>NC_047513.1:11173539-11773539 GCF_902827115.2 Pseudochaenichthys georgianus | reverse complement strand
ATCATTGTCATGCTGAAAGACCCAGCCACGTTTCATCTTCAATGCCCTTGCTGATGGAAGGAGGTTGTCACTCAAAATCTCACGATACATGGCCCCATTCATTCTTTCCTTTACACAGATCAGCCGTCCTGGTCCCTTTGCAGAAAAACAGCCCCAAAGCACAATGTTTCCACCCCCATGTTTCACAGTAGGTATGGTGTTCTTTGGATGCAACTCAGCATTCTTTCTCCTCCAAACACGTCTAGTTGAGTTTTTACCAAAAAGTTCTATTTTGGTTTCATCTGACCATATGACATTCTCCCAATCCTCTTCTGGATCATCTAAATGCTCTCTAGCAAACTTCAGACGGGCCTGGACATGTACTGGCTTAAGCAGGGGGACACGTCTGGCACTGCAGGATTTGAGTCCCTGGCGGCGTAGTATGTTACTGATGGTAGCCTTTGTTACTTTGGTCCCAGCTCTCTGCAGGTCATTGACTAGGTCCCCCCGTGTGGTTCTGGGATTTTTGCTCACTGTTCTTGTGATAATTTTGACCCCACGGGGTGAGATCTTGCGTGGAGCCCCAGATCGAGGGAGATTATCAGTGGTCTTGTATGTCTTCCATTTTCTAATAATTGCTCCCACAGTTGATTTCTTCACACCAAGCTGCAGTAAGCAGGTATTGCAGATTTAGTCTTCCCAGCCTGGTGCAGGTCTACAATTTTGTTTCTGGTGTCCTTTGACAGCTCTTTGGTCTTGGCCATAGTGGAGTTTGGAGTGTGACTGTTTGAGGTTGTGGACAGGTGTCTTTTATACTGATAACGAGTTCAAACAGGTGCCATTAATACAGTTAACGAGTGGAGGACAGAGGAGGCTCTTAGAGAAGAAGTTACAGGTCTGTGAGAGCCAGAAATCTTGTTTGTTTGTAGGTGACTAAATATTTATTTTACAGAGGAATTGACCAATTAATTCATTAAAAATCCTACAATGTGATTTCCTGGATTCTTTCCCCCCATTCTGTCTCTCATAGTTGAAGTGTACCTAGGATGGAAATTACAGGCCTCTCTCATCTTTTTAAGTGGGAGAACTTGCACAATTGGTGGTTGACTAAATACTTTTTTGCCCCACTGTATATGCCGTGAGCTGATTACCGAGCCTTCATTGTAACTGTCGTGGGGACATTGTGTATGTGCGTGGGAAATGTTGCAGTAATAATAATAATAATAAATTCGATTTATAAAGCACCTTTCATTGCTCACAGTATTCCCAAGGTGCTACAGGAGGCATAATAAAAACAAACAAAATAAACAAAAGTTTAATCAAAAGCTTTAAAGTAGAAAGTTCCACTGTAGCGCCCGGTACATTAATGGGAAACCCTAAATGTTTGAGCACCCTCTATGAAACGTCAAGCTACCCCACAGCACCCCCAAAATAAATCTCTGGCGCCGCCACTGAGCTCAGTTTTCTCTGTAGCTGCTCATACAAAGTACACACTGATGCATTCAGTAGAACTGCAATTGGGACATACTGTACATCTTCATTATTGTGCTTTAAAGCTTTTACCCTGGCTTGTATCCTGCAAAATGTGACCATATGCAGCAGGACATCCTGGTATTACTTGCATGTATGTATTGGCACGTACTAAATATTTTGAGTAGTTTGGGTATTGAAACATACTAATAAGGCAAGGCAAGGCCTAGTCTTGTTTTCATTCTCTCCTGTATTGACGTCAAATGTTTTACTGACTACTGTTTTCACTGATTTCATTTGCATTTTATTTGACTATTGTTTACTTTTCAGTAAAAATCCAATCTATTTGTCTAGGAAATTAGTAAAGCAATGATCATTTAATAACCCATGTGAGACCTTTTCTATCATTGTTACCTCTCTGTGCCTTTTGCAGATTTCGCATTTCAAAGTAGAATCTGTTTCCCATTTCACTCTTTCACACAACCATACCTCTAACACTATAGATCAGGCCTCAGATAAGAGGGTGTATCTTCATTCCCTGCTCTTACTTATGGTCACCACTTGACTTAAGATGAGATGAGTATCTTTTACAATACTCTCAGGAGGACTGCACACCAAAGGAAAGCAATACAAAAGACAAATGGAGATCATAACATAGTCCAACCAGCTTTACTTCCTGGTTGTTTTTTGGAGAGCATTGAGAATTCCACTTCACCTGTCCTTCGCTGTAAATCTTCAAAACTCCTTCATTTCACTTTTTCTTCGAGCTTTAAAGCGTAATCGCAGTTTAGAGACTAATGATTTGCTAAGTGGCTAATAATAGGCCGGCATTAAAGGCTAGGGTCTTCTTTCTAACGAGCGCTTTCATGTCTCTCCATCTCATTAGTAGCCACGGTGATTAGGAGAAGGTCCCGGGGTTAGGAGCGGGCGCAGGAGGCCCCATTACACATCATTAGGGGCCAACGCCAGGAGGGTCTGGAATGAACCCCATGGTGGGCCCCTCCCATAGCGAGCTGCCGTACCTGCAGGCCGTCCAGCTTAATCCTGGTGTTGTTAAAGCAGCGATTACATTTCTACCTTTGTCAAAGCCTCAGTTTTCTCTGTTTATCTAAGACTCTGGATTTCTGTGAGATTTTAAGAGCCAAGAGGCTTCGGGCAAAGGGAATAACGTGATAGATTTTCACTGTGGAGCTTCCTCTGTCATTATTTTTGAGCCATTACAACGCAATTAATCGAGATAAAGACTTAATTCTGAATCCTACGGGTCTATTTGCCGGGTCAAGAAATCAACTCTAATGAGAATTTAATAACGTCTGCAAGTTGTTGGCTAATTCAAGCATAATTCTCTTCCCCGTCGTACTCCCAAACTGAATTTCAAAACTTTGTTTAACCCCCAGAGGGAATTGCGAGGTCAACCCAGTAAAGCCAACCCCCCCCCCCCTGAACCCAACTCCCACCACACTTGAAAGAGGAGGAAGGTTACATGTTTTGGCACCGAGGCCCGGCTTCTAAATATCTAGAGGACACGGATCTGGCTTTATTCAGATTATGAGGAGGAGAGAGGGCAGAGGGTGGAATAATTGAAGAGAAACATGAGCTGCAGCACCTAGGGGTGGTGTGCAGCTTGTGTCATGACGTCTGCATTGTACGTCTACTCGCATCTATGCTCTAAAATAAAAGTGTATAATTAGTGCAAAAAACAAACCCCCGCGCTGGATTAGTGGTTCAATTTAGCACGTCTTGGCTGATTTGGGTGATTTTTTTTAAGAGCGCTGGCTGTGAACTGGAGGTCCGGCAGGCCTCTCTTTACAGTCTCAGCACCGGGGATCTGACAGTGGGGCCCATGGGTGCTGCCGGGTGCCCTCGGCCACTGTCACAGCCGAGACTGGTGCTGCAGCAGATGTGGAAGCTGAACTGAGGGAAGTGGGTCAGGGGGCTGCAGGCTCTGTACAATCCAAACAAGGTCTTATTATGCACAAGGTAAGTCATGCTTCTTTTTTTGTGTGTGGGAAAGGGGGGAGGTTAGTGTTAACATTACAATAATCTCCCCCCCCCCAGGAGGCCTCACAGACGACCCTCAGTCCACCAGGGTTCAGCCTATCTCTCCGATCAGTGTCCTCAGCGGTCGTCTTTTGTAACTTGGATTTTTCTTTTTTGAGAGAGAGAGATAGAGGGAGAGATGATTTTGCGTGTGACGAGGCCTTGGGCGGGCGGCTGTGTTTGATGTATTTTTTATGTGCTTAGGCTACTGGTGAACGAGAGGGAGGCAGAGGGGAAGGGGGTGGGAGGAAGGACGCCTGGAGCTGATGCACTTGAATGGGGATGTTGTTGAAGGAGAAAGGGGGGGTGAGGGCCTAGATAGGGATAGAAATGTGTGTGTGTGTGTGTGTGTGTGTGTGTGTGTGTGTGTGTGTGTGTGTGTGTGTGTGTGTGTGTGTGTGTGTGTGTGTGTGTGTGTGTGTGTGTGTGTGTGTGTGTGTGTGTGTGTGTGTGTGTGTGTGTGTGTGTGTGTGCGTGTGTGTGTGTGTGTGTGTGTGTGTGTGTGTGTGGAAAGAGGAGGAGGAGGACGCAAGTTTTTTTTTTTCTTCTGCCGCCAGCGACGACATGTCAGGGGGATGAGAATAGACTGGAGAGAGACAGGGAACACTTGTTAAGTCTGTCTGATGTAGCCTCTCTATGCCGCACACACACCTCTAGAAAACACACACACACACACACACACACACACACACACACACACACACACACACACACACACACACACACACACACACACACACACACACACACACACACACACACACACACACACACACACACACACACACACACACACACACACACACACACACACACACACACACACACACACACACACACACACACACACACCACCACACACACACACAATTTCTCAACTGCCATGCTCTTAGATCTGAGATTGACAATCACAAAAGCAGTCCGTCACCAGTTTTGAGAAATATCACACTGCAACAAATTCGGCAGTTCTCAATTTGAGCGGACTGGAGATATGACGTTGCCTGTCAGTATTGCATTGTGGGTAACAGTGTGATTCCTCAAACACCTCTTTACTTGTATAATGTTATGATAACATTTCTAAAATATCCGTCCTTCAACACTCAGCTTAATATATTCAATGCCTGCCAGGAAATGTGTGATTTTTCTACTCCGTATTTACTGTTTTATTTCCTCCATTTCCCAGAATGCTTTCTGACTACCATTAGAGGAAAGGCCTGATGACCTTGCTTCTTGAGTTCAGTAAGAAGAACAAGGAGAGAAAATCTGTTTTGTTTCTAGTAAATATAAACAATGTTTGTCCTTACATGTCTTGATTTCTTGTCATTGACTCATGACTTGCACATATTCTTCTATTTTAGGCTTAATACTGTGAACTCTTGCAAAACCCCATGTACATTTTTTGCACATTCCTGCATGAAACCGGAAAGCTCTTCCACTTTTTAAAGGATATTTTTAAACTTGTTTTTTTTCTTCTTCTAATGTTATTTTTATATTATGGCTCTTTACTTTTGCATTGTATTTATAGTTGCACAAAAACATCAAGGAATATTCCTAGTATGTGGAAATCTACTAATTAAAGGTGTCTGATTCCAACTGTAGACTTTGTGCCATATAATTTCATGTGAAAGAATGATTAAACAATAAAATAAGCTGTTAATGCTTAATGTATTTTTAAAAGTTTTCTATTTGAACAAAATCCTAGTAAGTATGATTTTGGTAATGATTTTAGCTTTGACACTAGAAAGCTGGTTTAATTTTTTAATTTTTTAATTTGTATTGACAGTAGATGTCACAAGCATTTCCAATTTAGTTATTTACTTTTTTTGTTAAACGAAACCCCACAAACGATTTATTGAAATGTGTCTTAATAAACGTATCAGTGCCTAAATGTATCTTGTATTGTGAAGTGACCTGAAGATAAGTATAAAATATCATAAAATACAAGAACAAAGTTACATTTGGTATAATGCACACATTTAGCTCTGTAATAGCATTACCATAATATACTAACAAGTACTCAAAGTACTCAGATATTTTACCTAAGGGAGAGTGGCAACACAGTCATCAATGCCCTTTTGCAAGCAAAAGGTAGTGCATTCAAAATGTAACAAATGTATTCTTTTAAAAAAATGATGGCTTCTTAAAGTAAAGAAAGTAAACATATTTGTTTATATGTCTAATTTCACAATATGTATCTTAAATAGATTCATTTTAATTATTGATGCATTAATGTGGTTAATGCATTATTTTAAAGGAGGATTTGTATTGTAATTATTTGAATATACTGCCGGTTAGCTTGCACATTTCACCAAGGGATCTATAAAGTGTTATCTTAACCTAATATAATATTTTTTTAAACACTTTTTTTTAAAGATATTTTGTATTATTAGTCTCCAAAGTAACTTCTGCTGTCATATTAATGTAGTGGTGTAAATGTACTTTGTATTTGCCTCTGAGATGCAGTGGAGTAAAAGTAACAACTTGAAATACTTATGTAAAGTATACAAGTACCTCATAATGTAACTTAAATACAGTACTTAATAGTAAATGTACTTAGTTATTGCCCACAACTGGATATATAGAGGCAGAGGTGGGAAGTAACTAAGTACATTTACACAAGTACTGTATACTTAAGTAAAGTTTTAAGATTCTTGTGCTTTACTTAAGTATTTCAATCTGATGCTTCTTTGTACTTGCAACACACTGCAATTCAGATGTAAATCATGTACTTTTACTTCACCACATTTATTGAAAATATTTTATTACTTTGCAGATTTAATGATGGGAAATATAATCAACACTTACATAAGACTATAGTTACACAAGGAGTAAATTCACCATCTACCATGCAGTATATTAAAGTCATTCAAACTAGCTGCACCTTTACCAGCTTTGATAACACTTTAATGATCAATCATTATAATCAAAACATTTAATATATATCATTAAGAAATGGACCAATCTGCAGAATTAGTACTTTTACTTTGGTACTTAAAATACATTTTGATGCCAATACTTTTTTGTACATTTACTTGAGTAACATTTTGAATGCAGGACTTTTACTTGTAACAGAGTATTCCTACACTCTGGTACTTTTACTAAAAGTCTGTATGAGGCCTGCTGCTGCAGTGCACAGTCATACCGTTATTCCAGCAGATGACTCAGAGTGCCATGACAGCCCATTGTTCCCATTCATTCTCCACGGTTTCCATCTTCCTGCAGTCCCAGCCCAGTTTAGGAAGTGCTGGAATTCTTTCCCTCAGAACCACAGTAGCAGTGAGAGGAGGAGGAGGAGGAGGAGGAGATAGGAAGAGGAAAATAAACATCACATAGGAGGGATCGGAGGAGGAGGAGACAAAATTGGGAGGGAATTCAGCGTCTCCACCGAACAGACTAGGAAATAAGGTAAGAACATTCAAAACTAATAATATTCACACGGCTCAGTGTCGGTCATTTGCACGCAGGGGATGAGAGGAAGCTGAGGTTGTTTTTGCCGACAGAGGACACAGCACTGATATGGGGTGAGCGTTACATAACGCCCAACGCACATTCAATATTCCCTTTTTTCCTGCATTTCATCACTAACAGTAAATATCGAGTCATTTTTTAACCATTCCGGTTCGCTGTAGATGGATTAAGATCTAAAGCAGCCGTGTTTTTTCCACATTATAGCCTATTCAACACTAAATCGGAAACATGCAACCGCTGAACGCCATTGGTCGCCTTTTTTCTGATTTCTGCCGTAGTCCGAGCAAAAACAAGCATCTTTTTGTACAGATAAGAAACCTCCACCCTGCAGCAGGACTATTTCGGTATAATGTTTATTTAATTTTTATCGCGTGCTGGTATTTTTACATGTGTTAAACGCAGATGTAGCCTACTCATTTAAATCAGACTGCGTTTTTTTCTGTTGGACCCTGTTGATTGTTTCACATGTCAAATTCAGCTCTGACACGAAAAATGTGTCGATGTTTACACGGAGAATTATATTTTTCTCCTCGCGATCGTCAAGCATCTGTCTGTGCCTGCTATGCGCGCTCCCGACAAAGCCACCGTCGCTGTCCTTCAGCACCACGTGAACGCGCGTGAGAGGAGAGAAGGGGATAGGAGAGGAGAGGGATTGATTGACAGCAGCCTGAAGTCAGGATTAGAGACATTTCCATTCTGAGGAGACATGTACGTATTTGATGCTAATAGAAGTGGAGTGTGCAGACCAGCCTTCTAGACGTTATAAACAAGGTGTGTGTGTGTGTGTGTGTGTGTGTGTGTGTGTGTGTGTGTGTGTGTGTGAACAAGATTATTTGATTTTGATTTGATATACTTTATTAATCCGTGGGGAAATTGTTTCTCTGCATTTGACCCATCCTAGTGTTAGGAGCAGTGGGCTGCCATTTTGAACGGAGCCCGGGGAGCAGTGTGGGGAACGGTGCCTTGCTCAGGGACACCTCGGTAGCACTTGGTCTTGAACTAGTGACCTTCCAGTTGCCAAGCCAAGTCCCTATCAACTTCACCACCACCGCCCCATTATAATGTTCTTTTTCATTCGTTTTATAGTTGCTCCTCATCCATATCAATTAAATTGTTCTCGCATTGTGTTGTTTTTAAGGCAGATACTCAACATGTATGATGAACATTTTCCAAAAAGTACCATCGCTTTTAAGGCTGCTGGTGACTTTTGTGTATCTTCTATGCAGTTTCTAGTTTTGAATCATGCTTGTGCACAACAACTTGCAGAAATGTTTTGTCGAGGTCACTTTATCGTTGGCTACTAATGCCGTTGAAAGCTTGTTTTGACTACTCTCAAACTTGAAGGAAGTGCCATTAACCAAGATAAGAAAGTTTAACAGTTGGTGAATATGTAATTATGATGTCCTCTATTGTTTGTTTTTATGTTGTTTTTATGTTTCATGTGGAACTAAATTGATGCAGGTCTCCCTTGTAAAAGAGATCCATGATCTCAAGGGACCTATCTGTCTAAATAAAGGTTTGAAATGAAATGAACAGCATTAGATGAGATGTGTTTTGTAAGGAATTGAAACTTGTGAAAGAAACAGAGCTACTGTGAAGAAGAACATTCAACTTCAATACATCAACACAGAGGAGCTTTTGCGCTTCTGATTGCAAGACCTGCTGATTTGCTTTCTGGGTAGCATTTGAAATGTTTGGATTCTAGCACTTATACAATACCTGAACAACTTGGTACAGATACCAAATTGATACTTAACTGATATGTGTTTCTTTCAAACACAAGTAAGAACTTAATTAAGAGTGTGAATCTGAGGTTGAGGTTCTTCGGGTCTTTTAACGTTCTGTCCCTTGTCGTTTCAGTGAGGCTCAGTCGAGGTCAGTGATGCTGCACCATCAGGACCAGCATCTGAACTCGGCCTACGCCGGGCAAGGAGTCTCCAACAATGGCTCCTCTTCCTCGCTGCAAAACAGGAAGTGTGACAAAGACGGCAACTTCAACTTCCTGCCGGGCAAAGATAACGATGGCTCCACGGGTCATGGAGGCGGAGACGAGAACCGAAACCAGGTCCGTCCCCGCAGCTTGGGCCCGCTTGGTCGTGACCCTCCGTACTCCTCCTCCTCTTCCGGGTACCACAACAACTCAGGCGTCCTGTCCCCTCGCTCCCGCATGCCCTGCTGGAGCCCCCTGGAGCCCCTGCCCGAAATCGAGTGTGGCGATGACGGTTATGGTCGAGTGCCCCCTGACGGAGCGGAGGAAGGTAGGATGCAGGAAGAGGAGAGGAGGGAGCTGATATACCGGCATGAGGAGAAGCAAAGAGAGAAAAGGGAGCAGCAGAGGAGGAAAAGCAGCTCGGGTTTCAGAGGAAAGGAGGAAGATGAAGACAAGGCGGCGCTGGAAGACGGTGACGAATGGGGCGACAGCGACTCTGAGTCTGAGCTCAGCCACCGGTCTGGCGGAAGCATGTCCTCCCTCAACATGGACATTGGAGGCGAAGGGACGCTCATGGGAGGCTGGGACCGCATCGGCGTTGGGGAACCGAGGTCCAACCACAATGAAAGTGACGCAAACCGTAACGGTGACGGAGACTCGGTCGGGCGACGCAGAAGCTTCGCCCGCAAGTCTCTGACAGGAAGCAACCTGGGAAATCTTCTGGAGGAAGGAGCGGAAGAGAAAGAAGACAACAACTGCTCCTCTGACTCAGACGGGGAGATCCCTGAGCTGATGGATGCGGTGTGGACGCTGCGAGACCGCGAGCGCTTCAAGGCCCAGGAGATGGAGAAGCACCAGGTGCAGCTGACCATGTACCGCCGCCTGGCGCTGATCCGCTGGGTCCGCACCCTGCAGAGCCGCATCCAGGAGCAGCAGAACCGCCTGCAGAGCAGCTTCGACGTCATCCTCACGCAGAGGAAGGAACTGCTGCGTATGGGCGCTGCTAACGCCGCCCCCGCTGCGGCCGTCAGCCAGTCGTGAGGAGAGAGAACTATGGGAGGAAACAGGAAGTGGTCTGATTGCTTCGGTCCTGAAAAAACAAAACAATCTCCCATCATTCAGTCTGATATTTTTAAGTTCCAGCCTCATGATGCTGATTGTAATGACTCAATACTTGTTTGAATTTCTTTACTGGTGCACCACCCAGAGCATCAATAAACCCTAACCCTAACTGTATGTACGTCAAATCCAATCCTGGTCAAAGCATCAAAATGATGAACACTTTGTTGTGGGAATAATATGATGTTTGTATCGAAAATAATCTGTGTCTGTGCAATGTCTTGGTTTGTCTTGACCTGTGAGTAGAAAGAAAAACCCTGCTGTACCAAAAAAAGAATTGAAAAATATAATGTAGATGTAAAAGATTATTTATACCCTGAGATAATGCTGTATAGAGAGATATTAAGAACATTTAAAGAATAAATAAAAGTATCTTCTATCTGATTTGTTTGTGTCGTCTGTTTGTATTTCAGCTGATCTAATGAAAAGGAGTTATTGTAGTGAGTCATAATAGATACATCTTAAGTGGAAGTCCAAGGACTTTTCTGACAATGGGAACACAAAGTCTTCATTTCATTCCACATCATCATGTTGATCTCTTAAAGCTGGTTTATCAAAGCCCCCTCAGTGCAGATAGGACATTTTTGTTTATCTTCTCGAGCTGTACTTGCTGTTGTGGAGCCTAAGGACGAATGACCTTTCAGCCAACAATTGCCTCCTTGTCAGCTGAACAAAGTTGGTTTGTATCTGCTCATCACACAGGGCTGGGGAGTGTGTGTTCTGCGGGGTGTGTGATAGCCGTGTGAGGCTCAGGCTTCAATCTCCATGGGCATGGCTGCTGCCGCGGGCACTCCACCATCATCTCACCTCCTTCGTGTGTGTGTGTGTGTGTGTGTGTGTGTGTGTGTGTGTGTGTGTGTGTGTGTGTGTGTGTGTGTGTGTGTGTGTGTGTGTGTGTGTGTGTGTGTGTGTGTGTGTGTGTTCACAGAGATACCAGCCGCGTTGCCACCCTATAATCTCCATCCTGAGCGGGTCGTGGTGGTGGGGGCCCCCGGGGAGCCTGTCAGTCTGCGCCCCGGGGCCCTGCAGGTCCTATCCGGCCGCGGTGAACAGACGCCGGTCCGGTTGCGCGCAGGAGAGCCAGAACCCCGGGGCAAGTTTGGGATAATCCCTATGCCTCTTAACTAACTCCAGTCTATTTTTTTCCAAGCTTATCTCCTCCCCTGGACGCAGGCGTCGCAGAGAAAGTCTGAGTCGATTTACATATTGATCCCTTGTTCGCTGGCTGAAGCTCGGAGGTTTGGGAGGCATCAAAGCGCGAGGATAACATGTTTACACCGGAATGGTGACTTGTAAGTAACGTGCAAACAGACACTTCTGAAAAAAGGACACTGAGGAGGAACAAACACGCCTTTGATGCTGATTTTCTAAACCACCGAGACGTGATTTCAGGGTTAGGACAGGTTATAAATGTATCCAAAGAAAGCGCATGAAACACGGAGATAAGTGAGCCTAAAAGCTGCTGTAACTCACAGGGAAATGAACTGATCTGTTTCCCTCAGAAAAATGTGCTTCAGTATTTTTAGAACAATGACAGGTATATTTCTTCCAGGGAAAATATAAAACACATTTAGATGTTATTTTCAATAAGGCACTCTTTATAAAGAGTCCATTATTGGTTAGCATCATTTACAAGAAGAGATAGCTGTGAGCCATGAATTATAACAGCTTTTTATCTCCAATAAAGGCTTTCTAGTCATAAATCTGCAGCTTGTAATGTCAATGAGGTCATTAATACTAAGGTTCACATGTTTTTCCATTTTTTACAACCCAGAATCATGAGTTGTAAAGTCATTATGTAACTTGTAGTTCATCACTTCAATACATTGCAAATGTTTAGTTACATAAATGAATGGATTGTTATCCAGATGCCCTTTTAAACCCTTTTTAAAAAAGGTCAGAGGTCATGTGGTCCCATGAGCAGATCTCCCTGATGAATAGACAAAGGAAGTGACCACATCAGAGACTATGCAGAAAGATAAACCAACATTTGTACTGATGGATTTATGAAGACCTTTTTAGCTGATGAATCAACAATAAAGTCATTAGTGAAGTCAAACTGCCTTATCATACTGACATTTGCAAAAAGACAACATGATAGTTATATATCCATGTGACATTTAGAACAGAATGTTTGTGAGATTTGTACTCTCCTCACCCGGAACACTTTCCTCGATACGGCATGGACTCCTGCTGTGTCTTCACTCTCTACACCTTTTAATTCAGGCAGTAATGAAAAAGGAAGGAAAATAATATTATACAAAAAGGCCAGGTGGATATTTTGTTTAAAGCAGAACTTCCTGGAGAGCAGAGCGATGCGCACAGCGTGGCCTAGTGGCTCCCCCATGGCGACAAACAGGGGCAGGAGGAGGATCTGTATTTTCATTATATTTTTAAATGAACTTTTCTTCAAAACAGTGTGAGCATGACAGGCCTGCATTTCAATCTCTGATAAAGATTTTTAAAATGTTTTTCCTGGCAGGAATAAAAACTTCTAGCCCATAGGCCAACATTAGTTCTATAATGTATTCACAAGTATTAATAGTACACAAATCATGTGATTCTTTATAAGAACAGGTACCTTTCCTCCACAAAGTCTGAATTATTATAATTCTGCCATAATAGATCTTATTCTACCAACATTTAAAGAAAGATGAAGCCTAATTTATCTATTTAAAAAAATTAAAATCTAGTTATTTAAATACACAATCATTCTGCACATCAGTGGTTGCAATAATACACAATAATAAAAGCCCCTCCACACACACACACACACACACACACACACACACACACACACACACACACACACACACACACACACACACACACACACACACACACACACACACACACACACACACACACACACACACACACACACACACACACACACACACACACACACCCCAAACGACCAGAACCACACCATGAAAACACTTAATTCATTCCTGATTTCTAATTCCTTTCAGTTAATTTAATTAATTCAGTTAGGTTTCCTTTCAAATATAAACCAGGCTACAAAGGACTGCATTTTTCAGTTATGATTTAAAGAAGCAGGGACAATAAAGGGTCAATAAACAAGACTTCAGTGGAGTATTTAAAGACTGAATGTAATTTGCCTGAATTTCCCTCAGATTGCTATTTCACATTTAAAAAACATCCATTAGCATCTCTTTCTCACTCTCTCTCTGACTCAGAGGACACACAGGAGTGTCCAGTAGGGGGAGACACTCCATCACAGACCCTCATATCAGACCCCCACCTGCTGATGTTCCTACATGTGTTCAGACTCCAGGGGGCAGCTGTGTGCACCTGGGGAGGGGGGAGGTGGGGGGGGGGGGATCATCCAGCAGTAGTGCACTCACAGGGGGACCACCTGGGAACTATGGGAGGGTTCCCACTGGGAGGCAGTGGATTGTTTTTCACTCCATGTTGGATGATATAACGCAGCGGTTCCTGCCCTGCAGATCAGGACACAAGAGGACAGCAAAGCAGAATTTTGTTTTCTTTTAGATGTACCTCTAATTGTTTACCTAATTTTTTTGTGAACACATTTTCAGATGAAACAAAGCAAAAATAAATAAGAAATTGTTTTGTTGAACTGGTTGCAACCTGTAGGCTTAATATGCAATCATTTGAGGTGGCAAGGCGACATAGCTTTGTTTAAAGGGATCGCAAGCAAATGTTTTAGAATCACTGATTTAATATCTAAGGATGTTTTTGTTAATAGTTCTGTTATTTTAAGTTCTGGAAGCCTATCCATTATGAATTCCCTTTTCCTCAGAGATTTTTTTTTAAAAATGGATTTCTTTGGCGAGAGTTTTTTGTCAAATGTGCTTTACATTGAAAAGTTATCTGTGACATTCTCCTGTTATTGTGTTTCTGCCTCTCTGTGAACCATGAGTGACCTTATCTTCTTCGATCCAATCCTCTGACAGTGTAACAAAAAAATCTTTATTTAATTATTCCGGCACTTGAAAAATAATAAAAATATGATGTACATTTCTCTGAAATTCACACTGGCATATTTAGTACTGATTGAAACATTGTGATTAAGAATTGAATTAAAGCTATGAGATCTGGGGTAACTGCCACAAAACTATAACTCAGAGGGTTGTTTTTAGTAGTTTATTGTCATTTTTTCTTTCTTGCTACTCTATCATTTTAATTCATATATATAAATTGTTACTGATTGTTAATAATTTGTGTATTCTTTACATTTTTCAAATGTCATTTTCACATTATTTTACAACTTGCAATACATTTGAGATAGTTTGACGCAACATTTGATCCATGAGTAACATAAAACAAACTCTATGACTAGCTCAGAATTACTCATGGTTGCTGGGTTTACGTTAAACATGTTTTCCTACATCAGTTTATTCTCATTTCTTCATTATTGTCTGCACACACTGTTTAAAAATAAGCAAAACTTAACGTCCTTTGCCTAAGTTCACCTCATTCTGCCCTGTAATGAAAGCAGATAGGGCTATTTAATGGATTTATAAACCTTTAATCTCAAACAGTTTTATCTTTCTGTCCCGCTTCACATTAGGATTCCTCAGGAGCCAATCGGAGGTCTGTCTTGTATTTGGATGCCCTTGACATGGAAAAGTTTGGGACTCCCTGCTGACAGCCGGGGCTTTAGCTGTTGTGGAGCTTTTTGAACACAGATATACATATATACCCTATCATGCTCTCTCTCTCCCCTTCTTGCCTCTGCCTGATGTAGTGTGACAGTGTGTTTGCCCGCAGCACTCTGCTGGCGTGGAAACAATCAGCTTTGACAGAAAGGGGGTGGTGGGGTGGGGAGGATAGAGGGAGGTAGAGGAGTTGGGAGGGATGAAGGGAGGGTGGAGGGGTGGAAGGGGGGAGGCTGCGGCCCGGGGCCTGTGTATGATGAACTGGATAGAAAGACCTGTCGTCAGAGGAGAAACACAACACATAGGGGGATATATAGACACAATACATATACAGACACACAGATAGATGGATAGATAGATAGATATATAGATATATGGATGGATAGATAGTAAATACAAATATTTACGAATATAAGCTTTATGAAGGCTGTATTGTATTATAGTCCTTTATTTTTTAAATGAACAAACTAAAACAATAGTAGATTTAATTACATTTAAAGCATTTTATTTTTCAATTAATTTGCTCAAAGTTATTTGCTCTTATTATTAAAATGTTTTCTGTAAAACACGCAGACATGACAAGTTATATGAAACTATCCTAAACAGGTCACAGATATTTTAAAGCTTGATGGATGGATGTTTTAAGGAAGTGTGCTATTGTTGATCTTTTCTTTATTCTGGTACATTTTGTTGCTGTATGGTGTGTTTTAAAATAATAATTAGTATAGTAAAATATAGTGTTTGGACAAAAACTAGTTGTATATAATGTTAAAGACACCCACCCTGAGTTCAAAGGAAAAAACTCAAATGTTTAAGGTGTAATTCAAAGAGTACGGAGAAAGTTCCCATATTAATTACATTAATCAAAAGTGACATTTACATGTTTAATTAAATGTCTCATTGTACTCAACTGTTAATTATAATTGTTGTATTATTTTGCTCATGCCTGAAGAGACAAGTTATTACATTACAAATAATGAACAGCCTCATCAACAAAAGTTTTATAAAATCTAATTGCTCTTGTCAACCATCATGCTCTAAATTGGCTTAATTTGAGCCTAAATTGAAAACCGTGGACAAAAACGACACATTGTTCAAACATTAATTGACAAAGAAGACAAAAGCAGGTCAAATCCTCTTTGGAAATGTGAAACTTTATTAACTAAAACACCTAATAATGTATTGTACCAACCTGTTGACTGAAACAGAGAAGCACACAGCGTTTCAGGCCTCCGTGACCCCGGTGTCAGTCACACACTTGACTCTCTCCTCTAATTCAGTTAAAGCTATCGGGTCCATTAAAGGGGCCCCTCTCAGGACGCAGCATTTAGTCAGAGTTTGATTCCTGGACTTAAAGCTTGTGTGTGTGTGAGGAGGAGGGGTGTGTGTTAATGGTTCAGCTGCCTCGTCTGCTATAACCAGCTAATAAATATGAAAACAGCAGGTTAAAACTTTTTTATTCGTCCCGTGCCTGAAAGGATTATACCCTTCTATAGAGTCCCGTGGAAAATCCCCCAAACCTCATAATGCCCAATGTTGTCCCATAAAACTGTGTTGGACAAAAGAAAGAGAAAGGGGGCTTTTTCACGCATAAGGGGTTTTCTCAAGAGCACATTGAGAGGAGCCCCGGCCCGGACCCGCCCATAGATTATCTGGCTGTCGGTGAAAGAGCGGCTGGGAGCGGCAGGTGCGTGTGCCAGGCACGGGGGTCGCGGGGGCCGATGACCATGCAGAGGGTGGTGGACTATGGAGAATGCTAACGCAGCTGCTGGCAGGAATGTTTGCAGATTGTCACTTCCATTTAACTTGCTCTTTTTCTTTTTGTCTCACCCTTCCTCCCCCTCAGAGATGGAGCACGGTCTCCCCCACTTTCAAGCCGCGGAGAGGGCTAAACGGTGACACCCTGTCCACAAAAGCGACAAGCGGCGCGGGTCGTCTCCGCCTCAGCACCGTGAAATCGTGGATTAAATTGATAAGCAGCCAGAATGATACACATCCCACATTTTTTGAGCGAGTTTTATTGGACTAAGTGAGTGCCAAGTAACTCACGAGGCAGGGTTAACGCACTCTTTAACTCCGTCTCTCTTTGGTCCCCAGAGGCTTCTTTCATACAGGTTATTGGATTGCAGGTTTCTGAAGCGCACGGATCAACATATGGTGTTCTGTAGATGAAGCTGAAGCTCTTTAATAATGCACCTCATGAATTTATCCCCGCAACTTTGCCAAAAAAATTATCAAATAACAAAGAATGCAAATTGTATAAGCTTTTGTCTTGTAGGCCTCTTATGAACGCATCCCCTCTTATCTTAATTTTCATGCATTCAAAGTAAAATCTGTGTATTATTACCAGAATTAATTTATCAGAGAAGATAGTCTTCTCATGTATTGACCCACGCAGGCTGTCTTTGCCTGGAAATGGCCTCTTTGCACCAAACCTTGGTGTCTAATCTCTGTCGTCCAAACTGTGTCCCCTTTCCAAACTGTGGCCTAAGGCTATGTGTGGGTCCGCTGCATAATCCCCTCAAAACTCTGCAGTCCCTTTTATTCCACTGGGGTTTGGCAAAAGTGCAGCACAACGCGGCTTTTTCACACCATCTTCTCGCAAAAAGGGGATTAATGTCGCCACCATTATGAATAATGAGAATGAATAACAAACAGCCGTCTGTTTATCCCGCATGGTTAAATAAAGGAAAGAGTGTCCTTGTGCTTTTTTATTGAACAGTCTTTAGGGTGTTTTTGGAGGTGACAGAATGGGATGAAATGTGTGAGTTAAGTTGCCATCTGATGCTTCAGGCCAAAGTACTGCCACTGAATGTATCTCTTAATTAAGGTTGAAACAGAGAGTTTTAGCTTTTGTATGTTTTGTATGCATAGAAGACAACACAAGATCAGATTGATTCCACAGAAATGGAACCATGGTGTTAATATGTGATCATGAAAAAAATGAATAGACATTAATGTATCAATGTGTATATTTGAGTACTTTAAGCACTCCTTTTCCTGACAGTTAAGACCTTCTTGTTTAGAAATACGGTTTAGAGAGATAACTAAATTATACAAAAGGGGAAAATACAAAAAGATATTCTCTTCTTCTTGGGGTTTCTGAAAGAGTTGCAGGCTATAGTGACCTTAGCGTTTCTGAAAGGAAATACTGCATTGTTCATGAGGCAACATAAGCTATCGGAGAATTAAGACAGTCAGTCAGTGTGACCAAAACAACTTGTAATAATGAAAACTTGTGATCTTAAAATGAGACTATAACAATAAGACATTCTTCCTTTCACAAAAGTCTAATTAATTCTAACCAATACATTTAGGAGGTTTCCAGCAACAGCCTTTACCAGTCCAGTATGACCAATTGATTGTTATCTTTTGTTAGCTCATTTCAGCTATTGTTATCTTTTGTTAGCTAACTTTAGATATTGTTAGCTTATGCTAGCTATTGTTATATTGCCTTGGCTAATTGTTGCTATTGTTATCTTTTATTAGCTCATTTTAGCTATTGTTAGCTATTGCTATTTTATGTTAGTTGTTAGCTAGTGGTAGCTTTTGTTAGCTTCAATTCACTGGCTTTGTGACTTTTCTCTACGATTAAAGTAGACGTATACACTGTGCATATTTAAGCATTGATATACTCTAAGCGTCAATGTGCGAGTGATATTGTGCCCAGCAGAAAAGTTTTGGTTTTCAACATAATGCGTCCTCTGCATTTTGGCCTTAACATTTCTCTTCCACACATCAGTTTTGCCCATTTTCTGTCATCACACACCCCGGATTACGAAGGGCCAACATGTACAGCAACACTGTAGAGACCATGTATGTTATGTATCACAGAATCATTCCTAATGCGACCAAATCAACATAAATAACAAAGGATTTTGAATTGAATGGCACCTTTTGGTTTTAGGTGTTGACTGAAGAGTTTTCAATGGATTATAACTCAGTCCACAGCTGCCAAAATGGATTATTGACCCAGCAACAAGAGTAGCCTTGTGATGACGACAATATGTGCAACATCGCTCATAGTAGACTTTTGGGACAAAGTGATGACAAAAAGGAACATTTGTTTAAATGATTTCATCTGCATTACAGCCAAATTAGTTTTCTGTCCACCTTTAAACTCTACTACTTAATATTTTCCAACATGCACTGGATCAAAACTCACATTAGGGTATGTAAATGAGCTACACTGCTTTAACAGAAATATGTATCTGATGGTCAATGTGATGAAATCCCATATGAAAGTGAGAAATAACGACACTCTTGGACCTCAGTGATGACAAAAGGTCCCATGTATGTCTCCTTAAAGTGTTGTTTATGTATCATGACCTAAACCTTCCTCCTCTTTGCATGTTCTTCTTCTTTATCAGTATTCACAGAGTTTGCACCCACTGCTGGCAAAACGGACAATGCAGCTCGGAACGGGGATATGAAAATGAAATATGAAACAGTAGTGTGATAAACTGGTAGATAATCATCTTTTCATTAAACTTTCATCCCTAGTGACTTAAATATTCAAGAGCCCAATTACAGAGCTTGTATCTCTCTCTCTCTCTCTATGTCTCTCTCACTCTCACTTTTCTTAACAAGAGCAGTCAGGGGGAGAGAGGAGGGTGAGTGGCTTAGGGGGTGAGTGAGAGCATCATTATGGAGCAGTCACACGGAGGGTGGGGGGAGAGAAAGAGATGACCCGTCGTCCCTCATCGAGGATGGGGAGCAGCAGGCCTGATGCTATACTGTCCAAACACACCGGAATGGGAAGAAAGAGGGAAATAGAGATGAAGAGAGACAGACAGGCAGCAGATAGACATGTTAGCAGAGTGCAGCCATGCAGGTCTGACTGATGGAGGGAGGCTGATGGTGGGAGACAGAAAAAAGAGACAGAAACAGACAGAAGAGCTGAGAGGAGTATAGATTTTCCAGGCAGATAGTGGAAAGATGTGTGCATCCTGATGAGTGCCACAAACAGGGCACATGACTCTCTTGTCTGCCTGTTTCTGTGTGTGTGTGTGTGTGTGTGTGTGTGTGTGTGTGTGTGTGTGTGTGTGTGTGTGTGTGTGTGTGTGTGTGTGTGTGTGTGTGTGTGTGTGTGTGTGTGTGTCTGTGTGTCTGTGTGTGTGTGTGTGTCAGTGTATTAGCAGTCAGAGCACTGAAGCCCACGGGCGATTCCTGTGTGTGCTTGCGATAAAGGGAAAAAGGGAGGAAGTATAACGGAGGGGGGAAGCGGGGCGTGGAGGAGGGGGTGAGAGGAGAGATGAGGAAGTTGGTTGGGGGGGTGGGGGGCAGTGTGTATGTGGGGGGGGGGGGGGGGGGGAGTATGCATGAAGCAAAAAGAGGGAGAAAAAAAGAAAGGAGAGAGGGAGGAAAGAGCATCCAGCAGAGCAGGGAGCTTCCTCTGTGCTGTCAAAGCCTCTGGATCATGTCCCCATTGGTCTCTCTCTCTCTCTCTCTCTCTCTCTCTCTCTCTCTCTCGCTCTCTCTCTCTCACACACTCACACACACACACTACACACACACACACACACACACACACACACACACACACACACACACACACACACACACAACACACACACACACACACACACACACACACACACACACACACACACACACACACACACACACACACACACACACACACGTTCCCTCACCCAATTGCTCCCTTCTCCCTCAAACCAACCTCCCTCCCTCCCTTCCCTCTCATGAAAAGAGTGTCTTGGCAGGGTAATTAAGAGTGGCCTCTAAACACAGGAGAATGGCAAGAACGCTCCAGATGAAAGTAAATGATTAAAATAATTACAGGCTGAGAGCTGACGAGCCGGAGTGTGGGGTGGCCGCCGGACATTTGTCGGTAATTAGATAATTAATCTGAATGCAAATGATGAGCCCTAACGAAGCAGTCAAGCTGAACCAGCGACAACTGCCGTGAGTGAAATGTAGGGAGAGAGGAAGGGGGGGAGAGAGGGTAAAAAAACCACATGAATATGAGTGTAAAAAACCCAACCTCCCCTAAAAAAATCTGCATGAACAGACTCAAAAGCCAAGCAACAGCAGCATTGTAAATCAATAACTGTTTCTGGCAGCTCCAAAACACTCTACCTTCAGTCATAGTGACAAGCACACATGAATACCTTGTTAAAGATATGCAGAAACAGGAGGCAAGCCCCCATGTGTTGTGCTCTGCAAAAAAAAAGTTGAAATATGTCTCGTCTCCCAGGCAGCTGAAATGCCAAATGAATGGTAAGAACATGAAATGGCACCTGAGGAAGAAAACAGAGCAGGCTTTGCACACCCTAAAATGCGTGAGCAAATTGTTGATTTACTCACTCGCTGCTACACACTCATTATAAGTCTCTTTTGCTCACACACACAAATACTATCAGCACGTGTACGTGCTTTCAGCAGATGTAAACAAGCAACTTCATAGTTTATAACGTTTTTTTCAAGGTTTGTATAACAGGTGAAGATATAACTCGTCAGCATCCTAAAACTACGCTGGGTGACTTCTTTAAATGTATATAAAGGTCTTCTGGTTTTATTTATTGTGTATGCACTGTGGAATACTGGCGTTGTTTTAATTGGGTGCTGTTAAAACAACTAAGGCCAGGGTTGAATAAAAGCTGGAATAAAGAGCATCTGGGAAATAAACTTCAACACCAGTATGGATCAAGTGGCAAAGCGCCAAAACGTGCAAAAAAGATTGAATGAAATAATAAAATGTCTTAAAAAATGTTTAATAGTAAATGGAAGAGCATTTGTTTACTTCTGCTTTTAAGTACTGCTAGATTTACGGAGTTGTATTACAAATACCAAGACAATACTAAATCACTGGAATTTCCAATTTCTTTACTTACAAGATATTCCCCATGCACATTTATGAAGTTGAATAAATGTTGCATTCAAAGCCCAGCAGTAGTTGTCTCTGTCCCTTAACTAGACCCATAATGTCTAAGATAAAACTGTCATAACATATTATTATTACAACATCAAGAAACCCTACTTTAAATAGAAATTACACATGTTTGTGATGTTGAAATTTGACCCTTTGGTTTTATGAATGAAAGTTGGACCTGCATGAATCCATTCCGTTGATCCGAGAGGACGCTGCAGTTCGAGGCAGACGTGACGGTTGATCACTCCCCCTCGTTAGAGCACATTATGCAACACAACCAGTTACATCTTTAAGAGACTCTAGAGGAACATGTTTTACCTGTCCACCATTCTCATTAAATCCAGACAGATCGCCCAGACTGCTTCTTCAGTCTGCCTCATTATAATCACTGGAGACCAGTGCTGCGTATAGGAATGTGTTGCTAGCATAGCCTGTATATATAAAGGTTGTGAGACAGAAGCTTGTTAGGGCCCTGCAGGTTAACAACATCATCACTAACAAGTGCCATCATTCTCCCTCACAGCTCCAACAGTCACTTTTGAAAGCTCAGAACACTTTTAAATATATTAATATGTGTTTTGTATGACAGTCTCTTAACTGCAGTCATGTTTCAATATGTAAAGGACTGTGTTGTTGTTTTTTCAAAGCCTGTGCTCTGCAAATTGGTTTTTCGTTTTATTAAATTTGACCTATTACTAAAAAAAAACATCTCAAAATGTATTGTTAAGGCAGAATACAAATATGTATGTGTCGTCGCTGAAGGACCCTCTAAATCAGGGGATTTCATTTGTTGACATTTAATTTACAGGGAAGCAAAAATAAAAATATAGATTTCTTATATTTAAGAAAGGTCAGATGTATTTCTGCTGGTATAAAAACATCCCTTTATAGCTTTTGGTCACTATCATTACTCAAAATAATGTTTAAAAGTTTCAAAACGACAGCTACCACATGGGATAACTATCCGTATTAAACTGTTGAATATTTTTCCAATTTTTGTTTGGTATTCAAAATACAATTACAACGTTTAAAGCCATTTAAAACTAAATACATTTGTTTTTGTTTATGTTGGACCTTAAACATGACAGAAGATATTTAAATCACAGTAAAGACATTTCTATAATGTAAAAAGAAAAGAAAAAAGAACAGGTTTAAGGGTTTACTTATACATAGAACATGTCCCAAACAAACACAATGAGAGCATTTAACTGAACAACACAAAACTCAAAAGAATGTACATGATATAAAGCTAGAAATATACAAAAACATGTGTGAATATCAGTGTTGTCCTCTCAGAAGCATGTCTGCTGGAACATAGCATGCTATAACCAAATCCTTCAGTCTTTCAGTCACATTATTTACTCCACAAGCAACTCAAACTCCTCTGCCTTTTCAAACTCTTCGTTCATCTGGGCCGCCAGTGCCTCCATCTCTGTGGTGCCGATCTGCTGGACCTTATTCCTCCTTCTCTTCTGCTTCACCACAACTACTCCGGGGATGTTTAGGTCCATTTCAGGTATTGCTGATCCACAGTCATCCGTCTCAAGCAGAGATGTGAATGAGTTCAGCCCAGACAAGGATCCAGAAAGCTCCAGACCTGCATTCGGCCTCTCGACTCTCCGGATCACCTGTGGGGTGTTCATGTTCTGAAAGCCAAACATGTTCTCCTTGCAGTCGGGGCTGTTTATGGACTGGTCGCTGAGCCTGCTGTAGGAGCGGCGCACCCTCTGCGACCACACCGCGTCCCCTGGTTCCACTGCCGGGGGCTGGGGGTGAGAAGGGCCCGGCGGTGAGGAGGGGAGTATCGGGGAGAGGACAACGGCCTTCAGCTTCTTCTTCTTCGCCGAAGAGGAGCCCCCACGGCCCGGGACAGGATCCGGGGTGGAGACCTTCGGCTTCTTCTGCTGGGCTGGCGTGTTTTCCTTGTTTTTCTCCGACGGTGCGACTGTTTTTCTGGGTGCTATTTTCCTCACAGTAATGGAGCGTTTAGCAGCAAACGCCATTTTATTGTCAGGTTTAACCTGGATATTAGCCGGAGGAGAGCTCAACCGCGGTGACCGTCTTCTCTGCGAGCCGTTAATGGGTTTTAACTCAGCCATTATGTTTTTGGGCGTCCCTTCGTTCATACTGACCGTATCCTGGCGATATAACCGAGTATGTTCAGATGAGTTCTACACTGTAGAGTAGTATCGCCACAAGGCTGTTACAAACAACAGCAGCCAGTCCGCTCAAATTGCCCGCCCGAGTCGCGTTGAAAGGACGTAGTGGCGGTTTCCGGTGACGACAACATCCCGCGCCACCTATCTCAAACTTTTGCTGTGTAATCTGGACAGTCGAGGCTAAAAGGAACTTGTGTGCTATTTCTAGAATATATAGGAATACTTCACTTCTTACCTGTTATACAAAATGGAATATTTAGTCGGGATACAGGGACCGGATTTCGTCCTGGTTGCCGCCGATAATGTTGCAGCCAGCAGCATCCTTCAGATGAAACACGGTATGACAACGCGTTAGCTTAGCATTAGCCATTATGTCGGTTGATTTTGCTATAACCTGCTAACAACACCTGTTTTTGTAGTACTTGTTCACACTTAAACCAGTTTCTGTTACTGACAGAGCATGCTTAAATAATTCCAATATCACGTTATATTGGTGTGTAATATATAAATTATTCTAATATCACATAATTTACTCCTATTCCGAATTGAATTTAAGCTAACAAAGCTAACCCTAGCTAACGTTACGTTAAAGTCGCGGATAATCTTACATATTCTGCTTTTACACAATTTCTTTCCATTACTCACATTTGCATGTGTGTAGGGGCAGAATAATGATTATGTACTGCATAGAGTTACATATATTTTATGTCTTTAAATAAATAAATAAGTTAGCCAGGTTAGCACTAGCTGCCAAGTCAGGCTTCTGACAGTGAAAGTGAAAGAGCTTACTGATTTCAAGTTACTCACCCTGGGATTCGCTTAATGGCCAATTTCTGAAACCCTACAATCTATTTATGTTTCAGGGGATATCTTTTTCACAGCCTATACACAGAAACATTCAGATATACATATGAAAACATACATATTTAGATACTACACCACAACTTCATGTATACATGTATTCAATAATCGCATGTCACAACAGTGTCAGCCAAACAGAGTGTGCAGGGCTGCTGAAGTAACACAACTGTTGTTGTATGTCTGACTAGATAAAAGTAATATTTATGTGATGGTTTTTTGGGGGTAAGGGGTTGATCAGAGTAATTTGATATTGTGCTAGGCGTGTTATGACTCTGAGATTCACATCTGAATAAATGGGTATAGGAAGGCAGAACGCACAGGATAAAGAAATTGTGGGGTTTTTGTGTTGCTTTTCAGACCAAGACAAGATGTTCAAACTAAGTGAGAAAATCTTGCTGCTGTGTGTTGGAGAAGCGGGAGACACGGCACAGTTTGCAGAGTACATTCAGAAGAACCTTCAGCTCTACAAAATGAGGAATGGTAAGGACCCCATGGCTGTTAATTCAGCTGTGAAACATTCATTCATTTTCTTGAAAGTTTCCTTTATCTCTAGATGTTGGCAAAGTTGCCATATTGGAAGGCAAATTGTATATGCCAGAGAAGAAGTGACCAGAAACGTTGTGTCTAATATTTTGTCTATTGTTTTTCTCAGGTTATGAACTCAGTCCATCAGCCGCCGCTAACTTCACAAGAAAGAATCTGGCAGACTACCTTAGAAGCAGGGTAACTATTATTATACACACTACTAATTAGGGCTGTGCATCTTCACTGGTCTCACGATTCGATTACGATTATCCTGTCTTCGATTCGATAACCCGTTGCATCACGATTCATACCAATGCGTTGCATCCTCAATTGTCTATATTACTGCACATGGCTTCTTTTTCATCAATGAATACATGCAGTAAATACATATGAACTCCCTTTTATTATTTAAAAAGTGCTTCAGAAATCAATAACATTAATGTCTTGACATTCATTTATAAACCAAAATAAATCAATTGCATAGCTCTAGCCTCCCTATACAGTATCTGTGTGTGAAATTGTTCCATCCTCAAAAACAAAAAAATAATGCCTCTGCAGTCTAGCTGCAGCTTCTAGCAACGGTCTTCTGTTAAAAAAAAGACACTGAAGGTCCTGAATGTAGCATCACTAACATCACTTGAGTCTGAACACAGCAGACAACAGGAGTATTTACAACAGCATATGAAAACAAAAATACTGCATGTGGGTGCACACTTACATTCTCTGTCTCACTGTTACATAAATCCAATGAATGTATGAGATTAAGTTAGCTTCATCATATCTCAGTGATTAAGTGAATAATAAAGTTTCTATCGGGTTACTATCAGCCTGTCACTCATTATTTTCAGGGCAGGGTTTGGAGGAACAGAGGAGATGGTGATCGCGGAAGCTTTTTCCCCCTGCCTTCACAAACTTTACACACGTATATCGTCTGAAAATAGCAAGAGGACATTCATGCTCTGCAATCCAAGACTTAACTAAATCCACCAAAAACCTGACATGATTGTAACGCGAGTATTTCTTTAAAACATAAATCCCTGTGTGTCTGAGCCACAGCGACACGGACTGATTCAGAGCGGGTCCTTCTGCTGTTGGTTCTGGACTGGTGGTGTTGTGTTGGTGGATAAAGCAGACTGCTCCGTGTGTGGTGTCGCTGTGCCGTTGTCACGTTTGTTCTCTGATCTCTGCGGCACCGACCGATTTGATATTAAAGCGACAGAAAAAAAACGTTATTGTAAAGCCTCGGCCGTAAAATCAGGAAGCAACGTTACTACGCTATAATCGATTATGTTCTGTCACTGCATCGATGCAGAATCGTCCGCATCGTGATTCATCGTAGAAACGATTAATTTCAACACCTCTACTACTAATACAACACAGTCAACACAGCTTATACAATTGATTTTAATGTTATGAAATATAACAACTACATATAATTTGCCAATTCAGATGAGTGTCTTATGATAAAACAACTTAAACTCTGTAGACCGTATAATCCAGTTAGCTGTGTCTGTCCACACAAACTGTAGGGATTTAGTTGTTTTGGGTTTGTAAGGAAACACTGTTATAGCCAAAGCATTAAAAAGACCACATATCAAAGTGAAGAAAGCTGCTTTATGGTGTGTGTTACCTGACATATCCATTACAAATGTATCCCATTTTTTTTTATTGATGTGTTGATTTGAAATTGTTGTCTGAAATAATGTGTTTCTGTTGGCACTGGTAGTTTCTAAATCCGATGGTCTTTTACTCTCAGCCCATTAAACAGCCACCAGCTTCCTAAAGCTGTGGTGGTAACTTTGATCTCTTTGAAATGTTTCCTTAGGGAAGATTTTGTTTGTTTTACAGTTTGATGAGAGAGAGGACAATAATCATAACCATAATATGGAGCACATATCTTGTTTGAACCTCATTTTGGCACACTTTAGCATCAAGAGAAGATTTCTTCTGGTTGATCCACTTTAGGTCCTCACAGCAACTAGCCAATATAATTATAGTAGGGGGGTTTTGATAAAGAATAAAATCGCTTTGATAGTCAATCAGTTCCTATGCATGTATTTTCTTATTTAACAAGATAATCTCTACAATGTAACACACTTTTTAACAGAATAAGTAACCCGTTTCTCAAAGTTCCCATCGGCCAAAAGGGCTTTCTTGATATAATAGAGCAACAAGCAAATGAATTCACCATATTTTTGTTCTACTGTAATATACAATTAGTTTTTATTAAACTGATTGATATGATTGTGTGAAATTCCAAAGAGGGAACTTTTGGATTTGAGCCCTTGAAGACCATTTACATGCACACAAAAAACATAATAAGCCCTTCTTTAAAAATATTTTTCAAACCCATTGCAAAAACATTTAACATCTGTATCTTGTATATTTCCCCAGTTAACAAAACAGTATCTTATGAATCCTCTGTACTAGTCAATTAAGCATATTCATTATGCAGTAATTAGTGAACAAACCTATACATATTTTAATTTCTATTTCTACTTAATTACAATCCTCTGTTTGCATTTGCAATCTCATTTAGCTGCAGGGAACCAATGATATAATCACAAATTAATTTATATTCAAAAGTAATTCTCACTTCACTCAAATGACAGCGACGGTAACATATGTGGAAGGTTTACTGATCCTAATCAAAGATGTGTTTTAATTTCTGATTGGAAGTATCGATTTTTGGCTAAAACAAGAAACTCGGCACTCGAACACAACAGCGGCCATTCCTGTCTTAATGACATGCTGGGATGTAGTATGGGAGACGTTCTACTGGGAATTATGTCTCCCTTGTAATTAAAGCCCCTGTTTGTGCCCTTATCAGCTTGAGAACCAGTAGATGCATTTTGACAGAACAGGTACATTTGTCAGCTTGTTGTGAGTAGGAGACGGAGGTTTCTCCCTTTGAGACTTAATGAAACCACCTGAGCCTGCAGGAGTCTTTCCCAGGGTATATTCATATAAAACACTAGCATTGCTTTGACCTTAAACACTTCAATACCTAAATATGTAAGAACAGAATTGTGCCTTTTTTATTATTTAAGCCTTAGCTTAGATTTCCAAAATGAAAATAAACCAGAAACCATTAATCTTCAGTGCTTAAGGCCTGCGAGTCATATAGAAGCAAAATACACTTTTATACCACAAAGTACAGGGCAATAACTTGTTTTATGTACATTTATACCATAAATGTAACAAACTTTGAGACTTACAGTAGTTAATTTATCACATAGAAGAACTGTAAGTTAAGTTTTAAAGGTTGTTTGACTTTCCATTACATCCCCATTTGAAGAGTATTGAACATATCCATCATCTAGTACTGATTGTTTCTCTGTTAGGCAACTTTTTCTTCTTCTTTTTTAAAAGTGAAATGCATTCAGTTTATCCAAACTAATCTCACTAAAGTGTCTCAAAGGGTTTTATGTTCTGTACAACAAACAAAACCCTTGATGCTTAGAGGGAAACCAAAAACTAGAACAAAATATGCCAAACTGCTTAACACATCAAGGGTAAAGAACTCTAAAACAGTACATATTAGATTAAAGATGAAGTAAAAGCACTTAAGAATGTCATGCCGCTTATAAAACATTAGGATACCTTTTTCTATCAATTATTTAGATTTTCTATTGATCAGAATAAAGCCAAGATGACGCCCAAATATATGACCTTTTGCATATAAGACTGAACGCTGCACATTGTCACATTTTAAGAAGCGTCAACAGGCCAGTAATCCAACATTTTGCTTAAAAACAACTTAAAGTTTCTATCTCCGCTGCTTTCTATTTAGCTGTAACCAGTTATTGCGGGTGTGTTTTGCATCTTAGTTCCCAGAGATCCAAACAATGTCAACAATTGGGATCTTCCCCGGGAAAAGACACTCAGTTCGTAAATCGACAAATGCAATGGCTTTCATAATTGGGCTGCTTCATCAGTGGGTCATACATACGTACTATCATTGTGCGATGGATGATGACTCAACAGGCATTCATTAAAGGAAAATCTTTAAGAATATTACTTTGACTCCTTTTTTCAATTATTTCCTAGTTATTTTTCTTCTCATGGCCGTATCAAATGATCAACTAATGATCTTTAGCCCTGCCTATTTTACATTTGCTTTTACCTTGTAGCACTTACGTTACGGTTTGTGTACGTGATGACATATGTGGGTTGAGATGTCACGCCCATTGCTCTCGTCAGCTCTGCTTCTCGTATCCTGGCATCGTAACTCTTGCACTAATTTGTTAAGAGTAGTGCAGCCGCTGCCTGTCACAATAGCAGAAGGGTGAAAATAATTACAAAAAACAATTAGTGTGGCAGAGGAGGGAATGTGGGACACATCGAACGGGGGATAGGGGTAGAGCAGGAGCAGGGGGGGGGGGGAGCGGGGGTCCCAGGGGGAAACAGCCAGGCCCAGTAGACAACAGCACACAGACCGGAGTGTGAGAACGAGTAGGAGTCAACATACACACAGAATTACAAGATGCAGGAGGGACCTATAGGATCGTTTTTATTCTGTCAAGGTTGCTCATGTTGTGGAGGATAACATTTATATTCATGTCTTGCCATAAGCTGCGAGTGTATCGTTATTTTTTTGTGCCTCACGGTTATGAATTTGGTTTTTATGAGTGCAGGATTTACTAATGCTGCGTTCTCAGGAGTGCTCAGAAACTGAAGCAGTAGCAGTTTCTCCGCTGCTTCCCACACCTTCCTCCAGCTATGCTCTCTTCACATTCATCAACCTCCAGAGTACACGGACATTTGCAAATTATGTTGTATAAACAGTTTTTTTTATGGTGTTTTTTTTTGAGTATGTAGAATAGTTAATATGTGGTGTCCATTTGAATGTGAACATCTTTTAACATCAACTACAATTAACACTTCTTTTACAAACGTGCAGAAGATCGAAAATGACCTGATTTTGTGTCTTATTTTGGTCGATAATGATTCCCTTAGAAGAAGTGTTACGGCCCGTCCACACAGCGGCGTGCGTTGAAGCTTCAACGCTTCTGCCACTTTGAATGGGGTGACGTCACGCTTCGCCGAACTGCATTGTGGGAGCGTCGCTACGCGTTGCTCGCTGCAAAAGTTGAGCAATGTTCAACTTTTGAAGCTTCGACGGAAGCGTCAGCCAATCGAATCATATGCCAGTACAAGCTCTAGCCAATCAAACCGCGTGCTTGTGTGTCCGGGGCGGGAGATTCATGTGATTGGTTGTTGGTCGAGTTTCAGACACGCCCGTCGGCAAGCTTCAACGCACGCCGCCGTGTGGACGGGCCGTAAAACAAAAAATAACTCACAACTCTTATTTTCTCATTGATCAATTTATTCTCTTTCACATATTTATACCGTTCGATCTACAAAGTAGAACCTTTTTTTTTTTTTTATGCCCATCACCTTTTTGAAGTTTCTTTTATTCAACCCTGAACTCCAAATATATTCAATTATCTGCATCACACCTTGACATTTAGGAAGTAAATCATTAATTACTTGACACACTTGTTCAAATATGTCAGTTGTTTATACCATTTTTAGCTTTATACAATTTCTTTAAATGTAGGATAATAATATGTTTTCCAGAACTTTCTACACCCATCAATACTTTTGTCAATTGAAGAAAAACTAAGTCTTAAGTTATGGTGTTTACTTTAAGGAAACACAACATCCAACATTGATTAAAGACAAACGGATATAAAGTTGATGGATCCCGAACAAAACATTTCTAAAATATGTACTGCATACATTAAGCCAATGTGTTGACTAAAGCAACCTTTCATGTAAATGTAGGTATACACCGCCTGTAGTCCAAGACAATGCTCAGTCGCTGTCTGGGGAACTGGCTGCATATGTTGGACTTTATTTTAATTAATCTGATTAAATCATTCCAGATTCAAGTTGAGGCCAGACAGAAAGGAAAGATAATGATCTGCTTTTTGTATCAAATCTTTCTCTCTTTTTTTTCTAACATCCTTAAATCATCTTTCAAACAAAAAAATCCTCATGTGATCGCACTGGCATATCCAGAGCCTTAGGTTAAAAACCACTGGCTGATAAATTAATCAGTGGTATATTGTTCATTCTGATGGCCTTATTCCTGCAGGATAAATTACAGATGAGTCCTTTAGTCTGAGAGATGTCATTTACCCCAGTGGCTGCAGACCTCCGGGAGGTGTAGTTAGCTAAATTCAGCAGAGCATGTTGGCGCAGAGTAAGCGAAACCACGTTCACATACGGCCGTGTGCTTACCAGTCGCCCGTCCACAAAAACAACTCCGCTAACCTCTGGAGTACTGCTCTCACTCAAGCTTTAGAGAGGAGACGAGGAAAAAAAAACCGGTAAGCAGAATCACCTGAGGCCTCGACTCTGCTGCCTGCGTATCGGTAATGATACACATGAAATTCACTGCAGAGCAAAACAACAACTGCTAAAGTTTTAAGGGCATTGCAACTCAGCATCTGCTCTGCCTCTATTGGTTTTAGCTTCCTGTCTGATGTGCTGCAATATTTGCCAAAGAATTGCAGATTGAAGAGGTGTACAGATTAAATTGATATTGAATTGACGAATGTAAGGCGTCTGAGACATGAGGTAAATAGATACAGGAAGTGGAGGCAGACGGGTTATAAATATCACTTAGGTTTTCTTTTATTACATGTTTTTTTACATATGTTTTGTGATATGAAGCCAAAAAACAAAAGCTATTTATTTTCAATAGCCGCAGCAACAGTTAGCCTCTGAGTGCTGGTGGTCTACAGCTGGCCCCATATGGGTTTGTAAAATATTTTGTAGCAGGGGCGGGCACACAATGGTTACAAATAATTACTAGTGCCATATTGCGTACAGCTCCCCTGCTCCTGCACAGATGAACAATTAATACAGCAGATTGAGGAGAAATGCCAATAAAGAGAACATGCCCCGGGGCAGGGTGCAAAAATAGGGGGAGAGAGGGAGGCAGTGGGAGGAAGGAACGGAGGGAGGGAGTGCTGGAACGTGGCAGCAGAGAGTTTGGGGATCAGTTTGCGATGATTTTTAGCGGCCTGACCTTAATTTGTGTAACAGCTAAAGCTCTTTTATAAAAATTGCTCAGTCCTACATTCATAATGTGTTAAAGGGAGAGATCGTCAATTTTCCTATTTTGTGTTGAGAGTTTAAGAGGATCAATAGCACTCGTGTTCTCACACTGAATATGAAGCTACTTGCCCGTTAGCTTAGCACAAAGACTGGAAACCGCTAGCTTGGCTCTTTCCAACGATAACTTCACCTGCCTCACAGTATCAAGCTCTCAAATGAACAGTTCAACGTTTTTAATCCTGTAAGTCAGTGTACAACTGTGATTGAACATTTGATTGATTTAACAATTCGTTTTTGCCATTTTTAAAGCTACTGGTAAATTGTAATACTTTTTGTGTTTTGGGAAAATGTAGCTGCCATTTTTCACAAATAATGATGAAAATATTTATTAGTTGCCAACCTAATTACAACAATAATTTCTCATTGTTGTAACTAACTTTAAAAGCTACACTTCATGGTAGTTTGGTGTGGATTATTACTTTTTTGTAAAGCAGGCTAGCAGTTTCATTAAACTGTGGGTTTTCTCCAGAAGAAACTGTGGGTTTTCTCCGGAAGTTTTTCCTTGTACGATGTGAGGGTCTAAGGACAGAGGGTGTCGTATTGTCATATTGATATTCTCTACAAACTGTGAAGTCCACTGAGACAAATGTAATATTTGTAATATTGGGCTATATAAATAAACATTGATTGATTCAATTTCCAGTCTTTGTGCTAAGCTAAGCTCGTGCTTGCTGCGGCTTCAATTTTATCGTACTTGAAGGTGGTATCAATCTCATCAAGAATGAAAATAAAAGTAAATTTTTTGAAGAATCCCTAAAAACAATTGGAGTTGGTTAGTGTCTGCTGGAGGCATCAGAAGAAACACACAGTTAAAGCTTTTGTTTCGCCGCACAACAGTCTCCGTGTTTGGCTGAGAAACAAACGGCAGCGGGTGAGGGGGGGGGGTTTAAAACATATGATGTGTATTGTTTGTATGTGAACATGGGTGTGAGTTCAGGTGGCTGGGTTAACAAGGTGCATGCTTCCCTCCTAGGTGACATGGGAAGGGAAGGTTATTTTGATGCCAAGTCCGTATTATTGTTACATTGTAACCAGCGAGACAGGTGTCTGGTGGGTGGGGGTGACGCCACTGGGGCGTTCACATGCTCACGGAGGAGTTAAAGCACACACATGTAAACACACACACACGTAGATATCCAACCTGAGAATCACGCCCGTTGTGCACACTAGCAAACACACTCTTTCTCACATGTGTGCGTTCATCGTTAACACACAGACTAAAGCCCGCTCCACAGGGAGCATAACGATCATCATTGCCCTTGTGGCAAACACAGCTAACACACAAGTCACAGAAATAAGCAGGCTGCTCAGAGATGAATTGAAATGAGACGGCAGGTGCGCAGATCACAACTCGCCTGGCGTCGTATGAATCACATTTGCCTCACTGCAGGATAGAAAATGCAGTATTATATTTGATTCTTATTGCATTTTAACCCGACACAGCGCACTGCTTCTAACTCAGTCAAACATGTAGGCCATAAGTTGTTTTGAAATCTGCAAAAACTGTCTAGCTTTTAAAGGGATTTTTTTTAAATGAGGAACAGTAGCTTGCAACAACGAAGAGAGAATTAGTGTTTTGGAGGAAGAGAACGGAGAAGAGGCTGGAAGCGTAAAATAGTTAATTTAATAAGAGAGGAAGGGGGAGGGAGGAAGGGGGCAAGAAAAACGACTTTAGAAGTTTTTAATGAGCCCTGGCACTACTCCAGGGCACAGGGTGAAGGAGGGAGGGAGGGAGGTAAAGAAGGGATGAAGAGGGAGGGAGGGCGCGATGGAGGAGCAACAGGGGTGCTGACTCCCAGCAGATGTCACACTGCCGGTGACACCCTGATTTCCCCCCTCCTCTCCAACACACTCACCTCCTCTGTCCTGTGACGCCCTTTCACCTTCCCTAACCCTCCAACTCTCCCCGGCTACCCTCCCTGAGATCTCTCTCTGTTCTGGGTGCCGTGTTAAAGTTGCCGTCGTGAGAGTCACTTCATTCAGAGCCAGAAAATCTGAGTTAAATAATGATCGCAATTAGTGCAGAAAGAAGTTGTGCTTTTCAAGTTGTAAGATGTCTCGATCACGTGATTTGGTTCATGAAACCTACTGATGTTGGCACCTCTAATTAGAGAGAAGAACTATTCATAAGCAATATCGTGCTACATGACGATAAAATACACACGGCATATACTCATGTTTACATATCCAGGCAGTTGCCAGCTGTTAAGCTTTCTGTAACGCTTTCACTGGCGTCGTCTCCATACTGAGGAAGTGTCATAGAGATACGTCTGGCTTTGCAACATGTATGTGGAAGCACATTTTCTCTATGCAATCTATGCAAAGTTACCGGAAGAAGGGAATCTGAGCCGGGTTTCGCGTAATGTGGAAGTTACAAGTGTTCAATTTGCCTTAAATTGAGGGACGCTGCGTCGCTAAAGCCTTTCAGTCGTAAGATGCTCCTGATATTGTGTGCGCCCTCATGTCGCTGTGACATGCCTCATTTTTATGGAGTGTTATACAGGCATCCCTTTTGATTTGTTAATTGCTATTAAAGGGCCCTATTATGCTAATTGAAAGGTTGATATTTGTTATTTGTGCCTCGACTGGGACATGTTTACACTTTAATGTTTACACTTTAATGTTCAGAACACTTCTTTATTTTTCTCATACTGCCTGTGCTGCAGCACCTCTTTTCACCCTCTGTCTGAAACCAGAGCCCAGTCTGCTCTGATTGGTTAGCTGGCCGGCTATGCTGTGACTGATCAACCACTTAGAGATGTCCCTCCCCTTAGCCCAGTGGTTCTCAAAGTGGGGGGTCGCTCGCCCTGGGGGGCGCAGAGGCATACCGGGGGGGCGCGAGAGACCAGGAGGAAAAATGGTTATATAAAAATAATAATCATAATTTGAAAAATTATTGATTCGAAAATTGTGTGTGTGTGTGTGTGTGTGTGTGTGTGTGTGTGTGTGTGTGTGTGTGTGTGTGTGTGTGTGTGTGTGTGTGTGTGTGTGTGTGTGTGTGTGTGTGTGTGTGTGTGTGTGTGTGTGTGTGTGTGTGTGTGTGTGTGTGTGTGTGTGTGTGTGTGTGTGTGTGTGTGTGTGTGTGTGTGTGTGTGTGTGTGTGTGTGTGTGTGTGTGTGTGTGTGTGTGTGTGTGTGTGTGTGTGTGTGTGTGTGTGTGTGTGTGTGGTGTGTGTGTGTGTGTGTGTGTGTGTGTGTGTGTGTGTGTGTGTGTGTGTAGAGAGAGCACCGGTACCGGAGATCGGTGTTGTTAGCGTAGCTCGCTAGCACCAGAAGCTAACGGATATAAGGAGTTTTTTCAACAACAAGGTGGAGGAGAGTCCTCTCCTGTCAGACTGAGAGACTCAGTGAACTAAAGGACTCCCTCAGTGTTATCTCAGTGGGTCTCAAACGTTTTGGTCACCATTAATGTAAACAATTATTTCCGAGGCACACATTTATATGATCATTATAGTTATAAAAAAATAAGAGAATAAATGAAAAACAGGTATGAAATACTATATGACAGTAAAACAAGAATAAAGTTTAAAAAGGTGATTTGTAAAATATCCATAAAGAAAAAGTAAATCTGTTTACAGTTCTGTTTCATATGGGTGTTGAGAGAGGTATCCATAGATCTCTCATGTTGCTCTCAAAGTGCACCAGATTGATGCTTTTAACTTCAATATTTAAAAATAAATCTTCCCGGGGGAGCATGCCCCCGGACCCCCTATGTGAGGTCCACACACCACCTATAAAAATAGCACTTGACCCCTGCTTACACCTATATGCCGTGAGCTGATTATCGTGCCTTCATTGTAACAGTCGCGGGAACACTGTGTATTTGCGTGGGGAGTGTTGCAGTAGAACATTCCACTGTAGCGACCGGTACATTAATGGGAAACCCTAAATGTTTGAGCACCCTCTATGAAACGTCAAGCTACCGCACAGCACCCCCAAAATACATCTCTGGCGCCGCCACTGAGCCTCACTATTTGTGTTGGGGGGGCCCGACTTTTTTTTTTCTCCAAAGGGGGGGCCTGACATAAAAAGTTTGAGAACCACTGCCTTAGCCTATCATGTACAATGTGTTGCATTGTACATGCGCCCTAGCCAATTGAAGTGTGAGTGTAAGATCACTATGTTATGGGAGTAAACAAACTGCTGTAGTAAACCGGATCAATAGCATAAAGAAACAACATTTGTTTCTACATGTTAGTCCCTCCTCCTCTGAATTAACACGAATGATCCCAAAGGCCAGACTCCATATTTGGTGTGAACAGAGCATTACACCTTGTTAAATCCCTGAATCCTAAACCTCCTCTCTGTCTTCAGACTCCTTACCATGTGAACCTGTTGCTGGCGGGCTACGATGAGACGGATGGCCCCGGTCTCTACTACATGGACTACCTGTCCTCCCTGTCCAAGGCCCCCTTCGCTGCCCACGGCTACGGAGCCTTCCTCACTCTCTCCATCCTTGACCAGCACTACAAACCAGGTCAGTGATGCCGCATGCATGATGTCTTTCTCTTTATTGCTCCTGTGAGACGAGAGAAAAATAAAGAAAATGATTCAGGACTGTAGTGGATTCACACTCTAGTCCAGGTACAGACTCGCGTCACTGTAAGGGCTCTTTTAAATGTAATCATTGAACCTAAATGCAAAAAGTATTACGATTTGTATGTTTATTCCATGGCAGTATGAAGTGAAAATATCCCGGTTGAATCTGTAAAACTGGCATCAAATATTATTTTGCTTGATTTCTTAACTATTAAAGAAGTGTTTCCTCTTTGTTTTAATATGATTTGTTGTGTGTGTTCTAGATCTGACCCGAGAGGAGGCCGTGGATCTGCTGAAGAAGTGCATTGAGGAAGTGTGTTCAATACATTTAACTCATTCTGTCATTTCGTATTAATAGGAATTACAAGCACCTAAGCTATTAATGTTGTTTAGCCTCTGCTAAAAAAAAGAAAGAGTGACGTCTACAGGAACTCTGATTTGGCTCACATGGATGAGCCTCAAACACAACACGATATTACATAACAATTGTATATCATATGTAGAATAACTTCAGTCAGTGCAATTTTCCTCTGTTTGGGATACTAACTAGCTTGCCATTGTAAATGACTATATTATCTAACATTACAAATCCATCAATGCCAGATCCATGTCACCTCGTTAAGTTACAGCTATGCGGCTAAGTATTGCTTAGCTTGAGTTACAGTTAGCTAATCCCCTTGCCTTGCATCGCTCTTGGCTAGTAAAAAGGGAACGTTTGTTATACACATTTACTTTGTACCGAAGCGTCATTTATATATGTATACATGTTAATGTATATAAACGTACATAGGTTCAGTAATGGCAGTATCCCACTTTGTTTATCATCCTGATTTTACATCCATTCTGCTTATTCGTGCCTCATCTTAATATTTCTCGTGTGTCCCCCCTCCAGCTGAGGAAGCGCTTCATCGTGAACCTTCCCTCCTTCACTGTCCGTTTGATTGACAAGGAGGGCATCCATGACCTGGAGAAGCTCTCCTCTGGCGCCAAGTGACCGCTCACTGCTTAACAACCGACCCTCACGCCCTCGTTTCTTTCCTTTTTTTTTGTACCATTGACCTCCTTGCTCTTTCTGTTCCAATAAAAAGTGACACACAGTTGAGATACAAGCTCTTTGTCCCTGTGGTGCTTTCTCGTTGCTCTCTAGTCTACTCATCTGCACATGGAAAGAGAACAGCCTCCTGGCTGTGTACTTTTGCACTTGTACTCAGTGAGTGTGCGTGCAATGTACACAGCTCGTGCTTGTACACGTGTAATACAACAAACATGCACATATGATGATACTTAAAAAAGGGAAATGTTCTGCAAGTGAACAAACTACATGGTATTAATTGTTAAAGTAAAACCAAATATATTTATTAGTTTCAAGCAAAAGGAAGGCCTACTTTATTTATCCCTGCAGGGGAAATTCAATGTACAGGCTATGTGATACAGTTTAATTAGGTATCTACTAAAACAAGGTATTTATATATATATATATATATATATATATATATATAATAATAATATAATATATAATCTATATATCCATGTAGTTAATTGAATCATCTCCAAAATATGACCTGAAACAGAGCTTTATCAAACCTCTGAAGCAGTCGGTAAACAACCTGCACAGAGTTGGCATCAGATGCAGAACTAATGCTTCAGCTTAAGTGGTACAGGTGTTCTGATACTGATTCGCCAGAGCAGGGTTAAAAGTAAATCCAAGTTGAAATACTGTATGTGCTGTTATTTCACCACCGATACACTGAATTATGAAATATGAACCAAAGTGAATTATTATGTGCCAAAGACATCATCAGATATCCATTCTATCAACACTGAATTTTGAATAGGCCAACAAGCAGAAGATACAGATCAATCCAAGTGTTTGTGTTTTACTGCTGTTATTAATCCTGCTTTTCATGGGGATATGAATCACACCTCGCAGTCTTCATCAGCAGATGTAGTTCGCTCAGTTGTTAATAAGTTCTACACTCCCCAGAAAACAAACTTTCTTTCTTTCCCCTTCTCTTTCAAATAATGCCCCAGATATCATCTTCTGAAAAGAAAGAAAGATCATTCTGGTCCAGTCACTCAAGTCGCATGCTGATGGGTCAGTAATTGAGCTATACATAATTACAGCTCATTATCAGGGTGCAATTGTATACAAATACACCAAATCTTAAATGTCTAGTAGCTAAAAACCATGTTATTCACATCTGCTGGATAAGAACATGATAACATTGAAATGAAAGCGTAGATTTCCTGCACAGTGTCAGCACTATGATTATTGATACTGCACCGTCTCTGTTACCTCTGTCAGGCATCACATTCCTGACATGAAGCAACTCCTCAATGCTAAAGCCACAGGCTGCATTTGAGTAGATGTGCTGACACTGTGCTTTTAAAATAAAATGTATTGGAAAGTATATCTACGCAAGTACTGTACTTATTACACACTTTAGGTGCTTGTATTTTACTTTTAAGGCTTACACCACTACATTCAGAAATAAATATTATAATTTCTACTCCTCATTTTATTAACCAGCTTTATTTACAAGTAACATTTAAGATTTGTTCACAGAGAGAGAACATTAATTGCAGTTTTTTTGATTGTTCATATGATTTTTGAAGCAGAATTATTTCATGCCTCTAGCTTCATAAATGTTACTGCTTTTCCCTCTAATTATTCTTAATTTGTAATCGATATCTAATAATGATATAATGACAGTCAATGGAGGCATTGTTCTCCTTTGGATTTATTGTCTTCCAAGTACATTTGTGTTGTTGTTATGCTCATATACTTTAATTTGAAAGTGAGATAGGATATAAATACTTCCTCGCACTGCCTGTGTTTACATGATGATATGTTTGGCGACATCAGTTTAAATGATTTGCTGAAACAGATACATTTTGACTTTAGTGTAACAGTAAATGAGCATGCTTATATACAGCTGTAAATGCAAAAACCAGGGCAAGTTGGTAACATCACAGCTGAATGTGTGTGTGTGTGTGAGAGAGAGAGAGAGAGAGAGCGCGAGACAGCACGTATACCTGTGTGTGTGTGTGTGTGTGTGTGTGTGTGTGTGTGTGTGTGTGTGTGTGTGTGTGTGTGTGTGTGTGTGTGTGTGTGTGTGTGTGGCTCTATCACCGTCTCCTCTCTCCACCACAGACAGGTGATTAATAAACATTAAACAATCCCTCCTCTCTCAAACACACCGGAATCTGACGGGAAGAGCAGCATATGTTTGCCTGCAGGCTCACGGAGAGATGGAGAACGGCCCCGCTGAGTGTCAGATAGAGGGAGAGAATGGGGGGGGGGAGGAGGAGGGGGAGTTAGGTTACAGAGTGGGAGATGAAGGAAGGGGGGGGGGGGTAATGAGATGGGAGGAGAGAAAGGGAGATATAGGCATAGGTAAGAAATGAGTGATGTTTGAGAGCGTGTACGAGCAGGCGACACGTGTATGTGTGCAGTCCCTGGAAAGCAGTAATTGCATTGAGTATCTCGTTCCTGGTTAAATAAAGTGAAGGACTGTGGAGGGTGGGGGGGGGGGGCGAGAGGTGTTCTGTGGGAGAAAAACGTTGAACAGATGGATGGAGGGGGGGGGGAGCCGAGGTGTGTTGAGGCTTGTTGGGCGCTGGGGGTCGCACCGCTGCCTCCTCTCTCCCAGGTACAGTGTTCAGTGTTCAGGGCTGCAGCTGTGACGCCCCCCCCCCCCCCCCCCCCCCCCCCAGCCCCTGCTGGAGCCCTGCATGCAATAGAGGGGCCCAGATTTCTCTCTCCTTTGAGTGGCCCCTTGGGGTGCACACAGAAATGTGTCCATGGCCTTTAAATCCGGAAAGCCTCAGCCCATGCGTTTCACCCATACTAAGACAATTAGTCAATTAATTGTTTATAGATTGACAGAAAATGAAGCAATATTTTGTTATGTAATGAGGGTCATTTATCAAGCTATAAGACTTAGACTCTGCAGACAATTTAGCGGCTTTGTGCCGCTTTCAGGCGACGCTAAAACCAATGACTGTGAAAAAACACGGAAGACCAGAATTTGATCCTTCTGGGCTACTGTAAATGTAAGGTTGGCTTTGAGGTAGGCCCTTGGGGAAAAGCGCCAGGCATCGCAGCTCATTTTCATAGTGGCCCAGCTGTGGGATTGCAACCTTTGGGTCAGTCACACGATGCTATTGGAGTCAGAAAGACATTGGAGAAGAGGTCAGTGATGATATGAAGCCTGAGCTGTTGGACACGACTGCACCTGCCCTTTATGACCCATTGATAGTAAAAGTTCAGGTGATTCTAAGAACTGTTTTGGCTTCACCGTTAACTTTCATCTGCAATGCTTTTCATTGTCTCTATACATCCATAATACAGATATGAATAACTCCTTGAAAGTTTAGACAGCTATTCTTAGTTTCAGGTGATTTAATTTGAATGAAAATATAGTTTTCAATATTATATCCCATCTCTGCAAATAGAGCCCCCTGAATAATACACACTAGAGCTTTGAGCTAAATGCTGACGTCAGCATGCTTTGCCGATGGTAAGCCTGTATACCGTGTTTTCATTTTCTCTTTCGCAAAAACACAAATGAAAGCTGAAATGGATTGGAACATTTGTAAACATAACAAAGTATTGAATAAATGAATGATAATAATGTTGATCTAATGATCAAGCTAGATAATGAACCCTGATGGCATCATGAATGTTTGTTACCATCTAATGGTTTTTGAGTCATTTCTCAGAGATCTACAAAAGTCATGCTCATAGTACTGCTGGGCGAGAAGTCATAGCATCACGGAAGTCTTCTGGGTATATCCAGTGGTATAAAGTAATTAAGTGCATTTCCTCAAGTACTGTAACTTAAGTACAATGTTTAGGTACTTGTAATTTTCTTGAGTATTTCCATTTTATGCTACTTTGTACTTATTCTCCTCTACAATTCAGAGGTAAATTGTGTACGTTTACTCCACTACATTTATTGAATACCTTTAGTTAGTTTACAGATTTGGATTAATAATGTGAAATCTAATCAACACTTAAATCAGACTACCCTGCAGTGTACAACATCATTAAAACTAGCTGCACCTTTACCAGCTTTGATAACACTTTAATGCATCAATATTTTTAATCAAAACATATCATATATTATTCTGAAATGGACCAATCTGCATAATGAGTACTTTACTTTTGGTACTTTAAGTCTATTTAGATGCCAATACTTTTCTACTTTTACTTGAGTAACTTTTTGAATGCAGGACTTTTACTCGTAACAGAGTATTCCTACATTCTGGTACTTATACTTAAGTACAAGATCTGAGTACTTTTTCCACCTCTGTGTATATCCTCTGGGCAACATGAATGTCACAAATCTTTGTACAAATCCATAAGGAAGATGCTGAGACATGTCATGCGATAGGTAACACTTTGACCTGCCGGTGGCGGATTGAAGAACATTCAGTAGGATTCATCTTCAGGGGAACATGACTGTCAGAGGTTCATCAAAATCCTTGTGATATTTGTTAAGAAATGTCGGTCTGGACCAAAGGGGTGGAACGACCAATATTGACATCCCTGCTTTTTTCTGTTCAAATCACAAGGAATTGTTTATATATATATTTGTTACTGTTGGTCATGTGACACAAAATGAAGACTCGAGGCTTGTTGGAAACTGTGACGGACATTTGTCACCACTTTCTGACATTTTATAGACAAAGCAATTAACCTAGAAAAAAAGCGACACATCAATCAATAATGAAATTAAATGTTATCTGCAGCTCTCGCTCTGACCTCTCTGTAGAAGTCACAAAAGACTTTGCCTACAGGGATCAATAAAAAATATCATTATTGCGACAAATGGAAAGAGGAAGCATTTAATGCGAGCACAATAAAAGACCATTGTCACATTTGGATTTAAAGGAAGTTGAAGTGAGCAGTTGCATTTATGTTCTTAAAGGTGCCATTACTTTTTATGTTTCTGAACATACAAACCCAGTCGTGAAACTAAACCGATCAGTTCTTAATTCTTTAATAATATATTACATTTATGCAGTAATACAATAATAATAACAACAGTAATAACATTAATAATAAACATACACAGAAAGTACAAAATGATTTGTGTTATTTTTCTTAAGTTACCAACACGTAGTACTTCAAAATAAAAGTAATGAATTCTCCTTTAGCTGCCTTTGTCTCCTCCTTACTGTTAGAGAACCCAGAGAACTCGATTTCCCATGACCACCCAGGAAGAAGAACTACATATGTCCAATCAGGTGGAGTTGAAAGTCTCCCAGAGTTCAAAAGAAGCAAAGAGCAGGTTGTTGTCTCGGATATGGCTTTACGACACTTCCCAGATGAGTTCAGTCCAAAAAAATGTGTTTGAGTGTGTGTGTGACTGAAGAAGGCAGGGGCTTCTAAAACGTAGACATGTTTACCAAAAAAAGGGGGGGGGGGAAATAAATACAGCCAAATGTAGAAACTCATCCTGAAGAGGTGTTTTGTAGACGCCACCATGACACAAACCAGCTACTGAGAAGAGAGGTCCATGCGCCGTGTTGAGTGAGGTGACACACATTACAGTACAGATATCATCAAGACCCCCACCTCCTCGTCCAGGGGCCCGCAGAGGTTCTTCTGGGAGGTCAAAGTCTCAGTTTTTTTTCCTGAGGGCGAAGGTAAAGACCCAGAGGGGGTAATGGTCAGTCTTTCTCCCCTCTTTTTCTCTTCCTTTCCGCCTCTCATCCTCCATCACCGTCCTCCCTCTATTTGCGGTGCTTCATCTCCTTTTCGTGGTGGCTCTTTCCCCCTCCCTCTCCTTTTTCCAGCATTTTGATGGCCTCCATCAGGTAGCTCTGGAAGGCGGAGAGGGCGGCGCAGATGGCGGGGGTCCCGAAGCCGTGGGTGAGCAGGCTGAAGTGGGTGAGGCTGCCCTGGACGCCGGGCTCCAGGCAGGGGGTGGGCCGACTGCCGCCCAGCGGGGAGCGGTCCTGGGACATCATGTCCACAAACTCCTTACAGACCTCCCTGAGAAGAACACAGGCAAGACGTTGGTTAGTTCATCTTTATTCATTTCCACATTGATACATTTCATTCAGTTTAAGTCTTATTTAATGGTTTTTAAAAAAGTACAGTTCTCAACATTTTCGATCAATGCCAAGCCAGCACACTTATAGGGTTGGATGTACTCTGATTAAAACCTGTATTAAGTGCCCCAGTACAAATGTTATTCCCTCAACAGAAACGCTACTGGAGTTTGGTGTACTTCGATCATTCCAAGGGGGAATAAATAACATGATAGACCTGATACATTTAAATATAGTTTTGTGCCCCTGACTATTGGTATATGTGTATCTAAATGAGTTCACCATAGAGCATGGATCTGTGTGACTTGGTTAGATTAGCATTTATTGTCATTATACATGTACAATAAAAAAAGAGCATCTAGCTCTACTGATAAAAACTCTTAAAGACAGTCTTTTAGAATACAAAAAGATGTCGACCTATCTGTGATGCTATACAATTAAAGGTAGAGTGAATCCAGTATGTTTCAGTGCCAGTTTTGAAGTGTCAAATAAAGTAGGAAAAAACAACACTTTATTTGCCTTGGTGAATTGTTTGGCCAGGATCATTTGGCTTCTTAGTGAGGATAAAGCTCCAAAACTGTGGATCCTACACTTCCCATAATGCACCTAATGTAGTATGTTGTTCAACCCTCCCTATCTGTTTAACACACATCATTTAAACTCCATGCCCCTTGGTTTGTAACACGTGTATTGTGCTGTTACATTTGCAGTCTCCAAGCCCCACTGACAAAACTCCTAGCCTTCCCCATCAACAGTACATTGACATGTAAAATCAGTGGAGGGCCCCTTTAAAATGTACAGTCTGGGGGGGGGATCACTCACTTGGTGGCGAGCAGCATGCTGCGGCGTGTTGGGAGCTGGTCTGGCTCGCTCTGCCTGCACAGATACTCCGCTGTGGCTCTGGCTGGAAACTCTGTCTCACACACGTAACCAAAGTCCCGCGCCAGATGGACGGCCTCACCTGAGGGGGGGGGGGGAGGAGGAGAGGGAGGAGGAGAGGGAGGAGGAGGGTGAGAGTGTGTCTAACCAGTACAAAACAGGGGATAATATTCTGCATCAGTGAGACAAAAAGGCAGCTTTAGCTTCTGTGTGTTCTCAAGAGCCAAATGCCAGTGCTCCAGTTTAGATGTAATGTCAGATCAATTCTCCATGTATATGCTTTGTGGATGATTCCTATGTACTGTCCGGGGTCGGGTCAGGTCAGGGGATAAACTCTGCAGCCATTCTTCTCACTTCCACCACTCAAACAGTTCACTGCTCTTTGGCTTTGTGAGGCGGCCGCGGCTTTTTCAAGTGACACCATCCGTGCATCCAGCCAGCCACGCTACGGCTTGTTTATTCATGTCTGCTCATGCGAGGAGATTTTCTATGTGTCTCTCTCCGTCAGGATATATGCAGGTCACTGTATGTATTTGTGTGTGTGTGTGTGTGTGTGTGTGTGTGTGTGTGTGTGTGTGTGTGTGTGTGTGTGTGTGTGTGTGTGTGTGTGTGTGTGTGTGTGTGTGTGTGTGTGTGTGTGTGTGTGTGTTTGTCCCTACCCTCCACTAGAGATGTTAGCAGAGTGACGTTGGCGGCCTTGCGTCGCCCAGCGGGCAGGTTGAGGCCAATCTTCTCCAGACGCTCTCTCAGACAGCGGCCACCATTCTTTGACTTCGCCCTGAGGGGGGACAGGGAGACAGAGAGAGCATTTTTTAGAAGATGGTCCTTCTATGTGTTTGTGTTTGTGTGTGTGTGTGTGTGTGTGCCTGGATGTGCCTGTGTGCATGCATTTGTGTATGTGTGTGTTTATGTAATTGAATGTGAAGCTGAAATCTCCCTACAGTATGTTCCCTGTCAACACTGATAGGATCTTGTATTTTCCCCTGTTTCTAGTCGTTACTCTTGCCTGTTCTCAACACTATGTATTCTTTAATACCTACATTTAACAACATTTATTTATGTATATATTAGGCAGCAGTTTCAAAGGAAGTATTCAGAGCCTCTACTTAAGTAAAAGCAGTATAATGTCCACATATATCATGCTTTAACTGTAGTAAAAAAACAGACAAATGTTTTTTTAAATATCCAAAGATAAATGAATTGTTATTTAGAAAACAGCCCCTGTGAATGATACTGTATGTTTTTGTATTAATTGACAAAAACATTTGGTGTATTATTGTGTAAGCAGCATTGTATTGTTGTATGTAGCTGAAGAGGAGCACATTCTTACTACATGATATACTATTGAGTCTTTGATTCATTGTATTTTACTATAAAAATCTTGATTTCCGTATATTTTCCATCTGAAATGCATTCAAGTATAAAGCAAAACAAAAACATATATAGTTAAGTACCTAAAAATAATAGTGATTTGTTATCAGGGCTCGCTGTATCTCTCAGCTGAGGAGGTTGACGATAGTGACTACCCTTTAGATCTTTTAATTATGTCCTTTTAAAGTATTTCTGCCTGCAACCCAATCATAAAGTTGTTTTCTGGCCCCGAGGCCGTGGCTCATTAAACCACATTGCTCCTCTTGTGATTCAGTCCCATGACCCATTTGAGGTCCTCAGCTCTGGGCCTATGGTGAAGTGAAAGCGCTCTGATTCTGAAGAGAGTACATGCTGGAGAGCAGAGGACGTACTGCGTCTCCACTAACTAACCCAGTGTGAAGACGCAGCTAGAGGCCTATGCTTAAAGGTACAATGCGTAGTATTTCCAATGTATCTTTGCAGTAATGCTATTGTTACACTTGTAAAATGGCATTAAATAAAGAAAGTAAGCGCTTGGTCAGCTTCCATCTCTCTCTTTAACTTATACCAAAAAGGATAACACCTCCCCAGAATCTGAACGCTTGTTCTTTAGCACAGCTATCCTGTTTTGTGCCATAAAGGAGCACTTTCTTTTATAGGAGCGCTATAAAACATCCAATTTAAAATGCAATGTAAAGGCTGCCCCTATCCTAGCATTTTTTTATAATTATGAGTGAGTCTTTTAATCTGAAATACATCAGGAATTTGCTAGTTAACCCATAAAAGAATTACATAATAAAATGAGTAAAATAAGAAGTATTTTTATTTGAATTCCCTCCATTTTTTTCTGTCAGTTATTTACAGGAATAAGAAACACCATTAAAAACGAAATTGGCAGCAAACTGTAACAGCTGTTATTAAAGACATTGGTTATCATTGCATATTGTGTATGTGCATATCTTAGACGGTTAAACCAAGGACAGAGTTTACATGTTCACACTTTTAGAGGTAAACATTTAAGATGAATCAGACAAGGGTGTGAATCAATGGTAAAGGGTATGTGTTTGTCATTAAGCATCTTAAAGAACACCATGTTGACTCTGACTCTCCAAAAACGACTCCACCCCCCCCCCCCCTCCCACTTTATTCCCCATCTCCCTCTCACCTGCGGAGGACTCCACCCAGCAGAGAGGCGTTGAGGCACTCCGGGGGGGAGAGGCGTCGCTGCACCTCCCCCACCGTCACCTTGTACTTGGACGTGGAGCTGAGCAGCGAGAGGCGACCCGGGACCGAACAGAAGACCTCCGCTGGGTTGGACACGGACCCCATACCCAGACCCTCCTTACAGAGGGACAGGGCGTGCATGCCGTTCAACTTCGATGGCATGGGAACTGAGGGAGGAGAAGAACGTTTAATTGCATTCAAAATGTACATTTAAGGGCTGAAGGATGAATAAAGATCATTAATGTAAAACATATGTGTTCAGCAGCGACAATGGTGTTGTGTGAATGACAGCGTGCCCCCCCTCTCATTAATCTATGCAGTGTCACGCTGTCCCCTGCGCCGACAGCTCTAATTCTGGAGCGCTGCTTGTTGCTTCTGTTGCTTAAACTGCAGGTGGTGACGTCTGAGCTGCACGATGGCACATAGCCTCACTTCACACCTCCAAGAGCTCAATTCACACTCACTTTTCTGCACTGTGGCAAACTTTTATGATGAGTTTTGTTTTGTTTCGGAAGAGGAGGAGGGGGTGTCAGGCAATCATATGAATACTTTTCTAACCACTTTGGGAGTTTAGAGGGGTAACATGTCGTTGTTGTGAAGCATCTCCTTGATTTGATGATTTTTGCTTCTTAGTAATGTTGGCATTTACCACCACAGTTCGTACGGGTTTCCAACCTTTGTTTGTTTGTTTGTTGTTTGTTATATCATCTTTTAAAGGTGTTAATTGGTGGTGTTAAAATCATCTCTGTATGTAGCATTTTAATTCCTGAATCCGCTAAATCTGCAGGTGTGTGGGCAGAAATCCTCTAAATTAACCGGATTAGAAGAAATTAGCCCCTTTGTGTGCTGATCTTCTTATGAGGACCGCATTTTCTCACAAGCATAAGATCAAGTCGATCTGCACCGCATTGGTTAAGGGTGTTTTTTAAACGTCTTTTGGGGTTTATAGTCCTCAAAGAATCTGTTTCTCCAGCCATGCAGATACATGTAGTTATATATGCCCAGGTTTTGACGAGCCAATGTCTAACATCTCTGCTTCCGCACCAAAGCAATGGAGGTGAATGTTCGAAAATACCCCAAAGAATGTCTGTAAAGAGTTTTCATTGGACGACTTCTGGCAGACAGCTTACAGGTCATTCTGTGGTTCTTTGGAAAACTCTATTTGGGAAAAAATACTTGCTGTTGTATAACTTGACTGTGATTTGTCAATGCTGCAATACAATACAATACAATGGAGGTCAATGGGCTAGTGCTTACACTAGCCCATTGACCTCCATTGTATTGCTGTGGAGGCAGAAACCCGGACAACCTTTGACAAATCAAACCAAAACTATCAGCATGACTGAAAACAACAAAATGCAAAGGAAAGAAACACAAAATATACAAGAGAATTCAAATGTATTGTTTTTAGAGATAGGAATCGACAGAGGTTGCATGCCATTCGTGTGATTTGTGTCAGTTGAGGTGTCAAATAAGCCAATCACGGTTCCTCTAATGACTTAGCAATGAACTTATGTTTACAAGAATATGCAACTCAATCCTGATGGCTCTGCAGGTTTCCTATAGGTCTCTCTTTGAGGCCTGTTTGTGTATCTTTACACTGTACAGTATGGGGCTGCCCCCTCGCTCTGTGTGGGCGGCGGGTGGTCTCTCTGCGAGGCCCTGCTGTGCAGCGCAGCCTGGAAACCCTCTCATTCACAAGCAGCCGGCGAGGCCACAGTTCCCTCTCTTTCTCCTTTGTCATCTCTCCGCCCCTCCCTCTCTTTCTCTTATCATCTTTTGACTCTTTCTTGTGCCTCCCACTCTTTATCTCCCCCCTCTCGTTTCTCCTCTCCCTGTTGGATTTCTTCGTATTCATGAGGGCTTTAGGTTTGCTCTGCTATCTGCTGCTCTGCCGTGGAGAGTCTCGCTGTGGTAATTGATCAATTCAAAGCGTTTGGCAAACAAGTGGAATCACTTGATCAGATGAGTGCTGGTTTGCAGCAGTTTGAATCCAGCTACACGTGTACAGTAAGAGCTTCCTCTTCCTCAGGGACGCCGTCTGGAGAATTAAACCCTTTCTGTGTGAGAACTTGACGACATGGCATTGGGATATTTAGATTCAGGAGGCCGAAATGCATTACACATGTGGCTGGGTGTTTTTAAATCCACATGTATTCTCTAAAATCAGAGCCTCAAGGATGTTAACGCTTTATTTGTCAGCAAAAACACTTAATATTATGCTGTCAGTCATCTATAACATATTTTTTGCCCGAGAAAGGATTTCACAGTATCTAACGACTCCACCGGCAACAAATTCAACTTGAGTTTTCTAATCGTGCCCCTGTGTCTCCTGCAGCTAACTCACAGTCGGTAATATTAGAGTGATCACACTCTGCACATTTCCCCACAACTCCTCTTTTATCATGTTCCCCTCCCTTTTCTTCTCTGCCCCACTTCTCTTCTCCTCTTCACTCTAATCCCTCTCACACACACACACACACACACACACACACACACCACACACACACACACACACACACACACACACACACACACACACACACACACACACACACACACACACACACACACACACACACACACACACACACACACACACACACACACACACACTCTCATATGACCATGAACAGTTCATTAAGAATGTGTGCCTTTGGGGTGAAGTCTGCAGCTGAGTATTATAGGACTTCTTGACTTCAAATGAAATAGCAAAACAGAATTATTTATAGTGTGTGTGCGTGTGTGTGTGTGTGTGTGTGTGTGTGTGTGTGTGTGTGTGTGTGTGTGTGTGTGTGTGTGTGTGTGTGTGTGTGTGTGTGTGTGTGTGTGTGTGTGTGTGTGTGTGGCAGCAAGAGAGAAACTGGTGTTGGAGTGCCCCTAAACACAAACCCCCCCTTCAGCATGTATAGCACAATTATAATTATATAGGTGCACACTTAGACACACACACGCACACGCACACACACACACACACACACACACACACACACACACACACACACACACACACACACACACACACACACACACACACACACACACACACACACACACACACACACACACACACACACACACACACACACACACACACACACACACACACACACCTCTTACCTTTTTTAATGACAGAGTGGTCGAGGATGCCCAGGGCTGATCCTTCCTCCATTCCCTGTGTCAGACAGACAGACAGTCACTATCATTTATCCACCGGCCTCAACACACACACATTTTATATACACACATTTATATACACACACACATAGAGCTTTTCTCTCAGGCCAAAGCAAGATGGACGTCCAATGTTAGGTTTTCTCCCTTGAAGCACATATGAACAACTATCCATATCCGGGTAAATAATATACTCTATAGCTTCTTCGTGCAGAAGGGAAAGATGGTAAATGATGGGAGTTATGACGGAAGGTTTTAAAGAGTTCATAATTCTGCACAGCTTGATATTAAATGATTGTTTGTACCTTAAATGTTTTAAATGTTTTTAGCTTAGTTTTTGATTTACAGTCTTTTTTTTATCAGAAAAGTTGCCTTATTTATTCCATTATTTACTTAAAACACAATTAAATTAAAGAAATGCTGTCATCATGTTTAAAAAATTGCATATATTTTGTATCTCTCTATATAATTATATTTTTATTATTTTTAATAGAAATTGTAAAATGCCCATATCTAAAGTTACATTGCTCTCCATTTCTGTTCAAATATAAATCATTTTGAGAAAGACTAATAGAAAAGAAAAAATAAAGTATTTCAAAACGGCCACCATAGCTAACTAAATGAAATAGTCGCAGATTATTTGATCTTTTCTTTCACTGAGGATGACATTGTCTTGCAAGGCGATTCTCGGATGTCTCCTTTGTGGTGAATTTATAAGAGGATTCAAACGCGAAGGATATAATCCATTAATCAAATAAAAGGTCCTTGTCAAGTGGGAGCGTTTAACAGAAACATGCCCGGGTTGACTCCTTGCCTGGCGCTCCTCTCAGACGTTTCTTTTCTATTAATGACCGTGCACATCAATTGGTCTCGCTGTGTTTCTCTGCGAGGAGGCAACAAACAGCGTCTGCAGCTGCACCTGCTGCAGGGAAGCTGACTGCTCAATAAACCATAGAAACTATTCTTCTAAAAAAACTGCAGAAGGCAAGAGGACTGCAGGATCACTTTCTTTGTGCGAGACATCGGAGAATACTGCATGAATGTCCTGATGAATATTAAGACGGGCGGGTGTCAACCCACAAAAACCCACGTTTCTGGAATTAAATATCTTAAAATCTGAGAAAAGTATTAGATATTTTTATTAATTCTAAAGCTTTACATTCCCACTGCTGTATGAACAATATAAATTCCAATCATTGAGATCATGTTCAGCGTTACATTTGAGATAAACTCGAGACACATGTCAGTCTCAAAACGACGAAATAAAAAACTTATTCAACAGGCCAACCAAAATGTACACTTTAAAAGATTGAGGATAGCTGTGAAATATTATTTTGTATTCATTATTGAACGAATTTTGAATAACAAATTGAGCATTCAAGCTGATATTGTTGTAGAAATGTATATTTCAGACCTGGAAGCAGTACATGTTTTAGCTTAGTGTTTTAGTCTTTTGAGGCAATGCCACGCACAACTGGTTTCATTCCTATTTTGATATTATAAGACACCAAAACTGCTCATCTGAATTTGTATTGAAATGGCAGCTAAAATAAGCTATAACAGGATGTTTCAAGATAAATAAATATACATAACAGGTTAAACATTTTTAGATGAATTAAAAATAAATAATAACATGTTGTAGTCCTTAATTAAATGTGTTGACTTAAAATCCAATTGATGAATGGGAGCTATTTCATCATGATTTGTGTCGATTGAAATGGAGGATAAATTGCCTTAAGGGCCTGTTGCAATCATCCTCATCTTTTTAAGTAATATGGACATTTTGCACTTTTTTCTTCGATATTAGCTTTTTTGAAGGGATTAAAATTGAAAAAATAATGAATCAAAGAGGCCCACATTTTGTTTGCACTGAATTTCGTTTTGCGCACTAGTGTGACTTTTACGTACGGCCTTTTCCAGTGCGCGAAGCTAACGCAACCAAAGAGTCTTTAGCCACATTAAACATATGAACTCACCTGCAGATCATCCAGGCCGTGGTGTCCCAGGTGCATGCCAAGGGGACCGTCCCCCAGAGCCGCAGCTCCTTCCCCGAGCCCGTGCAGCAGCCGGGGCACAGCTGCGTACTCCCGCCGGGGGTCGAGGCTCAACGCCCGGTGCGACTGTGAAAGGAGCCCCCCGTCGTCGGAGCGCGACCTCTGCGAGTGCCATGCCACTTGCTGATGCTGATGGATGGAGTTGATGGAGGTGTAGGGGTCTGACAGGTGGGCATATGAGTCCTGGCTCTGGGAGTATGGCAGGGAGGACTGGGGGTAGGGGGGAGGGAAGTACGGAGGCTGGAAGTCAGAGGCCGGAGTGTGGCAGAGCGGGGGAGCCGAGGAGTACCCGGCCTGGTTCAGGGAGGACAGCTGGGAGAGACGGCCGCTCTGAGAAGAGCCGCTTAGTCCGTCCGCGCGCTCCTGCAGGGAATAACAAAAAGTTAGCTTCATATATCAGGAGCCCAAAGTCATTGAAGTGTCCCCTTAAAATGCCACACGGGACTAAGTGTTCCATCTGTCAGAGAGATTACAATACTTAACGCATACATGGATAAAATAAACAACGTTTTTAATTTAAATGTAACATAAATCAGCTGAATAAATGTGTTTCTATTTTTAATTAGGCGGTTGGAAATAGCAGCAATCTTGAAATGATGCGCACTGGCAGAGGACGCCCTTGGCATCGCTGCTGAACAGTGTCAGAAAGGTCACGGCCACCAAGAAGAAGCTGCACAAAGAATCAGGTAATGCACAACAACGCGTTGCTCCGGGGGGGGGGGGGGGGGCATCTTTAAATAATCTGTCATTGTGTCAACAAAACCACATTGACCCCATACATGGGAATTAAAGCGAACAAATGTTAAAAAATTAATAAATTTGACTTTACAAGTTTCCTGTGAAAGAAGAGGCGACATGCAGCAGTGTGTGTAACAGCATGTAGTCCACTAGCCTACATTTCTGCACACACACATCCTGGTGAAATTGGATTTTTGCAAAAAGCTGGGTCACCCGGATCAATGCTGTTGGTGTGGAGCAATGTCCATTATCAGCAGGGTGAAAAGGCCGTGGTTAAAAGCACACACCCATAGCCTAAGTAGAAATAAATGGACGACAATATTCACTAGTCTCTATACGGATTGTGTGTTCATCATTTTAGTGACACAAAAAGTTATATCTGACGCTGTAAAACGCTGCTCCAGAATGGACAGTGTCTCGGCATGTCACAGCTTGTCCAGTGAGTGGACACTTCACTGTCAGCAGGTCTCTCTCGCTGTGACACTGCAGACAAAGAGCATCTCGGCCGCGCCGCTACACTAAACTCACTGTCAGAAAGGCTCATTGAGAAGTATGGACATTTGACACTCAATATACTGCAGAGAAACACACCATTTACCAAACATATATTCAAAGGCAGTCAAGGATATTCACCAACAGCCCTTAGGCAACTTTTCCAGTCGATTGATAGAACGTTAATCAAATTATAAAGTATTTTTTCAAACCTTTTTTTAACTCCAAATTAGATTTTTTTTGAGTGGAGTTGACACATTACGCGCATCTTTTTCAGGGTAGAACATCAACTCTTCCTTCAAATTAAGTCACGTTAGTCATTAAAATACATTATCTTAAATAACACGAGTCTTTTATCAAACTCACCATAGCGGAATAGGTGTGGATTAACATCTGGACCACACTGGATATCCCCGGATTTGAAATGTAATAAGACGCGCAGGTTTCCAAAGACTGAAGGATGTCACCAAATGCTCCGAGATGTAATCCAGGCTTGTTTACCGGTCCATTAATTTCAAAAAAGTGTTATTTACTCTTCCTCCTCCTCTTCTTCTTCTTCTTCTTCTTCTTCTTCTTCTTCTTCTTCTTCTTCTTCTTCTTCTTCTTCTTCTTCTTCTTCTTCTTCTTCTTCTTCTTCTTCTTCTTCTTCTTCTTCTTCTTCTTCTTCTTCTTCTTCTTCTTCTTCTTCTTCTTCTTCTTCTTCTCTCTGTGATGGAGCTCTTTTACGCAGATGAAAAGCTGCTGTCAGATACACACGCGCACAACACACACAGAGTCCAACAGACTCTCCATGAGTGCACTACTTATAGGGTTTTGCGCGCACCCGGCAGAATGAGGGGAGGGGTCGACAGGGTCCACTTCTCTTAAAGAGATATATTCATTCAATTACGCTCCGTTAATTCAAACTCACACTGTGCCTCCATTTATTGTTTGTTTCGTTTTGACATTGGCACTGAATATTTGGAATTTTACGCACGGAGATATTATAAGATAGGAGAGTTTTGGTACTTTTATTGAGGATCATCTTTACAAAAAACACATTTAAAAAAGGAAATTATATTCTCTAATTTGTAATGGCCAAGTTTACGCTACAGTCGAATGTTACGCTCTGAAAAGTAGATCCCTAGTCATAACAATTACATTTTTTCTGTTTTATAATTAAAATAATGCAATTTTCTTCAGAATTGCACCCAACCTGAATAATTCACAAGTTTCATTTCCGAATAAACGGCATTTTTTGGATTCAGTTTCTGTTAAAAACAAGTAAACAACTGCCCTTCATGTGCAATATTTTCGAACGTGTGCACATGACAGACAGATGACACACACATTGTAGGCTAGAAATAATAAAGGAACACTTTGAGATATTTTTTTCTTTTACCTGGAGGACGTCGTTCTTGTTTCGGGATTTCCAGAGCATGGTGGTGCCGGTGGAGGAGCTGAGGGGTTAAAGTGACGCTGGGTGCAGAGGAGACGGGCTGAAGGCGCAGAGAGGAGTGAGTTAGTTAGGGAGATGATACACGAGTTTGTATGGATGGGTGTTACGGAGGGGGGTAAGGACAAAAAGAGGGCGGGAGGTGACAGGAGTCTCGGCGGGGGGTAACTAAAACTTTCTTCACGGTGTGTGCATAGACTATCAGGGATGAAGTGATTAAACACATTGCTCTAATAACACGGCAGAGGAGCACCGATATTAACAAGAAAGTGATTTCTCTGAAACACCCTGCATTTTCTGCTTATTATTGTAAACCTACACATATTTGTATATGATGTATGAAACAAAATATTTGCAGAACAATCATTTTGAACCTTTATGTTTTGTTAGGACGTGTCACTCATCAGCCACTTCTATAATAGAAAAAGCATTGTATTAAAAATAGTAAAAGTGTACTATTTGGGATAATCTTGATTTCTTTTAACTACTTTATCTTCTACTTTTTCCAATATTTCACTCTAACACTCACATTCACATCTCCCTCTACAAATAAACAGGCATATTCTTTAGTCAGTTTTAAAGCACACTAAATCTAGACAAGTATCAGTGCGCCATCTAATGGTGGATGATGTAAAAGAGGATTTATAGGAATAATAACAGAGATGCACCTTTGCACAAGCTAGCTATGACATCCTGCTTTGTAACATTTAAAAACATGTATAATAATAACAACCGGGTAAAAGCTTGATACTATTCAACTAATTTGAGGACTAAAAAAGATTATGAACTGGTAAGTATTTCACTGTGTAGAAAAACAAATCCTTTTTGCGTTGATATAAAAATACACTGTAAAGGTTAAGTCTGGTGATATTTTCCATCAACGTTTCCATTAAAAAACTAAAACACGGAGTTTCTGTCCCCCAATAGTGGTTTGAACTGTCTGTGGCACAGCCCTCAAGCACATTTGTTGAGACTAGACTACCCACCCCCCATAATGACTATAGAAGTGTTCACTAGGTGGTAGCAAAGAAAAGAAAAGTTGAGTACTACATGAAAAAAAACCCTCCAAAAACTGGTCCAGGTAGGTTTTCTAACAAAATAGCTTTTATTTAAGACATTAACATTTCACAATTGACATGTAAAAAAGTGTTTCTTTTCAGAGCACAGCTTTCTACAAACTTTGGCGTTTCTTTACAAAAAAATATGTTCATAATTTTTGAATGCCCTCTTTTCCACACAAATTCATTTGCAAAAAACGGCAGCGCCATCTTCTCCTTATAATCAGTCAGGGTTAACAGGTCACACATTATTCAGTCAGATAAACACGCATGTTGGCTACAGCCCTTCTTTGTTACTTTATTTTGAAAAATGTAACCCGTAAAAGATGTCTGATTTGTTTTACTTTACTCCCACTGACTTTTTCAGTTTCCTCAGAGAGATCAAAGCTCCTTTATCATTTCTCATGGCGTCTCCAATCTCCACCTTACACACAGGGCACTGGTCTGCCATGGCGCACAGAGCCTCCTCCAGCGCCCCCTGTGTGTGCTGCTCAGGCAGTGCACTACACTGACTCAGCATGGCCAGTGTGTGTTTGAGCCAGCCATCCTCTCGGACCAGGCTGCCGATCCAGGGCTGAGCGCGCACGCAGCCCCCCAGAGCCTGCAGACTCAGCCTCCACAGCTCCGCCGCCTCCTCCCAGCTCTCCGCCCAGCCGAGGCTCACCCTGACCGGGCCGGGGCTGGAGCCGGAGTCTAGGGCGCCGCGGAGGAACCGGAGGGCGGAGGAGAAGAACCGCCTCTGTCCGGCTTCCACTGAGCCTGGAAAACCAAAAAGCATGTGTGTTAGCAAAGTCTTATGGTGTTGATTGACAGCTCTCAAAACAGGACATTTAAAAAGAAAAGAACACTAAAGAACACAATACTAGACTACGATTGCTAGCTGAGGTTTAAAGAGTATAACATTAAATACTTCTGTCAAAACCTACAGACCACATGATCTGAATTCCCGTTTTTTCACAGCTTTTATAGAAGGCAATGCATAAGGGTAACTAACAACATCAGTAATGGCTGCATTCTGCTCAGGTTTGCCAGTTTATCAGCTGTGGTATAGACCTTTTACCCAGAAGACACTTTGATATGTCACAAGAGAGGAAACACAGAAATAAATAATTAATTTGAATTGCATTTATCTAATGTTGGATCATTGTCACTGTGAAGTTTGAATAGATTGATGGTTAGTGGTAATGTTGTGATTTCACGTTCTATGGCGTGTCAAATGTTGGCTGTATTGTAATGGAAAATACTGTGGAATTTTTATTTAAAAAAAGGAACATGATACAAATGGTGCAGTGAATTTGCCATAAACAGCTAAAAAAAAAAAAAGAACCAAGTGATTAATCAAAACAAAAGAAAAAAATGTTTACCTGTAGGAGCTGATTTGAGTCTGCCAATCATCAGTCCCAGCGTGCAGTAATTTGCTGCCAGGACCAGGAAGCGGGGTTTGTGAACCAAAACAGGAAGTGCTTCACTCAGAAGGGCCTCCAGCGTTCTGAAACACGGGTCCTTCCTGGACGACCAAACAGAAAAAATTAACACCTTCAATATCTGTTAGTAAACAACAGATCATTTTTAGCTTTCGATGAGTATTTCACTTGTTAACCAGCTACCTGACTCTCTCCGGCTCTGTGACGGTGAAGTTGAGGAGGGCTGAGCAGGCTGTCTCCATGCTGGGATCCCTGGCCGAGGACACCCCACCTTTCCCCTTGAGGGAGGTCCAACACTGAGACAGGAAGTCCACCAGCAGTGCAGGGGTGTCGAGGGTGAGCAGCACCTTCCTGGGCTCTTCCTCTGCCGACAGGTGGCACAGAGCTGGAAGGAGATACCTGAAAAGAGCATGGAGGGTGTGAGGAATTAAGAGAAAGTACTGTTAGAAAACTGCAGATTCTATGGAATAAAGTATAAACTTTCTGACTGGTTCCCTCCGATAATTATCTTTACCTCAGAGCTTCTTTGCCCGTCCACGCCCCTGTCTCCTCTCTGACGGACATTTCGGACATCCAATCAGAGAGGCCGTGCTCCGGGCTCTCACCCTGCAGGTGGCTCCGGGAGTAGGCGATCAGGAACGGTAGCAGTCCGGTCACTTCCTCCTTCAGACAGGCAGTCTCCTCAGCCAGCCATGAGCACAGAGAGCGGTATGTAGCGAAAATAAAGGGGTCTCCATAGCAACTTTGATCCACCTACGAGAACAGGAAGAGACAAGGAAGTGAATGAAATGTTTTACTCTTTCTTTCAACACCTGAGATATTTACCCGCTGGTTCATCCGCAAAAACACGGCAGAAATGTTCCTATTGTTAGATTCCCTTAAGTAATAGAATATTAACAATCTATAAAAATATCGCAGAGTACAAGACCGTCAGAAGGCTGCAATGTCCTATTCAATCAAACAAGTTTAATATATTCAGTTTACTATCGAATAAGACAAACAGGAACAGCAAATCCTCACATTTGAGAAGGTAATAGTTGGCACTTAAAATAAGGAAATTACTTTCAAAATGTATTTTACTCAACTTGGTTGTTAATACTTTTCTGTGAATTAACTGGATTAATAAGCTAAAAAATGTTTCAACTCTTTTTGGGAGCTAATTATTAAAAGATGTACTCCGCTATTATATTGTTGGCCAGTTCTGTTGACAGACATTAACTTAAAAATGTTATCCCATATTCTTTATTCCCTGAGGATATACATTTTGTCACAGCAGTAGGAAGACTCATTTGGCACACAATGAGTCATTAGATTTACAGAACTAGCAACTTGTTGGATGCAAACAAATTATATAAATATAACATTTCAAAAATGTCCCAAATTGGCATCAATAAAGTACCTATCTATCTACCTATCTACCGGTCCTCCTCTCACCTGCTGCAGGTGGTACATGAGGGCGGCAAAGGCCTCCTTCAGCACCCCGAGGACCTGCCTGCTCTGCTGCAGACTGATGGAGGGGATGGAGCTCTGAGGAGTTGCGGTCTGGGACATACCCACACAGCAGGCCTGCTCTATGGCAGCCTCCATGATTCTGTAACAGCCTGGGAAAAGGAAGTAAGGAGAAGGGTTTAAGTAACATGGAAGAATCACGTTTAAATTAAATACCTTACCAACATGGTTTGACATCACTAATGACTTATGACACACAAATGGACTATGAGAAATATAGAACGAAACCATGACAGCCAAATAATTTATCAAACAAAACAAAAAAAGAAAATATATTTTTATAATAAAAAAATAGGGGAGTAGTGGCGGTTATGTACCTAATATTTTATTTGTGGATTTTTGTTTCAAGATAAAAAAAAAAGAATTGGACTCTTTTTCTTTATTAGAGTATTTAGAGAACATGGGGAGACAAGCAGCAAAAGGCAAACATGGCTGCAGGTCTGAGTGAATCCATTTACACAGGGTGACATTTAGATATTTTTTGTCAAAATTCCTAAATCTGGCTATTTTAAAGAAAAATAAAATTGAAAAAAGGGATTTCAGAATTATTCATAAGATTGGTCAAGTTAAGAAAAGGTTAAGTGAAAGGCAGATGTTTAATTACAATCAATAAAGTATATTAAATAATCACACTACCTGTGAGAGTGTGCTGCAGCTCCGAGCTCAGTTCGTTCCCGGGCGGTTCCTCTAAGCCCATCCTGACCTCCACACAGGCTCGGTTCACCAGTAGGCAGCAGAACTTTGGCGTCCCGACAAACTCCCACCCGTACAAATCCAGCAGACAAGCGCTGAGGACCAGGATTGGCCCGATCTGCCTTGGGGTCAGTTTAGCCTGCAACATGGGTCTCAACACCTCCCATACAGAGGCCACAACTTCTTTCAGCTCCTTGCTCTCTACTGCCACTCCTGCTGGGGGGAGAAACTGAACCAACTGGGCGCACATGTCCATCTTGGTCTGGTCTTTGGCTTGGCAGAAGTCTTTAGACAACCTAACCAGCAGAGTGAGGAGTTCTGCAGAGTGCTTACTCCACACTCTGTCCTTGGTTCTACCTGCTACAAGGCATCCCAGCAAGGGAAGCCCCTTCTCATGGCTGAAAGTCTGGTTTTGTTGCACTGCTTGGCACAGAGCGGGAACACCCCCCCTGCTCAGCAGCTGGTCGGGACCTCTGGGTAAAGCACACACAGCTGTGAGGATCTGGTAGCAGTCAGCAGCTATGGCCTCGTCCAGCTTGGAGGAAGGTAAGGCTTCTTGAGATGTTGATACTTTGTTTGCTACACTGCCGTTGTCACCTTTTGGCTTGGTAGTCTTCCCCTCTCCTCCCGATTTGGCCTCATTGGAAAGATCACCTTCAGCATTTGAACTCTCTGCTGATTGCACTTTAGAATCTGGACCCGTCTCTAAGTCTTGCGTTGGATCCTGGGCTTCCTGTTTCTGCTGGTTTAGAGGATCATTTGATAAAAGGCCCAGCAGGACCGGGATGGTGGTGAGGAGCTGGGGGTGGCAGGCCATGTCTGTGTCTGTGCTCAGAGCAGCCAACAGAGCCGTACCCAACGAGAGGAGCTCCTGTGGGGGCAGGCCGGAGGTCTCATTCCCTCTGATGGCCGTCACCAAAAGACGGGCAGGAAGGTTCAGGCCAACAGCCTCGAAGATGCGCCTCAAGGTGGCTTTGTCTAGCTGACTTGCTGGGCACAAGCGGGTTATCTGAAGACAGAGAGGAGAAAGAAAACACCAACCTGTCAGTGTTTAGGTCAGATTCTTTTTTCCCATAGATACACAACCCTGTATAGACTCAGGTACACCTAGCTACAGGAAATGAATAGAGAAGCTTTGCTATAAACCTCTGTGAACTGAATGTAAACAGCAATGTAGTAAATGTATGTATGTAGGCAAGAGACTCTTGAACACTGCCTCCAAATAAGATTTCTGATGAAGGTTTCTTGACCAAAACTAAATTATGAATGAGCTCTGCGTGCAAGTTAAGAGGACAATGTGCTGGATTTACAAAGGACCAAAAAACCAACAGTTTTTACCCTGGGTTTATTTCTTATAGACTATTTTTAAAAGAATTTTAAAACACAAGCAAATAAATAACCTTCAGTAGGACTATAACATAATTAAAAGTGCATAGATTAGTCCATAATGACAAAAAATAAATAAATGTGAAAAGGTGTTTTACAGTTTGTAAAAGAGTGGGTGAAATATATAGTAGGTTACATTTCTAAGCAGATTTAATTAGCTACTTTCAACCTCCGGTGTACTTTAACTAAAGCAGATATTTGTCTGCATGCCAGTGTATTACTTAAAGGTTTTTAAATGCAAACAGTTAGTATACAAAAACTATTGCTGGTAAGGTTCAATATATTATATATATATATTCTCAGTTGAGTTAAACCCTAGCCCAACAGACACTTACCAGCAGCAGAGCAGCCAAAGTGTGACTGTCGTTTTGAGCCTGTCTGAGGGCTTGGAGACATCTGTCCAACACCTCTCTCTGGGCATCAGTCAACCCTCCTTCATCATCCCTCTCTGAGCCTCCTCCATCTCCTCCATCTTCTCCATCTTCTCCACCTCCTCCACCTTCTCCTCCTCCCTGCTCCTCTTTCTCAGGAGGCTGGCTGCTAACGACAAGTGAAACATCGTCGCTCTCAGCCATTACGACCTTGTAGTAGCTGTTAATAAAAAGCAAGATCGAAAAGCAAACTGAATATCAAGTCGTTAGCTCCACACCGTTGAAGGAAACAACAGCAGGCTAATTTAACGATGTTCAGCTGGTTTTCTGAGTATTTTGTAAATAACGGTAGGTAGCAGTTGGACAGTTGAATCATAATTGGAAAACGTTTGTAAAATAACTTACTTTGTTGACAACTCTCTTATCACGCGCGGCAACAGCTCGTGAGCACACTATCCGGAAGTAAAGTGTCAAAATAAAGCTGAAGCAACCAATGAAAGCTCTCCAAGGATCTCGGAAAACCAATCACAAGAGGGATAGTTGGAAGGCCGATACGCCATTTTGGATCGTGTTGCAACGTCGTAGAAGCGAAGCTGCATTATAAATTGAGGTCACGGAAGACATTTTACTTGTATTATTTAATTTTAGAAATAAATACAACATTAATTGACTAAAGCGCTGAAGGGTAATTGTTAACGTGTACCTTAATGTGGTCGTATTTGACAGCTGGTCGGCAGGTGGCGCAAGGCGGAAGTAGTCGGATTAATGTAAATAGTTTTCAATTTAATTTAAGACGCAGGGCAGGTCAAACTATTACCCAGTTACGGTCTGTGTAGATACTATAAGGCTTATTTAGCGGACTACACACTCTTTCTGATAAGTATTGTTCATTCAAATCAGTGTGCGTGTTTCATCAGCCAAGGGTTTCAAAGGTTGTGAAACTAAGTGGTTTTATTTTGAAACATCCAGCCACCGGAAGCAGTATTTATCACTTGACAGCACTGTGGTTTTCACTGGCACATCAGCTGAACAAGCGAGAGGAACACTGACCTAATTATTTGTACCGGGGACAGCAGCAGCAGCAGCAACAACGACGACACAACACATCACAGCGACCGACCGACCGACCGAAGTGACATTTCACTGTAAATGTAAGTCATTTGACTCTTCTCCGGCTTTAACAGTGCTGTGTCAATTTGCCATTGAAAACGCTCAGGGGGAATCCGTGGTGTACTTGCACCGTGTAGTGAAATAGCGATGCCATCAGCTGGTATCCTCAAGGTGGATTACACTGGTGATGTACATTATGGTGTTTTTATCTCTCAAACTGTATGTCTCAGTATCGGCACGTCGTCGATTTTTGTCAAAACGAAACGAAGATCTGGTACTAGATAACAAAGTGTTGTGTTATTGATTCAACCATTACCGTTTGTATGTGTGCACTGAACTACGCACAATGTACTGTAGTTATCGGCCGTATTCTATTTTGTGACAGCTAGACACAGGAAACACTGACTGTTTTCTAACTGGTACGATACATAATGCAATAGCCTACCATTTTGGATGACATGTCTCAGAGATATTATCCCAGCAATGGGTTCACTCATGCATTTCATCTGACTGACACACCACCATGCATGCGGTCGATCGTGCACATATTTGCACTCTAATCCGTCAGTAAATCCCTACTCTGCAAGAATAAATCACTCTTATAGAGTAGAGTTCAACATTGCATATATAATTGAATTGAAAAAGTAATAGTAGTTTAAAAAACAATATCCAGGCCACACAACCAGATAAAGATTGAAGACATTCCACTGCTTAAGGTTTAAACTGGCAAATGTTTGGTAGTCATGAATAGCTTTTATATTTAATAATGATCCATAAATCAATTTGTTGTCAGTTCAGTAATTGATTATAGTTCTGCAAAGGAAATCTGACTTGCAGGATAACAACACAACTGACTCATCCATCAGTAAAACAGAAACCCACCAATTAGATTAAGTGTTATTATATAGCAGGAACATCAATAAGTGACAGCGTTAAGGACATAAGTTAAAAACAGAAAAAGCATGTTAATGTCTATTGCAATGAGTTCATACTATTAATAATATTTGTGTATGACAAAATAAATACAATGGATACAAAAAAGTGACTAAAGCAAATAAGATTAGTAGCTCAGTAGAAGTCCAGCTGATATGAGTCTGATGCTGTAAAATCTACAAGATTGCCTGGAGAGGAATACAAATCTTCTTTTGTCTTTACTTTAGCTGCCAGAAGAGAGAGACTGTGCGTGGGCCTTGGTGTGATTACAGAGAAAGCTCCACCAACCTGTCTGCCTACCCTGCTGAAAAAAACAGCTTAGACCAACAAGGCTGGTCTGGCTGGTCAGGCTGGTAAACCAGCCATATTAGGCTGGATTAGTTTGCTGGTCTAGAGGCGTTTTGGACACTTTAGTTGGTCAGGATAGCTGGTTTGGTCACAGTGGTCTAGCTGGTCACCATTAGCTGGTCGGGATAGCTGGTTTGGTCACAGTGGTCTAGCCGGTCACCATTAGCTGGTCGGGATAGATGGTTTAGCTGGTAAAAGCTGCTGGTCACAGTGGTCTAGCTGGTCAGGATAGCTGGTTTGGTCACAGTGGTCTAGCTGGTCACCATTAGCTGGTCGGGATAGCTGGTTTAGCTGGTAAAAGCTGGTGGTTACAGTTTTCTAGCTGGCCACCATTAGCTGGTCAGACTGGTATGAGTAGAACTTTTTTTAACTGATGAAACACTCACCCAATTGCAGTAGCTCAATGAACATCTATCATTTCAGATCAGAGCACCTACCTTACCAGAAAGGTACCAGAATGTATAGAATGTTTTGTCTGTAAATAAATACGCATACATCAAATGATTAGAAGCAGGAAAATAATTTATAACACACAATGGACATTAACACAAATTTGAATTTTTTTGAAAACACCCATTACTTCATATTTTTAAGCAGTTTCCTTCAACTGTTTCTTTCCGCTTTTCACAAGGTCCTGTATTTTTTGTGAAATGTAAAGAAAAATGTATCCATGCAATACACCGTATTTAATTGTTTTCTTAATTTACATTATTTAATTTCATATTCTGTTCTTGTAAATATCATATTCTATTATATTACATGTATATACATTTTTTGCACTACTTTTTATTTTGTATTTTATTATATATGTTGCATTGTTGAAGGAGCTCAGGTCAGAAGAATTTCATTGACATTACTACATTGTAGCTGCTGAGCATATGAGCATAACACCTTTGAATCTTGAATCCAACACTTTTTTCAGTGGAAAATCCTAAATTGTAGGATAGTTTGGCCATAATAATGCTTTATGATTACGTCTCTAGTGAGAAGTGTATATTTTACTTTCAAAATCTACCTCCAGTGGATGTGTAGGTCAGGATCTACAGTATGATAGATATATTACTTTACTCCCGGAAGTATGTATTATCATTCTTATTGTCTATAAATTGAGGGATATACGCTATATTTTATTAACACCATATGTACTTTATACATCCACCTCGAGTGTTTGTCTCTGCACCGGAAATAATTTAATTTTAAAGTTGAACCGCATATTATATAGACTATATCAGCGCCACAGCTACGTGACACATTGTGTCTCTTGTCTGAACATTTTTTTAAGCGATTTGTAATCTATTCTTGTCGACTTGCAGCCTAAATACAAAGATACTGTAACTCCACTCTCCTACCACTGCTTACCTCTAATGAGCCTTGGTAGAACTAGTGTCCGAGTCATGGGGTCCAGAACTGACTGAAGACATGTGGAACAGAGGACAGGCATGGTTCCATGTACAGGGAACTCGAACTTTGAACTAGTGTTGTCACGATACCAACATTTTGGTTTCGATACCGATACCAAGTCAAGAATTGCGATTCCGATTCTTTTTCGATACTTTTCTTAAAAAAAGGGAAACACGGAATATCGGCTTTAAAATGAGGAATAAGAGATGATTTTAGCAGTCAGAACAACTAAAGCAGCAGTGTTACTAAGAACAGAAACGCCAAAGAGTCACATCTAATATAAATATATATAAAAGCATTTCTTTTAATTGTGTAGCAGTGAGTTTAACATTTTGCCAGCACTGATGAGCATTTTGAAAATGTATTTTCATGCCTCTGTGCAAGGCTTAGTCTTTCTATCTTTATAGCCACTGGTGTAACTAAGTTCATAAACTCAAGTACTACTTGGGTACAATTTTGAGATACTTGTACTTTATTTAAGTATTTCAATGTTTCTTTTGCTACTTTGTACTTCTACTCCACTACAGTTCAGAGGTACATGGTGTACTTTTCCTCCACTACATGTATTTAACCCCTTTAGTTACTCTACAGATCTGGATGAATGATGTGAAATATAACCAAGTGTTAAATCAGACTTTAGTTCCACCTGGAGTAAATTCACCAGCTACCCTGCAGTCTACAAAGTACTTCAGACTAGCTGCACCTTCACCAGCTTTGAGAACACTTTCATGATCAATCATTATAAAACATATAATATATTATTCTGAAATGGACCAATCTGCACAATGAATACTTTTACTGTCGCTACTTTAATACTTTTACTTGAGGAACATTTTGAATGCAGTACTTTTACTGTAACAGAGTATTCCTACACTCTGGTGCTTCTACTTTTACTGTCGCTACTTTAACTATATTTTGATGATAATACTTTTGTACTTTTATTTGAGGAACATTTTGATTGCAGGATTGTTCCTACATTCTGGTACTTCTACTTTTACTCAAGTACAAGATATATACTTATACCACCTCCGTTTATAGCCTATGAAAAAAACTAATAGAAAACGAAGGCTAAAGCTAACGTTAGCAGATCGTGATGCTAGTTTGCTAGTTAAGTTTGCTCAACGATAATATTGCGACAGAAAAACTTTTCAGTGCACATCACGCTCTGCCGCTCCGACAGGGAGCTCTGCTCTGAACACCTGAACGGCCCGTTCACAGACTTCTGGCATCTTTTTTGTCAACAAGCCGAGGCGCAGCGGCAGTTGCACTCCCACTTGCAGCCATGCTTCTCGTTTTCTCACATGCTCTGGCAGCTAGCGCGTGGCCGCGTGCACGAGAGAGGGGAGGGACTTAGAACGTGCTTGCAGCTTGAGAGGAGCGGGACTGCAGGCACGGCTGCAGTGCAGGGAGTGGAAGCAGAGCGCTGAACACACACGGCTCTTATTAAAACGGCACTTTTTCACGGGAGTACTTTTCCCCGTCATTCTTAAAGTACCGATACTAATGAAACGGAGGAATCGTACCGTTTTTAACGGCAGGGTATCGCGGTACCTTTCAAGTATCGGTACACCGTGCAACACTACTTTGAACAGGTGTTTTCATCTTTTCTGCCTGAAGATTCACAAGTTCTTGATCAGGTGTTTGATGTGGGCTGGCATGATCCTTTCTGCAGCGATAAATAAAGAAGACATTATTAATGATGGTAACAACAATAATATTAGTATAACTATTTATATAGCACTTACACAATTGCAAAGTGATTCTCACAACAAAAATAAAGAATAAAACAATATCAACAATAAAAAAACAAATGATTATAGGAATGTTAAGAGACAAAGAAATGATGAACATTCTGAGAGGCCTACTACAAAAGGTAGACTCAATGGCTCTTGATGAGCAGTCCCAATAGATGCTGTGGTATAAAAAGAAATAGAATAGGTCCAGATTACTTCTATTTTGTGTTGGATGATTTGTTTTATTGATTGCTGATGGATATATATATATATATATATAGGGTTTATTCAACAGCATTAAGTTGCTAAATTAATGTACACTGAACTGTAAAACAATTTACCACTATTTAGGAAAGGTTCTGATCAGGAGGGTTGACTAGTAAAACAGCAAAGAGGTGGAGGAGGTCTATGTCATGTACAACCATTGGTAGATGTTACACCTGAAAGAAAGATAAGGAAATGAGAGAAGACAGGAGGACAAACATCCTCTTAAGTAAAAGACCAAATCATGTCGAGCTTTAACCTGAGCCTGTTTTTTCAGTTTTTACAATGCACTGTTGGAAAATACCTTCCAAAGGCTAAATTCAAACTCAATACGATAAATAACTGGGTACCAAAGTGCTTTACCTGATGGAACACGTTCCACATGGAGCAGCAACCATCCGGCTCGGCCTTTTGCTGCACATCATCTCCTCCCTCTCCACTGTTTCCAGTAGATCTCTACTGTCCAATACAACTGAAATCCCCCAACAAATCATATTTAAAAAGAATAATAAAATAAAAAGTTAAACACAATAACTTGCTTTTGGCATTGAAATGGATTAGAATCTCACCATTTTCCTGGATGTCAGGAAGGCCAGGAAGTCGTTCCCTTCAAGTCCGCAACCAGTAATAGGAGTTCAAATGCAAAGCCTGAACGATGACGAGAGCGGGAGACTTACATTTTACAATGATATTTCTAACTAATTAATAGTGATCAAATCCCCTGACAGACTCTCAAACTTTGGTGATGTCCTCATCTGATAATGTTTCATTTTTTAGCAGCAAAGTAACATTACTCAAAGTATATGTCGGACCCAACTCATTTACAGTATGTTTTGCATCTCCTCAACAATGGTCAACAACAAAAAAACTGTAACAGTTTACAATGAAGCACAAAAACCCTCTTTGTATTAAGCTAGCTGCCACACAAAGTACAGCTATGTAATTTATTTCAGAAACACTTTTTGTTATATTCCATGGAATGCTCTTAACATCTCGATAGCAATGAATATCTTAATTGCTTTGACAATAAATACATAAAAATGTCATCTGTGGAAGACGTAGCACTGTAAAAAGCATGACCAATCATTTTAGCCGGCCCGGCTAAAATAACTGGATGGCCTACCTGCCTGTCAGCCTTCCATCTGTGCACAAACTTATCTCGTGTCCTCATTGGTCATGTTCGTGTGTGTTGGAGGAGGGGCTCTGTAAGGAAGTGGCAGATTTTTTCCGGTTGTGTATTTTCAAATTCTAGCGCACTCGAGCTGGTTTCTCCAAAATGACATACCCCACCTTTAAGTTAACTTACCCTTACGGCCCGTCCACACAGCGGCGTGCGTTGAAGCTTCCAACGCTTCTGCCCATTCACTTTGAATGGGGTGACGTCACTTTTAGCCGAACTGCATTTTGGGAAGCGACGTGGAGCGTTGCTGGCATTGCTCGCTTCAAAGGTTGAGCAATGTTCAACTTTTGGCGCCTCGGCAGAATCGTCAGCCAATGAAATCCCGATTATGCAAATCTGCCAGTACAAGCGCTAGCAAATCAAACCGTGTGTATGCTGGGAGAGACTACGCAGGTCATTTCCTCATATTCCAAAAAATGGAGGGAAAATTCATTATAGCGGTAGTGAATCACCCGGTGCTGTATGATCAGTCTCTGTTCATCTACCGGGATACAAACCGGAGGAACCAGGCATGGAGGGAGGAGGCAGAGACAGTGGGTGAAACTGGTAGGTTTTCGCCTGTTTGGGGATTTTATATCCAGTTTACTTCGTTTTAACATTGGTATTGCTTTGTATGTCGGGGGCGGAAGATTCATGTGATTGGTTGTTGGTCGCGTTGCTCGCAAAAAATCCCCAAGCTTCAGATACGCCCACCTCCAAGCGTCAACGCACGCCGCTGTGTGGACGGGGCGTGCGTTGAAGCTTCCAACGCTTCTTCCCTTTCACTTTGAATGGGGTGACGTCACTTCTAGCCGAACTGCATCGTGGGAAGCGATGCGGAGCGTTGCTGGCGTGGCTCGCTGCAAAAGTTGAGCAATGTTCAACTTTTGATGCCTCGGCAGAAGTGTCAGCCAATCGAATCATATGCCAGTACAAGCTCTAGCCAATCAAACTGCTGCTTGTGTGTCAGGGGCGGGAGATTCATGTGATTGGTTGTTGGTCGAGTGTCAGACACACCCGCCGGCAAGCGTCAACGCACTCCGCTGTGTGGACGGGCCGCTACGCCCCACACAGCAGCTTAAAAAAAAGCTTCCAACGCTTCTCTGCCCATTGACTTGGAATCGCCGAACTGCATTGTGGGGAAGCAAAGCGAAGATTTCCAGGATTTTCAGGATTCAAAAGTTGAGCAATGTTCAACTTTTGAAGCGTCAGCCAATCAAATCCCGTTTATGCAAATCTCAGGGAGAGCCAGACCGCAGTTCATTTCCTCATATTCCAAACAAGAAATTACGGTAGCAAATCACCCGGTTCTTTACGACCAGAACTATTAACGGGATACAAACCGGAGGAACCAGGCAGGGAGGGAGGTCGCAGAGACAGTGGGTGAAACTGGTAGGTTTTCGCCTGTTTGGGGAGTTTATATTGCTCGCATAAAATCCCCGGGGTTTTTTGCTTTGTATGTCGGGGGCGGGAGATTCATGTGATTGGTTGTTGGTCGCGTTGCTCGCGAAAAATCCCCAAGCTCAAGGACACGCCCAGCTCCAAGATTTTCAAGATTTTTTCAAAGCTGCTGTGTGGACGGGGCGTTATTATAACTACATCACGTTTTTCAGGGGAAACACAAACTGCAGAAAACGTTAGCTACTAACTGTTGTTAGCTAAGACAGCTAGCCTCCTAGCAAGCGTAAGGTTGAGTTAACATCAACGTAACATTGTAAGAAAGCAAAACGAACCTTTGAGAAAGCTTTTACTCTCAGACTTGGTGAAATTGTGTAGTGTTGCTTCCCTCCAGAAGGACTTTTAGCACGTGTCTCAGTAGACAGAGCTGTCAGAGCGGTGCCTCTCAGAAGAGCAGCCGCTGGGCGGAGTCACAGAAACGCTCAACTGATCTTTCATTACATTTCAAACCTTTATTTATCCAGGTGTATCCCATTGAGATCAGTGATCTATTTTTCAAGGGAGACCTGCTCAAGTAGGTTCCACATGAAAAATAAAAACATAAACAGAACAACAAAAAGGACATCATACAGCATCATTACAGGGATTTACAATTTACATAACTATCCACATGAACAGATACCAACAGCTTCCGATCTTCACTCCTCGACCGTAATAGACCAGCTTAACTACCAGCTAAAACCAGCATAGCCCAGCATGACATCCATGCTGGGCTATGCTGGTTTAGCTGACCAGGCTGGTCTTGAACCAGCAAGAACAGCCATGCCAGCTTGTTCAGCCTGGTAAACCAACTAAACCAGCCTAAAACCAGTTAAAACCAGCAATAATCTGAAACTGGTCTATGCTGTTTTTTTCAGCATAAAGCATTATTATGGCCAAACTATCCTACAATTTAGGATTTTCCACTGAAAAAAGTGTTGGATTCAAAGGTTTTATTATCATATGCTCAGCAGCTACAGTGTAGAAATGTCAATGACATTTTTCTGACCTGAGCTCCTCCAACAATGCAACATATATAATAAAATACAAAATAAAAAGTAATGCAAAAAGTATATACATGTAATATTATATTACATGTATATAAACTTTTTGCACTACTTTTTATTTTGAATATGATATTTACAAGAACAGAATATGAAATTAAATAATGTAAATTAAGAACAAAATTAAATACGGTGTATTGCGTGGATAATAGACCCAATCACCGTGAATGTTCAAAACAAAAATTTGATACATTTTTCTTTACATTTCACAAAAAATACAGGACCTTGTGAAAAGCAGAAAGAAACAGTTTAAGGAAACTGCTTAAAAATATGAAGTAATGGGTGTTTTCAAAATGTTTTCAAATTTGTGTTAATGTTCATTGTGTGTTATAAATTATTTTCGTGCTTCTAATCATTTGATGTAGGAGTATTTATTTACAGACAAAACAATAAATATGGCATCATCTTCAATAACTTTACCAAACTCACTATTTGCATTGTTGTTGTTAGCATCTGGTTAGCTAGCTGCGCTAACGCATATTAGAAGCTGTTTCTAAAACAAGGAGAGGGAGAGCGCTCTCCTGTCAGACTGAGAGAGATAACTACAGCGCAGTGAGGTAAGGGACTCTGTTTAGATAGTTAACTTTAGTCTAGTTATCTCAGTGGGTCTCAAACGTTTTGGTCACCATTTATGAGAATGAAATACTATATAACAGTAAAACAAGAATACAGTTTAAAAGGTGAGTGATTTGTAAAATATCCATAAAGAAAAAGAAAATCTGTTTACAGTTCTGTTTCATATGGGTGTTGAGAGATGTATCCATACATTCATTTTGCTCTCAAAATGCAGGTTGATGCATTTAACTTCAATATTTAAAAAAAAAAAAAAAATCTTCCCAGGGGAGCATGAGAGGAGGTGAGGACCCCCCCCCCCCCACTTAGAAAATAGCACTTTACCTCTGCTTACACCTATATGCCATTTTATATGCTGTGAGCTGATTAACGAGCCTTCATTGTAAGAGTCGCGGGTACACTGTATGTGTGTATTCCACTGTAGCGCCCGGTACATGAATGGGAAACCTTAGTTTGTACATGTTCAATACATTTGTAGCACTGTACACATGAACATTTCTTTTTTCGGTTCACCAAAAAAAAATCTCACTCCAAGCTGAACTCAAATGTTGGCAGCCCTGCGAAAATGGTTATTAGTTTGTCACATTTTAGTCATTTCTATCCTTGATAGTTTTAGTCTAGTTTTATTCGACGAAAACTCAAAATGTTTTAGTCCAGTTTTAGTCAATGAAAAATTACATTTTAGTCAACTTTTAGTCAAAATGTTTTCTCTCTTTAAACTAATTCAGTTAAGCAAATACAGGTATCTGAAATTGGAATCAATATGACAGCATCAAGTGTTGAAATTCGTAAAGCAACATTTCACTCCCTCAACACTTTACTTGTGTAATATCTAGGGACGGGTATCGTTAAGGTTTTTAACGGTACTACTACTCTTATCGATACTGCTTATCGATCCGGTAGTTTGTTATTTTTTTAAAGCGAAAAACTAAACAAATTAACATTGCTTTATTTAAATGTGAAATCAATCAAATATATATAATTATGTTATTATATTGTACTGTACTTGAGTAAAATGTTGAGGTTCTTGTACTTTACTGGAGTATTTAAATGTTTTGCTATTTAGTACTTCTACTCCACTACAGTTCAGAGATAAATTATGTACTTTTACTCCACTACCTTTAGATACTTTGCAGATCTGGATGAATGATGTGAAATATAATCAAGTCTTAAATCAGACTTTAGTTACACCTGGAGTAAATTAACAAGACGCCTTTTGGCCAGCTGTTTGGACAGACTGTTCATGTCAACGCGCTTACGCGAAAACACTAATGGCAAACGAGCTTTCTCCACATCGAGCTTTGTAGAGTGTCTCTATACTCTAAATGCTCCGTCCCCGGCAGATCTCTGTGTGCCGCTGCAGCGTGTCTGTTAGGCCCCGCCCCCCTTACACTGATACCTCATTCACACCAACGGTGTTTCAGGGCCGGTTCGGAGCTGGAGCTTGAAAAGCACCGGGTTTTCCTGTTCACACCGCAGCGGAGCAGCCTCTTAGCTCTGGAATCCGGTTAGTTTCAAGCACCAAAACATTGTCCGGCTAGAGCAAAAGCACCGCATACGTTACGTTGAGGCGGGGGCAGGTGGAATCGGAATCGTCGTTGAAGTTGATGATTACCATTGTAAAGCTGTTTTGAATGTAGCATGTAACGACTGCAAAGTTGGTAGTAAAGTCGTCCCATTTCTTCCATTTCGTTTCGACAGAGCAAAACGAGTAGCGCTTCAACACAATCGGCCATTGTTGTTGTTGTCGGTGTGAACTGTGAGGGGTTTCCGCGCGGTTTGGCTTTGTGAAGCAGGCACGCAAACGGTTGCGTCATGACGCAAACGATGACGCAATGACGCAGCACCAGTCGGACTCTGGGCGGTGTGAAAAGAGCCGGGGCTAAACCGAAGAACCGGGTCTGAACCTGAAAAGCTCTAGCACGGAGCTTGAACCGAAGTTGCGTTGGTGTGAATGAGGTAAGAGAGACACAGGGATACCGCTCTTCTGGAGTGAATAGAGCGGAAATAATGATATTGTAAGTTAGAAACGTAAGATGCATTTTGACAGACAGGACAATTGGGGGAAAATACCCTGCATTTTGAATTTCCGATAGTCCACCATTAAGACCTTAGTCCCGTCTCGTCAACGAAAACTAAATATACATTTTTATTATCAAGAATCAATTTTTAGCTCGTCGTCTCGTCTTAGTCATGTCATTGACGAAATTAACACTGGACAAGTGTGCTATTGACTGCTGCAACTGAGAGAGAGGAAGAGGAGGGAGAAACAGCCAAAAAGATAGAGGGAGAACTTGTCTTTTCTTGATCTCCGGTTTTTTGGTTAAAGAGATCATTGTTTTCCAGAAGCATCTCAAGGGAAAAGTGGCTATTGAAAGGTCCATAATGGCTGAGCTGTCATCAGCCCAGGTGACTGAGTGCACCTGAGCATTTCTCCTGCTGGACACACTCTAGTCTCTACCAGCACTGGCTGCGTAGTTAAGAAAAAAATAGCTTTGTGATTATTTTTACCTGGGAAAGAAAAACAAGTGCTGGAGGACTGATGACTGTTTGTGGATTTGGGATTTACTGAGCTGTTGATTATAGCACTGAAGGATAGTGCTGTGGCTCAAGCGTCCATTCGCAGGAATGCAGATTGACATGTGGATCATACAGGTTTGTGTCAGCAGTTCGTGAGAGTGTGTGATCTGTGCCTACTGCCTAGTGATAACCTTTGAACATTTGTATATAACGGTTTTAACAGCCTTAACCAAGGTAATCTACTATCTTGAAATATTACAGAGTGGATTACAGACCGAGTATCACCATGTGCATTGTCTTTTTAAATACTGACAAACAGAGAAAAAGTAATATTATTTTCAACAATATGGATGTACAGTGCTTGGCCAACATCTACACTGTCTGCACAGCAGATGCTTGTGAAAGCTGCTTGCTCCATAATAGTCTCCTGGTGGGACGTTGTGGTAGAAGAAGCTTGCATACGTGTTGAACACAGTGTCCCAGAACTTATACTGTTCACTCCCCCTTTTTTTTTCTTTTCTTTTTTTGTATCCCATTCTGCTGTCAGAACTTGCAATGAAAATGTTGGAGGGGGAAACGTGCTGTTTTACATCATGAATTCCTCATTAAATCATGAGTGTGCCTTCCTGGAGTGTTAGTTTACCTGAAAGAATTTACTTTTTGATCTCAAGACAACAGATTCCTATCAGCTGGGAACCTATTGTTGCTCATTCTTTTTTGTACAGTGCTTGATTCTTTTTCTTGTGACTCATTCAGCAAGGTAATTATTCTGCAGCATGAATGTATTATCTTCAGTAATTTCATTGAAATGAGAAACTTCCTCATCACACTTCCTGTAGGAAAGAACATTAAGTGTTAGGATGTTACCCAAAGGGCCTTGATGGCCTGTGACTTTATCATAAAAACATGTGTTATATTTACTATAGTGTTGTTAAAATGGATAAAGTAACTTTAGATTGTGACGGCTCTTAAATCTCTAGACAAGACTTTAAGAAGGTAATTTGTTGTTATGCTACGACCACGACCAATGACAGAGAGATGACATAATAAACGTTGTTGTATAATGGTTTGAGATATGCCTATGACAGAGGTACTAGACACCTGTCGTAGAGACACCTTTTACCTTATATGCAAAGTTATAGCATATGAGTCGGGAGGAATGTGAAACATGTTTCACTTTCTTAAGAGTCACAGCCAACAGGATATTAGCAGAATTTGTTATCGGCTAGGCTCAATCAGGAAATGTAAGCCAGAAGTGAAGTGTGTGTTTCCAACAGACCACTAAACTATATAATTTATGTTTTCCTTCTTCCTCTGTGTTTTGATGACATAGTGTTTGTCGTTACCATCTTTTCAATGCTACGTTCCAACTATACTATAGATTTGAAGAAACATTCCTATTTTTGCTCTCTGCAGTTAAAGGAATTGAATGTAATTTGCATTAACTTTTGTTATAAAGTTGATGTTATATAAGCTTTTCAAATTATTTTAAGTGCTTCTCTAAAGAGCTAAAGCACGGTGTATAACACATTTCCCACTTAGTCTTGTCATGTGGAAAACAAAGACATCAATAACTCACTTTTGAGTTTGAGTTCGCATTGAAACATTTATTTGTACAACATAATAATGGAAAAAATGGATTAATTTCCACTAAGAGCCAGTATACGGTAATATTGAACGCTCAGTCCTATGTGGTCCAGGTTTGTTCATCAATGACATAAAATGATCCACTTGTCAACCCCTTTTTATTATCTTTTCTTGCACTCTCTAGTGTTGTTTGAGCTTTTGAGCCGGTGAAGGCCCCGGAGACGGCCATGTTGGATCTCCTCAGAGTGCTGGCGTTGACCCGTCTTCACCCGTCGCCCCACAGCACCTGGCTGCCCACCTAACTCCTCTCCCTCTCACTTCCTTCTTCCTGCGCCTGGCCGGGAGAAAGGTATTAAGTATATCTTCTTCTGCCATATGTTGATTGGGGATGAGAGAGAGATCAGTGTGTAAAATTAATGAGAGGCTGTGATGAAATTAGAAATAACCTTCTGATCTAAATCTTTTCTTGTTCAGTCTCAGTATGACACTTACGGTTTTGTGAATGAATGCTTCCAATATCTTGAGTGTTTACCTCTCAAATTATTACAGACATGAATGTGTTTTCTCCTTTAACTCTTGGCATCAGAGCCATAAAGTGTATTTCACAACTATTCCATTTAATGTTTTGTTATTTCATGTTATTTTGGTTGTCCACTTCTGTTAAATGAAGATAGAATTAACATTAAAACACACTAACCACTGAATTGTTAGCTAATCCAAAACTCAATCATGATTTTATGTAACAAAAGAATCCTCCTCAATCCATATTTGTGGTAGGGCTGAACGATTAATCGATTTTAAATCGAAATCGCGATTTTAAATGATGCGATTATCAAATCGCATAGCCTGTGATTTTTTCTTTAACATTTTTTTTTTTTTTTACAATTTTTTATTTTACAATTTCTTTTTTTTATTGTGTGTCAGTCATCCACACCAATCAGAAGTGCTGTGCTCCACATGTACCAGCCATTGTTAATCAATCAGAAGTAGCCCATGATAGAAGGTGATAGACAGATTGATCCAATCACCTGCCAAGTGCTTTTGAAAGTGCCTGCCCTTTCCAAATGGCTTCCAATGGAGCTTTCCTAGATGGTTTCTGAGTCAGGTTAGTAATGCTCCATCACGTGTTTCTATTACAGGGTGAATCTTAAACTGAAGCTTGACTTTAAAGCAACCCAACGGAAGTTTCATGTAAGTTTAGTTTTTTCACTCGTAGCTCGGGCTGCGGGGTGCTAGAGACGGGAGCACGTTGATACGACCTTCCTAGCCGGAGTTATGGCCGCATTTTACAATAAACTTCCGTTGGGTCGCTTAAAAACAAATATCGCAATTCGAATCGCAATTAGATTTTTTCCCAAAATCGTGCAGCCCTAATTTGTGGGCGTTCACCTTTTCAATGACACTATTTTCACTGCAGTCAAAAACCAGCCACCTCTTTGCTGCACTCAAAAGGAGGCACTCACCAAAATGTGGTCTGGCAGCATTTTAACAGCTCGATAAATAACATTTGATTAACCACAAAATCAGTTCTGGCTCGGAAAATATTACACTAAATAACTCAAGTCATACTGAGTTATATTCATGTAAGATAGTTGATGAACTATCACTATTACAGTATAAATTGAGTTGTGTTCAATCATTCAAGTATTTTCTTTTAGGGTGACGACATCATCAAAATATTCCATTTGACGCTTCCTTTAAACACTCAATGAAAGTGTCCGATGCAAATATATATATATATATATATTTATATATATAAAAAACAAATTCCAATCCCGCTTCAAAACTCATCTCTTCACCTTTGTCTACCCTTAAGCCCCCCCCCCGTCAATCCATCCCTGTTGACTGTCTTTGTTTATCAACCCTGCCTTATACTGTAAAAAGTATTTGAGTTTGAGGAAAGTGCTATATAAATATAATTCATTATTATTATGAATAATACTAACTTGGTTTTATCAAATGTTCCTAGGTCCTTGGTCGTCATGTCCTATGCACACCACAAGGTGCTCACCTGGAGCTTACCTCACCTCCTCCTCCTGACGTTGACCTACCTCTTGGTCTTGTCTTCTCCCACAGGTAAGACAAACAAGTGTCGCCCTAAACACAACTGACTGAACCACATGTGTTAATCTGTACTGTAGATTCGCATGCCTTTGATTACTCAGGGCGGGACTGCATCCTTCTTGGAATCTTGTAATGACACTTTGTTTGCTGCCCTCCTAATCTGAGGCGGAGAGACACAGGACTGTTGGCAACCCTACTGTGTGTCTGTGTCTGTGTGTGCCTCTGTGAGTATGCATGTGTGTGTTGAGGGGTGGGGGACAGACAAAGAGGGGGTCAACCTTAGCCTTCTTGTTGCCATGGCAGCAACAGTTATGGGTACAGCAGGGTCTCATAAACTATGTTTTTCAGGTTTTCCTTTGAGTTTAAGAAACACTAGTTTCAGAAATGCTGGTATTACATTTTATAATTCAGCAATTTGATTCACCTTTTTGTTATTGCCTCGTCATGAAAATACGTTTTTATTGTAATAATAAAATACCTTGTTCATATGTGGGGATATTGACAAAAGCTCACATAAACATATATCTATATCTCTTTATTTATCCGGTCACTCAGCCTTGTAGAAGACTTTAGCTACATTTATTGACAGTAGATTTCCAAATGCAGTGCAGAATACTAGGCTGTTAATAAATGAATACAATTAAAACAACCAGTATTTCCATTATGCGATAGTACACTTGTTTTGATTTGATCAGCTTCCCTGTGTCAACCTTTCAGAACTGCAACACAGAAATAAAACAATTGTCATTGTCACTGCAGTTTCCATCATTTACAGTGACACAGCAGTTTTCATTTGTCTTTATGTATATATGGCTAGTTTGACCTTTTGTGTTGTGGTGGTCATTCATTTGAGTAGTTGTGGGTTATAACATCTCAATTTACCCTGTTTTACCGTCTGTAGTATTTTACATTCCGTAGTATTTCACAGTATGTGGTATTTAACAGTCCCTAGTATTCCATTGTAGCTGTCTACACAATTACTTGAGCATGTTAGAGAACAGCTGGATTTCATTGAGCTCATTTCATACCTGACTAAGATTAGTTTTTGGCAATGCCCTGGAAGAGTAACACGCACAAAGGGCAGCTTAGTGTACCAGCTCACTGCACTGCTGATATGACTCGGATGTGTTCTGGCTTGGAGGGAGGAGTTGGGTGCGTACCGCAAACTGTGCTTTGGGTTTTAATCACTGTCTTGTTTTGTCACGGCAAAGTTTAACTTCCTCTCTCCGCTACTGACTTGGCCGACTGCTGAAATCGCGGCTGCTTGTCTGCTCTTCTGAGAAACGTTCAGTCGGAGCCTAATCTGTGAAAAGTCTCACTGTGGGTTTCACTTTGCCCCTTTGCCTTCGACAATGCCAGGAGTACCCAACAATGGCCTGATTGATATAAACAAGGGAAATCTTGAAAAGCCTGGGAAGCGCTGCCTGGTAGCGGATCCTTTGACAGATCCTTTTGATCAAACCACACGCTACACAAAACACTTTAGAGACTTTCTTTGCCATGAAAATGAGCTTATAACATTTAACTGTTGTCCTCCATTTCACCCGCATAGTGTGCTGCAGGAATGAGTCGTAAAACACACTAATGAGTCCGCATCTTTGCAAATCCCTGTTCCTCTATTCCAAAGTCAAATAAATGTTTAAAGTTTTTTTTTTTGTATGCCTGAAATAGGGTCTGTTGTTGACATACGCTTTAGGGACGTTCAGGCTTTGTGAAGGGGCTTGAAAAACATTAGTAAATACTCCACTTGTGACTGTTTAAGTAGGTTATTGAGACCACAAAGGTTATCGGGGACATTAACCGTCATCATGCCGAACAGGGAAACTCATCTTCCTACTGCATTTTTCTAGCGCTCTTGAAAAATAGTCATTTGACACAGCCATGACCACAAGCTAGATCACGTCATGCAAGTAAGAAATGGAAGAAGAAGCTCCAGAGGTCTGCTGCCCACAAACTCAAATGACCAGTTAGAAGCGTAGTGCTGTCGTCATTGAAATCCTGCAACCGTAGCATGGTTAGTTTATAGCTCTTTACTTCTGGCGGCTGCATTTAAGCTCTAAAATCATAAAATGTGTGTTTATTGGTGAAGGTTATCTTGCTACATTTTTTGCCGCTGTTAATATTTATTGCAATGATCGGAAATCCGATGGAAAAATCCTATCGACTTTCTGTTTTCAAAACCACAGTAATTCTAATGTGTGAGCTTACCTAAAGAAATACGTCGGCACTATATCATGACCAACTACTACCAACATGTTGCCACAGTACTGCTCTCTCACAGGGATTGGACATCAGTGCAGTACATCATTGTTTTCTCTTCCTTCTATCCCCCTCCAGGTGTTTCAGCAAATCTGTGCCGGGTGACTGGTGGGGTGTTGGGGATGCACTGGAGCAGCACCATCGGCCTTGGATGGCACTCTCTGGCCAAAGGGAGAGGCGGGGCCACCTGTTGGGAGGCCTGCTGCTTGAACCCCAGCTGCACGGCTGTGTGGAGCCTCGGGGGGCAGTGTGTGTTCCTCCGCTGCACCAGGAAGTCGGGCTGCCCCATCAACACCCTGCCCCAACCCCACCAGGAGTCCCTCGGCCTCCTTCAGCTGCTCTCAAAGGTACGGAGCAACATCTATACTGAACTGATTTGAACTGATTTGATCATTTTCCAAGATGGTGCTGTCATTTAGCTTAGGGTAAAGTCAACACAGTCAGTGTGGTTATAAAATCTGCTTTCAGTTACCTTCATTAAGTCACAGCCAGCTACTGACTTTCTTTTTAAATATCATAAATAAAATGATGCTGATGGATACACAGAATGCTCAATTTGGGAGAGCATTTGGAATTGCTATCAGAAGATTTTGAAGTGTTTCTGTATATATAGGATTTCATAAAATATTTTTGTAAAAATAAAATGTCTTGTTTGCAACTTTACTTTAAGACCCCGACCATCAGAGCAAGACTTAGAAGAGCTCTTCCCGCAGAGCATGCAGGAAAACACACAGGAGACCAAGCCAAAACGGTAACTTGACATAATATTTGTTATTTTTGGAAATGGTTGATCCTTTGCATCCTGTATCTTGGTTTTTTTGGAAGCAGATTGCTTTAATTAGCTCTTTGTAACAGCACTGAAATAAGCCTGCCATTTTTTTTCGTCATACTTTTATTTCTAATACTTCCCATCCTCATTCATGCAATCACCCTTCCTACATGCTGCATCATCGAGGGTAGTTTACAAATAATCCTTCTAGGTTTCCATACTCTTTGACTCTTTCTACAGGAAAGTCCCAAACAGGAAAGAGGTCACCCAACTCCCACAGAACCCAGCACCGTCGCCCAGGAGACCCATAGCCAGTTAGCCAATGGGAGTGCCGACAATGCTCCAGCTCCTTCCCAGCAGAACTCAACGGACACCGTAGATGTTGCTTCGTCTTCCAATGGCAGTTCCGTCATCACGCCTCCAAACACAGAGGCCTCCACCACACCTCCAACTCATGCCGGTAAGAACGCTACTGTCTGCAGCCGTTAGTGTCAGCGATCACCTATTTTAGGCTTGTTCAGTAATATGTCTTGATTAACAATGAGCTACTAAATAATGTAGAAGCAGCAGCAATGTGGTTTTGCAGCCCTGGAGCGAGATTTCACACAAGTTTCTTTTTTTACTCACATCTTTGTCCATTTAAGCTTGCATTTTTCTGCCTTTGTTTTCACTTTAGCAGCTGATGATTGACAAAATAAAGGCGTACACTACCCACACATTTTATAGCAGACTGCTCAGGTGTTATTTTTCCAGATGAAAGCAACACGTGCGACAGCCAAATGAGTCCAAGCAACGGCAATGTGCTGAGACAAACAGGAATAACTCGTATGATCAGGCTCTCCTCCCCGAAAGGCAATAACACCATTTTAACATTCTTTCAAAAATATTTGTAGCTCTTTTAATTACCAATATTCATAAGAGAGCAAACAGTAACAGGAGGAGCTGGTTTCAACAAAAACACCCAAGTCATATGAAAGTCAACTGCTGTATCCAAACTACAAACTATAAATCAAGATATTTCATCACTGAATGAGATCTGATGAACAGTGAAAGTGAATCTGACACATTTGGATACGCTGATGGACTGCATCACATTTAGCTGTACATGCAACTGAACGGCATTTCTTTTGGAGACATTGGAGAAAGCGAAACTCCTGAAGCACTCTTAATGTTTCGTAGAATACAATAACTCTGATTTATATTTTCAATTTCCCTTTCACCAGTCCCCCAACTTTATGGTGTTGCAACAGTAAATCACTCGTGTACAGTTATGTTGGTGTTGAATTCACTCAGTTTTCTTTTATTTGTCTTTTCTATCAGTATAAATGTAGCATAGGGTATTTAATAGGCTTCATTCTCAGTCTGTAGGGACTTTATTTGCTCATCTAAGTGTCACCGGTACAAATCCCGACCAAAAATACAGACTATTGACTAGTAGCTGGTGCCAGTTCGCATCCTGGCCACTGCCGAAGTGTCCTTGAGCAAGGCACCGAACTGCTCCCTGGTGCCGAAACACTGGAAGCCTCTTTGCCAATTCTTTAATAGCTTTCAGTTGGTTACAATCTTTTGGAATCATTTCATTTGTGTTTCATGTGTAACTAGACCCAAGATGCTTTTATGTATTCTTCTCCTGTTGAATGAACACTGCCACTCGCACCATGCTGTACTTTTGGCTTCATCTCTGTTTGGTTTGCCCTGTTGTCCCTCCCCGCAGTGAGGGAGCTGGTGGTGTCAGCAGGAGAGAGTGTGGAGGTCACGTTACCACGCAGTGACATCGAGCTCAACGCCTTTGTGGTCCCACCACCCAAATCAGGTACAACCATGGATATACTAGAAATATTACTGAAGTTTATTACCTGGAAACTAGTTACACAATGTTTTAAATCGTGTCATTTCAGATTGTTTATGCAGAATTGTCATTAATATGTAAGATAATTGTATTACAAATGGATTTTTCTCTTTCCTCTATTGTGTTATGTAGGTTTTCTGTGCATTTAAATGGTCTGCAAAGACTAAAACCCCAAAGTTCCCTCCAGAGGGAGTTTCTCTCCCACACACTAATCGTTTGTTTACTTCCGTGGCATAGTGACATCACTATTTATCACTTGCGTTTCAATTGGCTAGCCCTCCAACACATTGTACGTGAAAGGCTAAGGGGCGTAACATCTCTAAGTGGTTGACCAATCATAACTGAGCTGGCCAGCTAACCAATCAGAGCAGACTGGGCTCTGGTTTCAGACAGAGGGTGAAAAGAGGTGCTGCAGCGCAGGCAGTATGAGAAAAATAAAGAGCTTTTTGAACATTGAAGCCTGGAGACATGTCACAGTAGAGACGCAACATATACATGTAAACCTGAAAAGGAGCAGAATAGGGCCCGTTTAATGCTTTTTTTAGTGTAAGTATAAAGGAGACTGTTTCTGTCTGAAAATGTCTGTTAAATTAATTAGATTTATTGCAGACTGAATGTCATTCATCATGTTTTGGTATTTTTGGTGTTCAGTAATGCAGGACTGAATCGCAACCTGCTTGACGGTTGTATTCCTGAATCTCCGTCAGCACACTGTACGTCACACCAAACACCTGCCAGATCATTTCTTCCAGACTGGAAAAAAAGATGCTGCAGTCACGAAGAGCTGTGCACGTCCTCATTTTGTTATTCCCTTGATCTTTTCTCAACAGATAACAAAACCTGCCGTATGGAAATGATCCTTCTCTGATAGATTTGTAATTAAATGCATCAGCAGTTTTGTTAAATGTTGCCCTGTCTTCACAGAGACAACCTATGCATTTGATTGGCGCCTGATCACTCATCCCAAAGATTACAGCGGGGAGATGGAAGGGAAGCACAGCAGGACTCTCAAGCTCAGCAAGGTAAAGGTCACAGACTCTGGATCAGTGGTGTGTGGAGGACATAGAAGAACAATCAAAGATCAGTTCCTCTGTATGCTTGACTCTTTCTCTTTCTCTCAGCTCACTGTGGGTCTGTATGAGTTCGAGGTGATGGTGAACGGGGAGGGGGCTCGTGGCGAAGGTTACGTCAATGTCACAGTCAAACCAGGTGAGGTCGAAAAATCGCCATATTTTGTCATCTAAGTAGGATAGATTTATGTGCCACCTTTCAATATAAACCAAGGTAGCTGCATAAATAAATAAAAACTCGACATGATTTGATGTAAATGCTATATACAGTAGCGCACACATGTTAGTGTTTAAGGCTGATGCTGGTACACACATGGCAATAATATGATGGAGAAGAGGTTGTCTGTTTTTGGGCATGTTGATGTTGCTCAATGTCCCACCATATTGTCCCTTAGATTGTACATACTGATATAGAAAGAATATATCTATATTTAATTCTGTACAGATTGAGACAAATATGTGATTAATGAGCCTAAATATTCCCAATAATGTATGTCTAACATGGAAATGCAAATAAACAGGAGGAACATTCAATGAAAAACAGTTAAGGGGATATTTTTGTTACAACAGGGCAACCTACAGCCTCAGAAATTATCAAGTTGTTGTTATTGCTCTGTGTAATTAGTCTTTTTTATATTGATAATGTCAGTTTCCACATGCTAATGCTAGTTAGCCTCAGCAGTAACATGCTGTGTCTCTCCCGCTGCAGCAGATGTGGCATGACTGCTCCATTAAACGAGTTCATTTCTTTCTTTCCACTTGACAGAGCCACGGGTAAACAAGCGCCCTGTTGCCGTAGTTTCCCCAAAGTTCCAGGAGATCTCCTTGCCAACCAGCTCTACGGTTATAGACGGCAGCCGTGAGTGTCCCATGACGCAGAGGGAGAGAGACCTTGCATCTAAAATATGTTACCTTTTCCTTTCATGATATAAAATGCATTAAACTGTCCCATTCTGTGCCCTCCTTCCTCCTCTATGTCCTCCCTCCTCCTCTCAGAGAGCACCGATGATGACAAGGTAGTGGCGTGGCACTGGGAAGAGGTTAAAGGGCCCCTGAGGGAGGAGAAGGCCATTGCAGACACACCCGTCCTCACCCTCACTGGCCTGGTGCCCGGGAACTACACATTCAAGTACAGATGCTCTTTGTTTCAATTGAATTTTTAGATAAATACATTGCAAGCTTCTGACTCAAGCATTAACAAAGAGTCAGGTTTTTTTTGGAACTGCGCCTCCTTTCTCTATTTATATAATAATAATAATAATAGATTTAATTTGTTAGCGCTTTTACAGGTGCTCAAAGACGCTTTACATATATAGTGAAGAGAAAATAAAATAAAGGAACAACAAATAAATATATAGTTAAAGTGAAAGTCAAATAATACAAAAACAATCACACATTAAAAGCCAGATTGAAGAGGTGAGTTTTCTGAAGGTGGTGAGGTCAGTGCAGTCTCTGATGGGTTGGGGGAGTGAGTTCCAGAGGGAGGGGGCAGCGATGGAGAAGGCTCTGTCCCCCGGTCCGGTGATTGGTGCGGGTGGGGCTGGATAGGAGGTTGGCTTCTGATGAGCGGAGGCAGCGGGAAGGGGTGTGGTGGTGCAGCAGGTCTGTGAGGTAGGGGGGGGCTGATTGTTGAGGGCTTTGTGAGTAATGAGGAGGACTTTGAAGTCGATCCTTTGACGGACGGGGAGCCAGTGGAGGTTCTGGAGGACGGGAGTGATGTGGTCTCGGGAGCGGGTGTGGGTGAGGAGGCGGGCAGCAGAGTTCTGGATGCGTTGGAGTTTATTGAGGAGGTTGGATGGTATGCCGTAGAGGATGCTATTGCAGTAGTCGAGTCGTGAAGTGATGAATGCATGAATCAGGGTTTCAGCAGCAGAGGAGGAGAGTGATGGGCGGAGACGGGCAATGTTTTTGAGGTGGAAAAAGGCGGTCCTGGTGATGTGATTGATGTGGTGGTTGAATTTGAGCTGACTGTCGAAGATGACTCCGAGGTTGCGGATGTGAGGGGGGGGATAGAGTGTGGCTGTCAATGGGGAAGTTGAAATTCTGGATGTCTTTGATACGGGATGGGGGGCCGATGATGATGATGTCTGATTTGGCACTGTTCAGTTGGAGATAGTTTGTTTGCATCCATGCTTTTATTTATTATATGGCTATCATCATCAGTATAATATTAGAAATGCTAATTTTTTGCTCCTAGAAGATTTCAAATCTATTGTAAGTTCAAATACGAAATTCAAATACGAACTTCCTGCGACATGGTGTGTGGGTGTGTGCAACTGTGACGTTACAGTCTGTGCCACGATGTGTGCAACCTAAATTGATATACTGTGTGAGATCAATTAGACTGATCAAACACTGTAACCTTGCTGTCAAATCGATCGGTGCGTCTCTCATTTTTTAGCTAGCTTTTATTTAAGTCAGTGGTTGAATTGCTTTGATTGGTGCAGTGCAGTTTGTATGTTCTACCCTAATAAATGTCCCATCTCAGTTTGACTGTGACCGACTCAGACGGAGCCAAGAACTGGACGCCGTCCATCCTCTTGGTCAACAAAGCCAAGGATTACCCGCCTGTGGCCAACGCCGGACCTAACCAGGTCGGAATTATTTTCTGTCATCTATCATATGATTCAGTTCTTTAATGCACTTAAGCACCATCTTTGGAAATCATATGAATGTGAACTAGGTTGACTTAACATTGCAAAATGCTTGTCTTTCCTCTTACTAAATCCAGGTAATCCAATTGCCACACAACTCCATCACCCTGTACGGTAACGAGAGCACGGACGACCACGACTCACTGTCCTACGAGTGGTCCCTCAGCCCTGAGAGCAAAGACAAAGTTGTGGAGATGCAGGTGAGATACTCAGGGACTGTGCATATCCTTATTTTTCAAATGTTTCACTGGATAAGAGAGTTATGGCTATCATGTTTCTTTAGGGTGTGCGGACGCCCATCTTGCAGCTGTCTGCTATGCAGGAGGGAGACTACACCTTCCAGCTGACTGTGACCGACTCCGCTGGACAGCAGGAAACTGCCCAGGTCACCGTCATTGTGCAGCCAGGTACACGTCGTAGTAAAAAAGAACTCTTGATTATAACAACTTGGCTCTTTTGAATAGTGTCTGCACTAAAAAGTTTTGAGGAATACTTTGTTAACAAGCTGCTGAAGGCATTGATTAAATACATTTATTACAACTATCACTAATGTCTTACATGTTTTGATAGCCTTGGGTTATTAAGCCTCTCTTATCACTTAAGCACCACTTAAACTACAATTAAACTATTACTTCGACATTTAAAATCCACCACATCTTTACTCAATATGCCCTGTGTTACCTTTGTTTGCCCTCACATTTTTCCACAGTTTATATAAAACATACACCTGAAGTGTGAGGTGCATACCGAGCACCAGTATGTAATGTAGCTGTGTTTATACTCGGCCTACATAATGTGTGAAGCTCTTGTCAGTACCTAAGCTGCTGTAAGAACGATCTGTTTGCTTACCCTGCATGTGTACGTTCAACCTGATAAGCACCCGGTGTGAACTGTAGACTGCAAACACACACTTGCAAGAAGCTCTGTAGAGTTTGAGCAGAAGCTTTTATGAGAGCACACATCCATCTGCAAGGTCAATCAAGGTCAACCATGTGAGGCATACTATCTGAAAGAAATGGCATTGTGTTAGTCAGAGTGTGGTATTTCAGAAAATAACTGCTCTTCTTTGATAATGCACTTTAAACCTCACGCATCGGGTCGTCCTTTCTGTGTCATAGTGGGCGGGGTTTATCGGTTGGTACTGTTTTTTACGCTTGGTTGGTGTCCTCTTCTCACTCATTCATTTTTTTGAATAAAGCACATTCACTTAATTTTTCTAACAAGAATTGGTCCAGCTGTCAAACTATTAATTTGTCAGGTCTATCTTCAGCTTTACTATAAGAAAGCCAAACATAATCTTTAAAAAAAAGAGAACATTCCTTATATGCAGAATTACATAGTTTTAAAAGGATTTCAATGCAACAGTATTGATTACATTTAATGATAGTTGAAGGATGTTGATTTTGTTGTGCTTCACATGGCTTTCTTCTATGCGCAGACGACAGCCAGACACTTTCGACAGCCATCATTCCACTCACGGCACGTCCACACAGCGGCGTGCGTTGACGCTTGGAGGTGGGCGTATCTGAAGCTTGGGGATTTTTTTGCGACCAACAACCAATCACATGAATCTCCCGCCCCCGACATACAAAGCAATAGCAATGTTAAAACGAAGTAAACTGGATATAAAATCCCCAAACAGGCGAAAACCTACCAGTTTCATCCACTGTCTCTGCCTCCTCCCTCCATGCCTTGCTCCTCCGGTTTGTATCCCGGTAGATGAACAGAGACTGATCATACAGCACCGGGTGATTCACTACCGCTATAATGAATTTTCCATCCATTTTTTGGAATATGAGGAAATGACCTGCGTAGTCTCTCCCAGCATACACACAGTTTGATTGGCTAGCGCTTGTACTGGCAGATTTGCATAAACGGGATTTCATTGGCTGACGATTCTGCCGAGGCGCCAAAAGTTGAACATTGCTCAACTTTTGAAGCGAGCAACGCCAGCAACGCTCCACGTCGCTTCCCAAAATGCAGTTCGGCTAAAAGTGACGTCGCCCCATTCAAAGTGAATGGGCAGAAGCGTTGGAAGCTTCAACGCACGCCGCGGTGTGGACGGGCCGTTACTCCTGTGTCTCTTTCTTGCTGGTTCTACAAAGGAGGTGTGGTTTTAGTTTCCTCTCACTCTCAATCCTCCAGAAAACAACAAGCCTCCAGTAGCAGATGCAGGACCGGAGAAAGAGCTGACGCTGCCGGTGGATCGAACCACGCTGGATGGCGGTAAGAGCAGAGACGACCAGAAGATAGCCACCTTCCACTGGAAACAGACCAAGTGAGTCAAACACAGACGCATCCTCATGTCGGCTGGCTGTTTGTATTGTCTGCAGACAACTAGTTGATTTAATCATTGAAACATAAGCGGATAAAAGCTTCATTGCATATACAGTTTAATTCAAGTGTACAATAATTGTTGTATTGTTCAGTATCAGGATGTTTCCTTTGACCCTCTTTCTCCAGGGGTCCTGATGGTGTGAAGATCGAAAATGCAGACAGTGCTGTTGCAACGGTGACAGGTCTCGAGGTGGGCACGTATGAGTTCACCCTGACCGTGTCGGATGACAGGAATCTGCAGAGCAGCGACATTGTCACGGTGATCGTCAGAGAAGGTTAGTAGATATTAGTGTGTGCAGACTTATTCCATCTCTCATAAGCAAATAAGATAACTAAAGTCGGAGTCAGACAGGTGATGATTATAGATGAATTATCCACTGTTAAATTCATTTTAAGTGTGATTCTGTGTTTGTTTTGAAGCAGAGGTCGTTTTGGTCTTGTCATTTTTGTTTAAGATTGTCATTGATTTAGAATGTGTGATTAATTCCAGTCATATTCTTGTTGTTGTTTTGACCTTACAGTTGCTGACCCTGTGGTTTCTCTTCTGTGGAGAGAAATGTGTATACCTGCTGTCCTGTCCCTCTGTATGCATTATGTGTGTCTGTGTGTCAGATATCTGGAGCAGGCGTTCTGTTGTGAAGCTGGAAGTGATGGATTCTGTTCAATCCTTGACTCTTTATACAAAACGATAGCTCTGTTCTAACTTCAAATGTTTTTATTTCTCACCAGAAGGTGATTACTTTTGGAATTACCATGACTAAGATGAGTTAAGAATACATGCCCGAGCATACTAACTCATTGTTCAATTGGTTTGTTAATTTTTTAACTCTTTTAGCTATTTCCTTTATAAAATCCAAGTAAACACATTACACATACATAGTTACAATCACAGTATATGCACATAAGCATTTCCTGTACACACACACAATATACACCCTTGAATATTCTGTACTAAACTACATAGGATGAATATAAAACATATTCCACAAAGTATTATAATATTATAAAATAAGTAAAGGTTGAAAAGCTGTAGGAATAAGAATGACTTTCCCTTGGGTCAAAGTCTCTCCTTGTCAATATGTACACTCAAGTATTTTTGTTTGGTTGTGCAGCTCACATGCAAACAAATTACCAAAGTATTAAACTTGAAGATGCAAAGACATGTGCGACACCTGCTGTTTTGGTGTGATAGCATTTTCTACTTTGATAATTGCAACTGATATTTGTGGTGGCAGAGTTAATTCTCTAACAACTAACCCAACTCTCTGTGAATGCAGCCACCTCAGTGAATGATCATGTGTATTTTCCTCCAGAACTGGACCAGCCTCCAGTGTCTCACGTTGTGTCGAGTCCGACCATCACTCTGCCTGCCAGGACCGCCTCTCTGGATGGATCCCATTCCACTGACGACAAGGGTGGAGTCAGCTACCTGTGGACCAGAGACGATAGCAGCCCTGCAGCTGGGGTAATGTAGTTCGCAAAACGGAAAAGAATCTACTTTACAAGAAAAAAAGAACACAAGAAAATCATTCAAAGGGAAACATGTTAACACCTCTTTGTGTTGTGTTCCAATAGGATGTACTGAACAACTCTAACCACCAGCCAGTGCTGTTTCTGGGGAACCTGGTGGAGGGGAAGTACAGATTCACCCTGACTGTGACTGACAGTAAGGGGCAGACCAGTACTGACAGTGGCACACTGGTGGTTAAACCAGGTAAAGTGAAAGGACTCAAAATCCTGTTTTGTTATTTTTTCTATATATTTTGTCTTTGAAGGCTAAAATGCGGTTTCCTTTAAAGGTCACCTTTTGTGCAAAATCCACTTTTTCATATCTTGTATACATAAACATGTGTCCCCTCTGTGTAAAGAGATTCTGAATGTTTCAGTAAAAAAATTATCTCTCTTTTTGTCCTGATCCATCTATATGAAAATGAGCTGATCAGATTTTGGCCACTTTATGATGTCATAACAATTTTTTGGCTTGTGTCACCATTAGCTAATCACCAACCAAGATAACCCCCCCCCCACCTTATCACCTGAATCTCCTCCTAGAGCACCATTGTGTTCTTTTTAACCAATTATCTCTCATACGCCTTTCACACCAACGTGGTTCCAGGGCCGGTTCGGAGCTGGAGCTTGAAAAGCACCGTTTTTTCCTGTTCACACCGCAGCGGAGCCGCCTCTAAGCCGCCTCTAAGCCGCCTCTAAGCCCCGGAATCCGGTTCGTTTCAAGCACCAAAAAAGTTGTCTGTCTAGAAAGCAAGCACCGCATACGTCACGCTTACGTCGGGGGCAGGGGCATCCGTTTTAATGTTATACCATAGTAATTAATGCTGAAAAGCTGGGTATTTTGAGCTTGGCGCATGCAGAGGCTAACAACAGCTAGCTCTAACGCCATCGAATAGGACGTATATTTACCTTCTTTCTCCTACGGAATCGTCGTTGAAGTTGATGATGATTGTAAAGAAGTCTTGAACGTAGCATGTAACGACTGTAAAGTTGGTAGTAAAGTCGTTCCATTTAGTTTCGACAGAGCAAAACCAAAACGAGTTGCGCTAAAATACAATCTGCCGTTGTTGTCGATGTGAGGGGTTTCCGCACGGTTTGGCTTTATGAAGCAGGCACGCAAACGGTTACGTCATGACGCAATCGATGACGCAGCACCAGTCGGGCTCTGAGTGGTGTGAACAGAGCTAAACCGGTTCCGAACCAGAAAAGCTCTAGCACGGAGCTAGAACGGGAAAAGCCTTGGTGTGAAAGGGGTATCAGAGGGGTGTGGGGAGTGGCTCCTTATTTTCATCTAAAGTAGCAGACAGAGAATCAGCACTTTTGAAATAGTGCTGAAACAGAGGGGTTTATGGGATGTGTCGGAGTCGGGAGGGCTGTTAATTTATTCCAGCAAATTACTCAGACCTACTAATTGACCTAACAAAGGTTATTGAGTCAATGTAAGTTTACTGCTTGGCTCAGATCCACCAACGTCAGCAAAATCTCACCTCTACTAACTCCTAAAGAACCAGGTTCAATTAACTGCTGATTCAATTCAGACGACCCGCTAAATCTGTTTAAGCGATCCCGAAGGATTTTTGATATCAGTAATGAGATGTGGCCCTACCTAAGTGAGAGTTGTGGCAGATGTGCTTTTCTTACCTTTCAAGCAGGAGAGGAGGGCGCAGATTTTATTTTGAGTTGTCCCAATCCAAAGGGTGGGATCAGTTTATTTGAAGAAAAATTGGTCCACACTTGTACAGAGTTTCATCTTCTCTCTTTACAACATGACAATCATACAGAATATTTCATGCTGTGGTCAATTACTAATATGAAACCTCAATTCACAGTTTTGACATTAAAGTCTTCCGACACAATCCAGAGGAAGCGAACGCACCCGCAAGGACACCTGGCCTCCTATTGGTTGAGGGATTTTGACAGGGTTGTTACACAAAAGAGCTGACTGCGCACAGAAGAAATCTGAGAGCAGACATTTCACGAGCGCACAGAAACAGCCTGAGTGCGAGGAGAAGGTTTTAAACTGGAACACAGGAAATCTGTAAGCAGCAATATATCGGAGTGCAAGCGTACAGTTTGAGCAGAAGCAGAGCACATCTAAGTGCAAGCAGGCACTATTTGAGTGCGAGGACAGGGTTTGAGGGAAAGAAATCAATAAAGTCTGCTCTCAAATTTAAATACCACGCTCTTGAATAAAGATAGGGAATAACCCCCATATACCTGGTATTGCTATTTCCTTCTGTCACGCATCTTTTGCTAACTTATCAGCATGCTCATTCCCTTGAACCCCCTCATGTGCCGGCACCCAGCATAACGGCACATCTATTGCCCTTCTCTGAAGTCTCAGTAAGCAATGGTTAATTTCAATGATTACATCTTCTCTAGCAGTTATTGTCAACTGTATGCTTTCCAAAGCAGATGGTGAGTCTGTGCATATCACCACCCTCTCAGGTCTGATCTCTTCAACCTCTTGTAGCCCAATAATTGCTGCTAGTATTTCTGCTGTATAAACTTATAAGTTATGTGACACTCGTTTTGAGATTGATATTTAGAATTCTGGGATACACGCCTATCCCCACGCATTCTTGCTTCTTAGTTCTGTATACATGTTGAGGTAATTGTAATACTTTTCGTTTGGGAACATACTCGTTTTGATTCCCACTTCATTTATTTGCCACTCTTTTCCCCCTTCTACTATACTCACATCTATGTTAGCTTCTGGGGAAAGCCATGGGGGAACACGGCTAAATGGGCTTGCTTTGGCAAACTTTATGGTCTCCACTCCACATGCCCTCGTTCTCTCCTTACTCGTCCAGCCAAACCCACGCCGCTGGAACTTTGTGTATTCCCAGCAATCCTGTAGTATTCTGTTTGTGATATGTTCCTCTCCACTTCCTTGTAGCCTGACCCAGTAGGCCTATGACGGAGCAAGTTTCTCTCTTCTAAAGAATGCACAAATGTGTTTAATCGTTAATGTCAGATATGTACTAAGTAAACACATTTGTTCCTGCTCAAGATTAGATTCAACTTTATTGTTATTGCGCATATTACAGGTACTGAGACAACGAAATGCAGTTTAGCTTCCAACCAGGTGCAACAAGCAGTAAAGTGAAAAGTAATGTACACAATCTACAGAATAACATATAGAATGAATTGAATGATGAATAAACAGCAGCATGAACAGTGTGTATGAATATGCTAAGATATATAAAGTATAAAAACGGTAAGCAGTGCAAGTATAGTATAAAATATATAGATAATTAATAATAATAATTAATTTCATGATGATGAAGTTTGTGGAACAATGATGAAAAATGTGAATGGAAGTGGCGACGTAAAACTGACACAAAACAACAACAAACTTTTGCCGAGCCAATTGGAGAGTTTCATCAGCAGCACGGGGTAAAAACCACCAATGAGCGCTCAGCTCGAGATACCAGCGAGTCGTTTCCCATCAAGCATTTCGCTTCCGCAGCCCATGGAGAGGAACTGCGCCGCCTCGCTTTCAAGTCTGCGGGCGTCTTTGTCCCGTGATATTTCAACGTCTCATGTAGGCGAGCCTCCAGAGCAAGTCGGACAAAATGACTAACCATCATACAACGCACTAGCAAGACGGCGATCGCAATTGCGTCCGTCTCGCTCGTCTCAAACAAGCCTAGTGTCTCCCCTCTCTTACCAGTCACACCCATAACAGGATTCTAAACTCAACTCAACCAACCCCTTGTGTTTTGAATATACTGTGATTATAGAAAAATATAATGCATTTTCATTTTGGGTTATACAAGAATATATTTGATTGTAATTAACTTTCGTTTTAAGTATTCAACCTAATATGGAGACCTCAACAGATGCTACAATGATCTGCTTGGCATTTGGAGCCAAACACAGAGACATGTTTTGTATATATCTGAGACCCATAATATATTGATGAAAAACAGTATAATAGGGGACCTATAAAGTTAAATTACAGTATTTTATCACAAAATTCCTGTTGGGATGTATTTGCATTTAGTTTTTTTGCCATCAAACAAGTGCTTGCAAATGTTATTCTCACAATAGAACACTCAACAACTAACCGCAGCAGGTGGAGCAGGTCACTGTGCAGCATATGGAGCACAGACACACTGATCCCTCTCTCCGTGCTCTGGCCCGTTTCCCAGATTGCAAAGTGTCAGATGGTTCCTGCAATCAGTCCCATGTGTGTCTCCTTTTCCCCCTTTCCTCTCCCACTACAGTCCTCTGCATCATCCTCCCCCTGTCTGTATTTCTCCTGTGTTAAAGTCTGTATTCTCACCTTGTGTTTCTCTCACCAGACGTTTGGGAGCGGGACCTGGTGGAGCTGGTGCTGGAGATCTCGGTGTCGCAGGTCTCCCACCGTCAGCGCGACATGCTGCTGCGCCAGGTCGGAGTGTTACTGGGCGTGCTCGACAGTGACATCACTGTGCGAGACATCAGTGCGTTTAATGAGCACAGGTGAGTCCTACTGCACCATTTAAGGGAAAAGGGTATGGAGCATGTTTTTCCATGTACAATCCTCTCCAAAATGGTTTCAGGCACTCATAACAACAATCTCAGCATTTTGGCGGCAAAAAATATAAGCAGGATTCCATTGGAACAGAAGGTTTACTGTACTTTGAAACCGGTTAAACGACTGCTGGGTTAAGCTTTGTCCCTATTTAATGCTAGTCCAATTGCTTAAATGTTTGTCTACATTAGTCACTTATACACAAGGGCAAATGGAGTCCTGGTAGTAAACATTCAAAAAGAGTATTTTTAAGTTTTATATTTGGTCTGAAAAGCCTTTATTTCTGACATTTGTTGTATGTCTGAATATAATTTTCAGTATAAGTTCACAACATTTTCAAAACACATAACCATGAAAAAGACTGGATTGCCTTGGTTTGGCTTGAGTAGAGGTCATTACTTTATAACTAAGATTTGATTTCTTCCTCTTCCTGCCTCCTCAGCACTCGTTTGGTCTTCCTGGTGTCGGGCGGTCCAGGGCGCCCTCCTCTGTCCGGCCATAGCGTTGCATTCAGCCTGCGCAACAAACTGCGCAAACAGAAAAATGACTTTCTCATCTTCAAGGCCAGACGAGTGGATACAGTTAGTGAGTACCCAATAAATATAGTTTGTAATGGATACACACAACAAAGGCCATGGAGTAAAGAGACAGTTCATTTGAAGCAGGTGGTACTTTTGCTGGATATTAATTTAAGGCTAAGCTATGAAATAATATACAGTATATTAAAAGGTTCAAAGGTTTGAATGTCATTCACACCGCTAGAGTTTAGTTTTGCTATGAAGAACCTCGGTCACAGGTTCCTAAAACAACAACAATATTAGTTGACAAGCAGTTTTACACAGGATTTGCAGATAGAATCATCTACAATGCGTCCTTTCAAAATGTATTTGAACACTTTGTCGCATGATTTTTTTGCTTAATGGTCTTCCTCTTGAGACACCATAGGCCGCTCATAGGACCAGGCTGCTTTGACCTTTGACCCCCGTTTCCTCAGCTCAGATACTCAAATCTCCCAGATTTTTGACTTGTCTCTCCATGTTCATTTTGTTTCCATCTTGACTGAAAGTTGTACGTTACCTTACTAAAAGCAACTAGTTATTGTTTATGCTCTTTGATATTCACATGCTATGTTGTTGCTCCTTGGTTATGGTTTATTTACCACTATGGGATATTAAAGCTCTAGTCTCTCATTGAACATACACTCTTTCTCTCTCTCTGTCCTCAGTCTGCCAGCTGAACTGCTCGAGTCACGGCGAGTGTGACTCGTACACACGGAGCTGTGTCTGCCAGCCTTTCTGGATGGAGAACTTCGTCAGAGCTCAGCTCGGAGATGCAGAGAGCAATTGTGGTGAGATGAGTTAAAAATCTTAATAGCATATTTAAGTGCATAAGATTGAATATGGCAGAAGCTCATTTGGCTATACTCGTCTTGAATATTGATGTTCATTACATAGAAATATCATACTTTATTTTTGTGTCTTCACTAAAAAAATGTGTTTTCAGAGTGGAGCGTACTCTATGTGACGATAGCGTCATTTATGATTGTGGTTGCTATAGCAACACTTATCTGGGGAATGGTGTGTTGCTGCAACAGGTGAGCACAATTTCTAAAATATAAATGATTTATACGATTACTAACACAGTACTGTAGATGCATCATCTCTGTTAAACTGTCTTTGTCGTTTGTTCTTCTCCTCAAAGGCGTAAAAGCAAAGTCCGCAGAAGTAAAAGCAAATATAAAATGCTAGAAGCTGATGAGCAAGACAGTCTGGAGCTACATCCACCTAGAGCCGGTAAGATATACACATTTTCACCATCAGCACCTCTACTGAAGTGAAGTGTCTTTTCCACTGTTTCATGTTTTTACCTGCAAATCCCAGGTAAAGTCTTAAACAATTGTAAACACGCACAATCTAATGCTCACACTGCCAGTAATTTAACTTTTAGTTTTATGGATGTTTAGGCTGCATTTATATTCAAAAATAAAATATTATACTTGCATTTTGAATAGGGTACTGCGAAGGTAAACAAGTTGTTTGAACTGTAAACAAAATGATATGACTTTTCTCTGATGAAACCCATCAATGTTGATGTTAATAATGACATTTCTTTCTTTTCATGGGTTATAAATGCCTCATCACGCCATCTTCTGTTTTAGATCAGCCCTGAACTATGCAAAGCAAATGCTGACATACAGTTGACCGGATAGGGATAGGACTTAGCTACGTCATGAAATGTATAATGAAATGAACTCTATTGCCTTCTAAACAGAACCCTAACTGAGTAATTACTGCCTCAAAGGCTGAGACCTGGGGTGAGGTTACACTCATTAACCACTTGAAATGTATTGGATTTGTTCTCTATCAGTTTTTCTTGGAACGTGCATTAGATCAAATATTTTGATATCTATGAAACTACCTGTTTAATCAAGAACACAATTATTTGCTTAGTTCATGTTTGACAACGCATCATTTTAACATCCTATTTATTTCTGTCCACCTCTGCCTCCCACCAGCCCGCATGAAGCCGGCGCCCGCTCCCACCTCCTCCGCCCTCATGCACTCAGACTCTGACCTGGACAGTGATGAAGGGCAGGGCGGGCCGTGGACGGAGCAGGAGCGCGGGCATCTCCTGAGGCCCCAGAACGGCTCCCTGAGGAACGGACAGGGGCCGGTAAGGGGCAAAAAGCAAAGGGATGAGCGGCTATAGCAAGAGAGGAGGGGGCTCGCTGCTGGCCTCACACACACAAACACACAAACACCTCCTCCAGCTGACACTCCCTCTGTGCCTCACTCTTCCTGTCTCTCTTTTGTTGATCTTCAGCACAGAAACCTTGTACCTCTCATCCACGAAGAGAAACTGATTGATATGTCGATAAAGGAAGGGAACGAGAAGACGCACATGCTGGAAACATGTTATCCCACTCTCACAGAAACAAAATCACCACTGTACTGACACTTCCCTGCTCCCACACTGAGCCACGATGGAGGAAAGACAAGCTGCCCTTTCGCTGAGAAAAAGGGTCGAGCACTGTGTTTTGAATGGTGTAAAAATATAACACGGATTCCTTTTATTAAACACAGCGACATGATGAATGTACTGTAACCCATCTTACTAAAGGCACGCAAAGATGCCTGAGTGACACATGACTTTCTGGATTAAAAAAAGCTTCAATGCCACGAGAACCAGCCACTTGACACGCTCACACCTTGCCTCGTGTAGACACGCATGTACGCACACAGAGAGGTCGTTTTCACAATGTTCCAGGTCCACCGGATGCTACCAAACTGCCATGTTAAAAACCAATGGTGAACTCTGCTCTGAACATTTTTGTTAATGGGCTACATGGTGAGCCCTTGGAAGGAAAAACACAACCAAAACAAGAGCTACCAAAAGCAATGGATGCTGTTCCATTTAAAAAAACAAATGTGCATGAAGAGTGACTGCAGTTCTGGTACAATTTGATACTGGAATGATCGCCTGCATGTTTGTATGGGGGGCTGCTGTATCAAACAATGTTTCTTTAGAGCCAAGTGAACGTTTTTATTTCTGTTATTAACCCGTGGAAGGAATATTTACAATGTTGCAAGCATTGGTGACCAGATTCTTTAAAAAACAAAACATCATCATGCTTTTATTCTGAAGGTTTCTCTGCTGATGAAGGCTCTTGGACACACACTGGATTACACAACGTTAATGAGTTCGGTCTCAACGGAGACGATAACGAGGAGAAGTTCACAACACAACTAATGGGACTGCTTCGTTTCTCACCTCGACATTCATTAATGTAACGACTGCTTGAACCATGAAAACCACTGAGTTCTTTTTTTGTTTTTCTACAAACAACCTTCAGGCTGTGATTAGATGTCGATGCACTTTGATTTCATGTCTGTCACCTTTAACTTAATGTTTTCTCTTGGTTGAAAAGGGAGATTTTTGATGGTTAAAGTTGGAAAAGCTCAGGTTCATTCCTGTAGGCTTGAAATGGAAAGGATGGTAAGTAAGACTTTAACTTTTTTTTATCCTTTCGGGTAATTTTACAGTTTCTGTGCAATCTTTTTTTGGCTCCCAAATGTGATGAGACATTTATCCTTGCTTTTCTTTTGGCAAACATTCATTCAATTAAATGTGGGGATCATTAAAATAACTCAAACCAAATAAGAAGATCTGAATAGCAGAACCGTGACCTTAAAACAAACAACAAATTACATTTTATTTGGGATGTGAGTTATGTTTCCAGAATGACCTGAAAATGTCTTCCTACAAATAAAATGAGCAGGATGTTTGTCTTTTGGTAAAAATACAACAGGAAGGCTGTTAGAACACAGAAGATCTATGCATATATTGTTCTGTGGATCTATTTTATGTGAAGACTTGAACCAAATTACTCTTCCCTTGCATGTGAAAAGTCCAGAAATGTAGTCACTTTTTTGTTGAATGTTAAAGGAGTAAGTTTTGCTTCAGTTCAAATTCAGTAGTCAATGTGAAATATGCAATCATTTAAATGTATTTGCGTAAAATGTCTATTTGATATACTGAATTTATCAGGCCTTCCTTTACTAATTTCTGTGAGGCAAACACAAATTATGCTGTACTCAAGTACCAACAATGTGAAATCTTTCAACATTATAATGTAATATACATCTTCCTGTGTTTTTGCACATAATAAGAAATGGCTTTTGGATACATCCCCAAGATTTGACATTGATTCGCTCTCGTTTCTCTCACACAACATGTGCTAGTCACTTTTGGGATTTATAGAAGTTAATGAATTGACCTTGACTCTGACAGAGTCCACTGTGAAGGCAGACAAAGAAAACGGGGAGAAACTGTAAAATGAAGGGAGTTTAATTTAAGATATTTTAGTTTGCTTTTAATGAAGGATTTACCCTCTTCTTTACATGTATGTGACCACATCTGATGCAACTGGATAATCTGTACATTAAAATAAAAATGTTTCAGTTTGTTCTTGACTTTTAAAAAGGACATTTGTGTGCTTTATTCTTTGACAAACACGTCTGATGAAAGCCTCTGGCACAAAGGGTTCTCCTAAATTCATTCTATTTCCTCTTCGTACTTCGTTTCCACTCCAAGAATGCACACAAGCAACTTGCAAATTAGGACTTGTCCCCAGCCTCAGACTTCAGAATGAGGATTTGTTTGCTATTGTGCATATCTCATTATCATGGCAAATGCATCCTTCTTGCATTGTAACATGTTTAATATAGTATTGCATATAGGATAACATTTACCATACAACTTAACACCCCTATCTTTAACCCACAGAGTGATATAAGCCATCATTGCATTCACATACAGTATCTCCCTCATAGCTTGTTTTCGCTCTGACTTGTATGAGGCCTCTGTGGTTTTGCTTTCCAGCTCCATTATTTACGAGACGATGATTCCATATCAATTTATGGTGAAAGAACGTTTGCCTACATTAACATGTAAGACAATTTGTAAATGTTTTTCACTATATAGATATAATCTCATTCTTTTTTGTTTACATCAAATGAAATTAATAAAGTAGGGCTGTAACAATTGGTCAAAGGACAAAAATAATCCTATAAATCAACATCCATTGTTTGTGCTCTTCAAAATGTAATAAGTTGCTACTTTTCTTTTTTTTTAAACTTATTTTTCACTTACTTTTGATAATGCATAGATTATTCAATTGTTGGGGAGAAAAAGCATTTTGAAAATGTGAACTCTGAAAATGTGTGTTAGGCACTTTGTTTTAATTTATTTTAAAGAGAAATAATAAATAGTCAAACAAATTCTTAGTTGCGTTCCCAAAGTATGAGTGCAGAATAGATTAATGTTCTGCATGGAATACTATTTGTTCTTGCTTGCAGATTTGCACTAGTGCATGTGTCTTTTTGAACATAGAAAAAGAAAAAGACTGATTAGTTAAGTCATATGCTTCCTGACTGAAAGAGGACAGGCCAGCAAACATGTTGAAGCATGACAGAGCACAGGAAGCATGCACCACAGAGATGCTCCATACTACAGTATTAATGCAAACTACATGCCTGCAGATGAAAATGCAGTATTTATGGGATATGTGTTCTTCTAAAGGCATTTTAAAAAAGAATAAATGCTATGATGTATTATCTCTGCTGCAAAGCCGTCCGATATGTCATGAGGAAGGAAAGCAGTAATTTGTCTCTTTTTTCTTTATATTGCTGCCCTCTGCCTCTCACTCCTTATATGGGAAAGGAATTAGTTGCGCGAACAAGGGCGGAAACGTTGCGCGGTGACAGCTGGGTAAATTCAGCGACATACAGGAAGAAAAAGAAGAAGCACACTCTCCTGCAAGCTGCACACTCCTACGGTGACATACAGGACCAAATCACTGCTTGACCCGTTTAGCAGGTAAGAAAGATGCAGTTGTTTGGATGTGCGGTTCACTTTAGTGTAAAACATAAAGATAAAGAGACAACAGGGACACGCCGCTCCCTTCTTACCGCTGCAGCGAATCATGGAGAAATCATTTATTGAAATCGGTGTGATGCTAATACACCCGGCTAGCCTAGGATGCTAATGCCGTTAGCTGCAATATCTTACGCTTAACCATTGCCTGACATACATACAGTTTCTGAATGTTTTATCCTTCTGTTAACTTCTTCTTTCTGTGATAAAAAAACGACGGCTTGATAAAATGTGGAAACTTCTTTTTTATGCAGACTGAGGCAACATTAGCTAATAGAGGGAGGGGTGTGTGAGAGGAAAAAAAATCCAGGAAATGCCGAAACAGGACAACAGCATATAGTCGACAACAGGGAGTGGAAATAACGGATCAATTGGTTTATAAAAAGCTACAACTCTAAACAATAAAGCTTAATGTATGTTATAGGTTAGTCAAACAAAGGGTTTGTTACTTTAGCTCTGTCATTGTGGCCGATGGTGTTTTGACACATTGTGCACGCCCCGCGGACCTGCTTCCTCATTGATGAAGCTGCTGTCCAGAACCAGATAACATTATTTAGGAAAACATATGTTTACGTCTAACACTCAAGCTGTCAAAATTGTATCTTGTCCCCCCTCATATTTAATATAAGCTTCACTTGTAGGTCTAGGGAGACTACACTTGCCGGGGACACATTTCCACGCAACACCCACCGGCTCTGCTAGCTAGCATTAGCTTTAGCATCCCTGGCCGTCTGATTGACTGCAGAAATGTGGTCTCTTTATGAATACAAATGACATGTTGTTATAAATTACACAATCCATTGGTTGACACTTTTTTAATTTCCAAAATGTTATTAACTACAACATCTCGGCAGTTTTAATGCAAATAAATGCATTTTTCATATTCAGCAATAGGTGTTTAAGTCCTTACAAAAACAGAACAGGCACAAAGTACAGGTGAACTGTGTGCATACTTCAGCATGAGGTGGTGTGTTTTCTTTCGTGTATTTGTATTTGTTCTTTATCAAAGGCGACATGGAGGACTTTGCTCTTATAACACAAGAAGAGTACATCATGTCTTTAATTTTCAACCAAATGTGTGAGTCAATTATCTATATACATCATTAAATATTAAGATAATAACCCGGTTGGTCATCTGGTAGAGTGGTACAATTTGGGACAACATTTGTTTTAAAGAAGAAAAAAGCTCAACAGAAGTTGGGTAACTTAAAATGAAACTGGTAAACTGAGAGGAGTTATCTCCTTGATAAATACATTACATTGCATTTAGCTGACGCTTTTATCCAAAGCCACTTACAATAAGTGCGTTCGACCAACAAAATACAAACTTGAAGAAAACAGAATCATATAAGTACATCAGGCTTCATAGAGCAAAAAACATTTCAAGTGCTACTCAACTGGTTTTAGATAAGCCAGCCCTTTATTAGTATATAAGTGCTTTGTTAATAGTTCTATCGCTCGAAGTGGTATCGAAAGAGATGAGTTTTCAGTCTGCGCCGGAAGGTGTGTAAGCTATCTGCTGTCCTGATGTCAATGGAGAGCTCATTCCACCATTTTGGAGCCAGGATAGCAAACCCACGTGTTTTTGCTGATGGGAACTTGGGTCCCCCTCGCAGCGAGGGTGCAGCGAGCCGTTTGGCTGATGCAGAGCGGAGTGCACGTGCTGGGGTGTACGGTTTAACCATGTCCTGGATGTAGGAAGGGCCAGATCCATTCGCAGCATGGTACGCAAGTACCATTGTCTTGAAGTGGATTCTAGCAGTTACCGGAAGCCAGTGAAGGCAGCGGAGGAGCGGCGTGGTGTGGGAGAATTTAGGAAGGAAATACTGTTTGTCAAACGTACTTTTAATGAATTAATAGCATTGGTTATCATGAAATAAATCATATTTTTATTACCACTTTACATTGCACCTAAACAATATAATTTTAATCTAATTGCACATTTTTCACTCGAGTCGATATATGTTCAAATTTTATTTTGTAGTCTGATTACATAATCCCTAATAAATGTAGCCTGTTACTACCCAATCCTGATCACATTAACATCAGCTGCTTTGATTTGTTGTAGACCAGGTCCCTCTGGAGTAGGACTGAACTCAATGACATTGTTTTGGATAACTACTCCAACTACTGCTTCTAAAACTATTTAAAAGTTGATGTGTGTTTTTGCTTAGCAAAAGGACGGCAAGGCTACACACAGAAAATGTTCTTTGTCTGAACGTCTTGCCCTCAGGCAGAGAAACCCTCACACAGGCCTAACCTACTTCACATGCCCTGAATGCTGATTTGTGCCATATGTCCACATACGTAGGTCTATGAATTCTCTGTTTTTTCGACAACACGGAACGTGTGTTACAAGATTTCTCTGTTAACATAACCATAAAAGGAATGTTTCCTCCACCTCTGAAGTTGTGGTTAGGCTCCACTTTTGCCTATTATTATATAACTTTAATCTAAGGAAAATGTTTTGAAAGGCATGATTCCCTGTCTTTACTCATTGCTATATCTGCCCCCATGTCTCTGGAAAGTTGTTCGCTGACAGTTGAGGTCCCTTGGTGGTCAGCACTTGGCTCAAACATAATATGTGGTCACTTTTCTTTGGTGCACTTACGGAAATGATTCCAAGCGTCTTAACTCATGTAGCAGCAGCAGAAGAAGTTTGTTAGTGACTGTGATATGAAGGTCTTTTTTGATAGCAACTTATACATTTAGTATCATGTTTGACTCCCACATACACCTTTAGGGGGCCACTCCCTTCCTGTATTGCTGGTGAGTCATCTCTCAGCTGAGAGCAGCAAAGGTAACGTTGGACTCTGGTGCTGCTGTGGCACTGAACATTTAGGTCAAGGGTAGTAAGAGTTTGTGTCCTACTATGATCTAATTTAATCTTCAGGCCTTGTGGAGACAATCATTTAAACTATGTCTGAATGGGTGAGGCTGAAAAAGGGAAGTTTATGCATTTCAAAATGTGGCTGTGAGTAGTTTTCTGTTGGCCATGAAGATGGTTTGGCCTTTTTCTAAAAACGTCTCCTACATTATCAACTCATTGGGCATTAGTAATACTGCTGACATACTGCCATATTGGTAAGACTTCACCTAACAGCCTAAGGGCATACATATTCTACTAACTTTAACTATTTAACCTGCCTCACCCAATGGTGCTTTAAGGTACTGCTTCTGAAAATAGGATAATATTGACATCAGGTTTGAGTGGTATAAATAGATATCTCTTTAACAACTTCTGGTTGGTACATTTCACATTTTGTGTAACATTATATAATAATCCATTTTGAGATAGAAGTTTGTCTTTCTACAAAAGCCTTTGTTAAATATATGAAGACACATGAACTGTGCCTAAATAAAACAAAGTTAATTACTGAATAGTTTTCTTTTTCAGCTGTAGTGTTGATGTTTGATACCAAGCCACTCTCTTACGTATCCAAATTAAATTCTTTCCCTCCTGTATTAAGGGAAGTCTCTTTAAGTGTGCCCCTAGCTTCACAGCCAAAGATTTGAAGTGCTCTCTGTCTTAAAATATCTAAAGATGTAGACTGGTGTAGTGAAAGTGCCACTGTAGCAGCAGCTTTATCTCATGTGGCCTTATTAATGAGAGTGGCTATGAGCACCATTCACCGTGAGCCAGGTGTAAGTACCTGGGACTGGAGGCACTCCGTCACACGGCCGAGGCAGCGTCAGGTTACACACATCTTATGTAATGTGAGTCTTTCTCATTAGTTGTGTGTATAAGAAGTTGGTTAATCGTGTATTCAAAGGGGTAAGATAGGATAATCGGTTTCCATGTTGGCACACATTCCCGAGTCCCGACTGTGTTGTTTATCTGAGTAAGTGCCATGTTTGTCAGCGCTTCCTTCACTTGAAACTGTCGCTACTGGGCTTACAGTTTGGAAGTGCTTTGCTGTGAAACCGCTCTGCAGTATTTGGGACACAGGGCAGGTCTGCACTCTGCAGAGTCCGCGGTGACTTGCAGTGATCCACATACCTTTACTCAGCAAGTCCTGGCCTGCTTACCAACACAACTGTTCTTCTTTTTCCGTACCACTTCAAAAGCTCCGTCATAATGTTTAAGGGACATTAGAACGTTTGTTCTGTCCATTTATAGAGATAAAAGGGTTAAATTATCTCCAGATTTAAGTTCTAAGAAGAAGAACACTTTTGGTTACCCTAGAGTTAACTATGAATGTTTGATGAACTTCAACTTATATAACATAAACCTTTATCTAGGACAGCCTGATCTCTGTTTGCAGGCTTTAAAATATACTGTAGCCCTACTTCAATCAAGACTCTTTGGATACAATCAACCAAAGGGAACATGTGCTCAGGATCCTGCTGTACTCCTACCAAAGCAGTGGATTTTAATTGCTGCAATAGCCTTCACATTGTGTCCCAGGAGTAATTCAATCCCCAATTAGAAGACTACTTGAACAGAAAATACTCCTGTGACTGGAAGATTAAAAAAAAAATACACACAGGAACAAAAAAAAGAAGTAAAAAAGCTTGTGGAGTTGCTGGTTATTATGTAAATGTTTCTTTGTGTAACCAGGTACTAGTAAACCTTTTTTTGCTCCGTCTTCTTTTCCTAAATCTGTTTCCCTACCCTTCCCTCGCAGGAATGGCTGAGTTGGCAGGTCTGGTGCAGCGGCTGGAGGTGGCGGTGGGTCGGCTGGAGTCCATGTCGGGCCCTGGAGGCAGCGGTGGAGCTTCTGCTGGTGGAGGTACATGATCAAGGGCCATCATCTTCGAAAGATTCTGCTCCAAAAAACAAACAAAATGTGGAACCTTCTATTTGGTTTGATTTGAGTTTGCATCTTTTTTCAGTCATCAAGAGTTAAATATTTGTGCCCACAATTATCCTTCAAGTAGATAAACAAGAAGTAACTTGGTTTGGATGTCAACATTCAGCAGGCAGTGATGCATCTTAAACCAGTCGCCTGCTTTTTTGACTGCAGTTAAAGGCTGCATTTCACTTAAATGGATTCCTTGCGTCCCTCACTTGCGTCGTTTCCCTGCGACTAGTCCCTCCCACCAGGGAAGCATGGAGGGACGCAAGGAAACCACGAGAAGCAGGGACTGAGTTTTAAGAGCAATGGGATGTCGTTTCCTTTTTTTTCATGCTGTTTATTTTTTTACAATATGTTTTATTGCAATTTTTTGCGTGTTTTCTTTCTCTGTAGCTGTGTCGGCGTACGTGGAGGCTTTTGATGTGATCGCCAATGGCTCCTTGGCTCAGTACCTCTCCCTCAGCCAGAAGATCGGAGGCGATGTCCAGAAACATGTAAGCTGCCTGTTCAATGCAACATAATATACAAACGTGAAAAATACTAATGACTGTTCTGTCATTTTTGCACATCAAGTAATCTCACTCTTGACACACCAACCAAATCATTCAGCCTTTGTAATTAAATGTATCCATTTTTAAAGTTGTGGTGTAAAAAATGCAAAACTTGACGTGACTCGTGTGGAGGATTTTTATTATGTATGTGATGGTTAATTAAAGTGTCAAAAGCATGCAGAACCAGCAGCAGGATGGCTCTTTGTTCAGAGGTCTAAACTTCCTCTCTTCCTTGCAGGCAGACATGATGAAGCAGGCGTTCTCCGTTCAGAAGCAACTGCTCCAAACGGCCGCCTCCTCCCAGAAGCCCTCTGATGTGAGTTAAACACACTTCCTAATTGCTCGGCCACCTAATTATCTCAGTTAACGAAATGGCATTGATGAATCCATTTCAGCAAGATGAATAATTCATTATACTCGCCTTCATCCCTGCAGCCTCTTCACTCTTTTGTCTTTCATGGTGTTGTTTCTTCTTATTTCCTGCCATTATATTTGATATCTGTAGACTTTATTCAGACTTGATTCAAGCTTAATACATTCTTGTTGCGAATTGTAAACCAGAGCCCTGCCATATATATCTACAAGCTTAGGTTTTGATTTATCATTTGGAGAAGTTAATGGCCGCACTGCCAAGTGACTGGACTTCCTCTATCGTTGTCTTCCAATCTCATTCCAGTGCCAGATTCACCTCGGTTTTTTTTTATTTTTATTTTTTATTTTGATATACTTTATTATTAATCCCCGTGGGGAAATTGTTTCTCTGCATTCGACCCATCCTAGTGTTAGGAGCAGTGGGCAGCCATTTTGAACAGCGCCCGGGGAGCAGTGTAGGGAACGGTGCCTTGCTCAGGGACACCTCGGTAGCACTTGGTCTTGCCGGGACTTGAACTGGTGACCTTCCAATTGCCAAGCCAAGTCCCTATCGACTTCGCCACCACCGCCCCAGAAGGGTTTAGCTAGACCACTGGCTCCCCCCTTTCGAAGGCTGAGAACAAATCTCTACTTTAAAGCTTAGCAACAAGTTAGCATTGCTTAGCTGGTTTGAGCTCTATAATTCAAATGTTTTGTCATATTGTTTGTCTAAACTAGTTTGCGTCCCAACTGTAAATCCAAATTTAGTGGAAAGATGTTTGTAATATAACTTCTTGTAATGAAAAAAATCCTTTTGTTTTCACAAAGTCACCAAGGTCTCCTAACTCTAAAACTCCAGAACTTGAAGTTGCTTACAAGTTGTCTCCCCCCCCCCCCCCCCCCCCCCCCCCATTCAGGCACTTTTGACCACCATCCTGCAGCCCATGTCCAAAATGATGCAGCAGGTGCAGACGTTCAGGGAGCAGAACCGCACCTCGCCGCTCTTCAACCACCTGTCTGCCGTCAGCGAGAGCGTGCCCGCCCTCGGATGGGTCGCCATGGTGAGGCTGGGGTGTGGGTGTGTGTGTGTGTGTGTGTCGCCGGCCAGAAACAAGTCACTCTTTGATTCTGTCATCACAGTCTGCTGAGCGACAGTTTTTTGGCTGACACACGGCCACCAGCAACAGAGCTTCACTGTTTCATTCAGATGATGAACTCTTTGTTTGTTGTTCTTTTGATTCTCATGATTAATGCATCATGATGTCAAAAACACACAATGGATGCATTTATTCTTTTTACTTGTAGTGTAATCTAAATGAAATGCCTGCACTACTCATTTATCCCTGTACTGAGACATTTTAAGGAAGAGTTTTTCATTTGGGGAGATGCATGTATTCGCTTTCTTGCTTAGAGTCTGCCAGTCGGCAAGAGGCAGCAGTTGGTTAGCTTAGCATAAAGACTGCAAAGTGCAAACGGAAGGAAACAGCTAGCCTCTCTGTCCAGAAACCTTTCTCCAAACTTCCAGCAGTAAGCAAATAAGAGAATTCTCCAAAATCTCAAGTGATATGTTAATTTGTGAGCTTTATTTTTGAACTTTGAAAGAGCAGGGAACAATATGTGTCCCTGGTCCACCTCCTTATTCTAAGCTAACACCTATCCTCGTCTAACTTTTGACAAAGCAAACGAGCATACTACCATAAATGTTTAATATTTATTTCAAGCTCTTTTAAGACAGTGATGCTTTTGTTTGACCTCCTTGCTCTCTGTGTCACAGGCTCCTAAGCCCGGCCCCTTTGTTAAAGAGATGCAGGACGCCGCCATGTTCTACACCAACCGTGTGCTCAAGGACTACAAGGAGAAGTAAGTGAAGCCTCTCTATATTCTGCTGTCCAAGCACTCACTCAGGAAGTATTGTAAGAACGTCAGGGGGTTACTTTTGCAATGTAGTACTTGTTAGGTTTTTTTTTAAACGGCATGATACGTGTTTAAAATGTTGTAACATCTGATAACTAAAAGGTTATCAGCCAAGCAGTTTGCTCAACACATCTGTCGTCCGTCTTTCCTTCCTCCAGGCTCTGTATTTAAAGTCAGCGTTTCCACTTCAGACGCTGACTCATGCTGCTACTAGACTTCCTGTATTTAGACCTGAAAAGCGTTTGTGTTTACGAGCAGAGTTACAGTCAGGTTAGAATTTAATGAGTAAAATCAGATGCACAGAAACAACTTTACAAACATGTCTCTGCAGAGTTGATATATGCTAGTACATTGCTAGAGAGGGGAAAAAAGAAAACCTAAAATGGCTAGACTTTAACTTCTGTTTCCGTCTCTCCTTCACAGGGACAAGGTACACGTGGACTGGGTGAAGGCCTACCTCTCCATCTGGACTGAGCTGCAGAACTACATCAAACAGCACCACACCACCGGGCTGACCTGGAGCAAGAGCGTGAGTCTTCAGAGTAACACTTAAGAATCCTCTCTAGAATCAAATGATAAAAAAGACCACTTCTCTCAAGCGACTTGCTGTCACTAACAGTAAAGTGCGAGAGTAATTATTACGCACATGTATGTTCTGAGCACGATGAGATTATCGGTGATAGCAATTTAGCCTGCCAGATATATAATTCTCTTAAAAACATCCATACATTATTACTTCATTTCTATTACTATGCATTTAAAGGGGCCCTATTAAGCTTATTTTCAGGTTCATATTTGTATTGAGCCTCTACTGGGACATGCTTTAATGTTGATGACCAATCACAACAGAGTCAGCTAGCTAACCAATCAGAGCAGACTGGGCTCTGGTTTCAGACGGAGTGAAAAGACAGGCAGTATGAGGGAAAATAAAGGGCTTTTTGAACATTAGAGGTAAACATGTCAGTGTCTAGCAGTGCTTCTCAAAGTGTGGTCCGTGAGCACCCCCTAGTGGTCCGTGAGTGTATTGGTAACATTTCACATTTGAAATAAATAAATACATTTGAGTTTTGCAGAAATATCTCCGCAATGGAGCGAGCTTAAGTTTCACTTGTTTGTACCATTTTCAGGCGATTTGTAATCTGTTCTAGAAAAACGATGTGACTTTGGATATTTGTGGAGTTAGGTGGTCCGTGAGTGTTTTTTTTTATTGGTTAAGTGGTCCTTGGTATGAAAAAGTTTGAGAAACACTGCTGTAGAGGTACACAAGCATAATGGGGCCCCTTTAAACATAGCTTAACATAACTTAGCTGAATCATATGCTGTGACATCGCATGTCTTCAGGTACAGTATTTCTGACTTCCTGTCCACCTCAGGGTCCCGTTGCCTCGGCCTCTGCAGCTGCCCCCAGGGCTCCTGCTGGTGGATGTGCGCCCCCTCCTCCCCCTGGACCCCCTCCTCCCCCCATGGACTGCAGCAGCTCCGGTGGTGGCGGGGGGGGGCGATGGTGGTGCTGACACCCGCAACGCTCTGTTCGCCTCCCTCAACAAGGGAGGGGACGTCACCACCGGCCTGAAGCATGTGAGCGATGACCAGAAGACCCACAAGAACCCCACCCTGAGGGGCAACGCTCCAGTGCGTGCCGGACCCAAACCCTTCACCGCAGCCAAACCTGCTATGGCCCCCACCCGCACTCTGCCCCCTGTGCTCGAGCTGGACGGGAAGAAGTGGAAAGTGGTAAGTAGTTTGTTTACTCTCAAACAAATAGTACCTAGAACATAAGAAATCAGCCTCAGTGACACATTTTTGCTTGACATATGTTACTTTAGTGAGGACCCTAAAAAGTTAGCCAGAGTGACTGTTTTTAAATACTTATACACTACTACATATTTTGATATATAAATGTTATCTATTACAGTACAATGTGGACATTTCTTAATTCTTTTAGCTATTTTATTAATTCAAATCCAATTTCCTGCAGGATCAATAGTGTTCTGATGATTGACAAGAAAATACTTTATGCTATAATGCTACCAGAATGAGCCATTATTATATACTTTTTATAAAATACTTATTTAACTCTTGCCTTTTTAATATTGTTTCCTCCACTCTTTAGCTCTGTTTTGTTAATTCTCTTGTTCTTTGTCTTGCCTCTGCAGGAGAACCAGGAGGGAGTGCAGGACCTGGTGATCAGCGACACAGAGCTCAAACAAGTAGTTTATGCTTACAAGTGTAACAAGAGCACCCTGCAGATCAAGGGCAAGATTAACTCCATCACAATAGGTACGATCAAAACTGCGTGTCTGATGTTTAGAGATGCTGAAACTCACTCGTCAGAACCTTCTGAAATATATGCGCGAGAGAAGATGGGTAGACAGGGTCTTACTTATTTACCAAACTTATAAATATATAGTCTTTGATCTTCTCTCTAAATATTTGTTTGTCTCCATCAGACAACTGTAAGAAGCTGGGCCTGGTGTTCGATGATGTGGTGGGCATCGTAGAGATCATCAACTGCAAGGACGTCAAGGTCCAGGTGTGTTTTTAAAAAGACAAAGTGTTATTACAATTTAGTTTTTACTTCGTGTGTTACACACCGCACGGACGTGCAGTGCAAATGTCCCATCAGATACTGAGGACGAAATGGCTTCATCAACATGCTAATGTTTTTTGTTGCCTTTTTACGCATCCAGGTCATGGGTAAGATCCCCACTATCTCCATCAACAAGACGGACGGTTGCCATGTCTACCTGAGCCAGGACTCTCTGGCCTGTGAGATTGTCAGCGCCAAGAGCTCCGAGATGAACATCCTGGTACCCAACAAAGAGGGAGAGTTTGTAAGTATCCCTTTTTTAGGATGGAAATAATACAAAATAATGTTTAAAAGATAAGTCGAGAAATATTCTCAATTTCTTTTGTTCATGTTAGTAAATCTAAACCAATGCCACTTAAAGAAGGCATAGAGCACGATGTTTGCCAACACACTCATCAAAGAGCTGCTGCACTGTCAGACATCTTCGTTCATTAATTTGAATAAGACTGTAGTTTACTTTGAATTAATCCCACAAACACACACTACCTTCCTGCAGCCGTGAATACTAACTAGTGGCAAATGTGTATTGGTGTGTTCATCCACAGCTGAAAACAGTCCACAACACATGATGCATCATTTCCTCCTGATTGAGAAACATTTTGGTCAAACTCAATGTTCAGATATTTTAGGAAATAAGCCTATAATTCTGTGTAGGAACCAATGAGTAAAAGAGCCCCTGGCAGAGTAGGAAAGTCAGAAAGTGCCAACCAATGGAAACGCTGTGTTTTTTGACAACAAATAAGAAGTCTTGCCTGCTTCATTATTTCTGCATGGGCATAAAAAAGGGCTTTTTTAAAAAAAGGGAAATATTTCACCATGACTTTTCTCTCCACTAGACGGAGCTCGCTGTTCCTGAGCAGTTCAAGACCGTCTGGGATGGCAAGAAGCTCGTTACCACATCAACAGAGATCGCTGGATAGATGGGGGCAGCATGTGATACCACGACCCCTTCACGGCACCATCCCCACCCCCCTTTTTTTGCAAATGCCTTCTTGACTGATTGACCACCCCACCAGCTAACTCTCACATTGTAGACTGAGATTTGGACCTTGTTGCGTGTGTTATATCTCCCTTCCTTCTTTCCATTATCAGCCAATCACAGCTTAAGCTGTCCCTTCCAACAGCCAATGAGAGGAATGCTCACTTTTATCTGGTGCAAAATCCTCCAGCCAATCAGCAGGGAGCGGCTTGTGGTTCAAATTGGAGCACTTTTCAAAAACATTTATGAGATTCTGTATCTATCTGGATAATGCTAAGCTAAATGTAACATGTAGAATAGCCAATTATATGCAATTCACCAGTGAAGCACTTGTCAAACTGAGAGGATAATGGCATTCATATCACCTCCGCTGATGTTATAATATGATGCTATAATAATACTAACATTCATAGTGGATAATGTAAAAACACTCAGAGCACAAATGGGGGTAAACAATGTGAAACTCTCATTTAGGTGATGTTGTAATAAGTCAAATGGCAGTAAAACTATCATTCCATGTGCTTTCCCTTAACCCACGTAGGACATTCCTGAATATGAACAAAGAAAACATTCCATATAAATGAGGCATGTAAGAAGAAGTTTGTGATAAAGAGATGCTAAGTGGAAGAGAGAGACATTGTAATTGTTAAATGCTTCACTTTAGTCCAAGATATTGATCATTATCAAAAAGTCTTAAATAAGCCTGACCATCGACGTCTCTCCACTCGCTCGCGTTCAGCTCTTGAAGCTCTTTGCTGAATTTTCTTTTATATTTTCTCTTTATTTACCTCTTTCTTTTCTGGGTCCAAAAATCTCAATTCTGCTCATTAGTACTGGAGATATCATTAAAAAAATGTTGCAATAAATAATGTGCTTTGTCTTTATTGGATTAAACACAATCTGTACAGAGGCTGTTGGATGATGTACATTAGGCTCCAACAACTAATACAATAAAAAGTCTCACTACATTTAGGAAACAAAACATGACCATAACGGCTCAGTGGAAATGTGAACAATTTTATAAAATTAACATAAAAAACCAACATGCGACAAAATCAGTGCAATAGGAATGGATTATGGGAGTTCTGAATCCCTGCTTAGTCGGTACGCTTTTACTCTTAACTTGCAATATATTGCTCTTAATATAGAATAGTTTACGTCTGCTATTATATGTCTCTGAGATGACAGACTGGAAGGGTTTTACTGTAGATAAGGCACCAGGTTTGCGGTGAACCACTCTCTGGAGAACTGCAGGTGGTCTCCCTTGGTCGCAAGAAAATCCAGCTTTCCAGCTTTGTCCATGGCAGCCAGACCCAGACGATCCTGCATGGAGACAGACATGATTCACCTTCAGCAAGTGAACTAAAGGCAGTCCTCGCTGCAGTTGCATTTATCATGATTATTTTGTCAAGGAAGGGTCCTAGTTGAGGTAAATAACCAGGAAGTGGAAGCCATGATAGGAGCTATTTGAGTCCTCTAAATGCTCAGCAATGATTTATTATATATATAGGCGAGAAGAAAGAAAGGAAATAATGCAATCCCAAAATCCCATACAGCAAGACAAGTTTTAATAATATCTGCTTTAATCCTCAGTGCTGTATGATTCTTTTAGACCCTTCCCTTTATTCCCCCGCAAGTCTTTATAAATGATCTTTCCCATCTTTCCTTGACCTTAGGACAATGTTCGTCTTAAATCGAGTAAAAGTACTTCAGAAAAGAGAAGACCAAACGTTTTTCCTTTAGCTCTGTTTGTAACTTCAACACCTTTTTAACCGTGCAAAAGAGTTGGGATGAAAATGTACAACCGACTAGGCAAAGTCAATAATCAGAAATATGAGAATCGTTTTAAAAAGGTTAAAAGACCAATTCATATGTCCGGTGGTTTAGTATTACATGTACAAGTTTAGGGATTGCAACTATTTTTTACAAGGTGCTATCCATGACAGTCCAACTATACTTGTATACAATCGTTGTAGCGCACATCTGACTAACCCTAAGACTGAGACTCTATGCTAATAAAATTAGTTTCATCTAGTTAAAATATCATTAATAAAGATTGAAGAGAGGGTAACAAGTATCATGCTATCATAAACACACGTACCTCCTTGTAGAGAAGGCTCTCCTGTAGAGTTTCAGTGTCTTTGGCCTGTCCAGTCTTCAGGAAGCCAAACCACTACAGCGAGAGTCAGAGGTTTAGTGATGCTGCTTTATTATATTTAGTGTAACATACATATACAGAGTGTGTTTGTTACCTCTGTATCGACAGGGTCCACCACGGTGTCCTGCAGGAACTTCACCATGACGAACTTCTCCAGCAGCTGGAGGTTCTTCTTATACGTCTCATTCACCGCCTTCAGAGCAGAAGGACGTGTAACATTAGAAACATACTGAGAAAGATGGTCAGTTTGATTCACACTATGAATACATGCATATCTCAATCAGCAACAGCAGCTTCTACAAACAGTGTGTGTGTACATCATTCAGACACACTGTAGGAGGACTTCATTTGAAATCAATTGCATGCAATACAATTACTTTTTGTATTTTAAGGGAAACTATGGTTTCTTTTATAGTAAATTTAACTTTTGCAAGACCTTTTTGTGAGAGACTATTTGATTAAATATTTTTGAAATACTATAAAAACACTATACTCTGACTTAATATCAATTTTGTATGACATACCTACAGTTTCTTTTTAAAATGTATTAATAATTATGAACCATTAAATAAATATGAGTTATAACTCTTTCTAAAGGGTGTCTTATTGGGAAATAATATTAAATATTTGTCTTACTTGCTGGTGCTCTTACTGCCAGATTCAGCAGGTAAAAGCCTCAGTAAGAGGAGCTGTAGTTCCATGTATCTTATCAAACTACTTTCTTTTTAAAAAACTATTACTTAACATTTTACTTTCCCACAGTAGCCAATGCTTGCATGCTGCCCTCCCACTACCTGAACTCATTGTACTGTATTTTGCATGAATGTTATATTTGCATTTGTTCCTCAGACTTCAGTTTGTCTGAGGTGCTGCGGCTGCAGACTGAAGCGGTCTTCACAAATCCTCCATACTGACCCTCTCCTGGTTGATGTCGGCCAGGAAGAGGCTGTGCTTCTTGTACAGGTCGTCGTTCAGCGGGTCGTGCCAGTACTGGGCCTGCACCAGGCTGATAATCACAAACACATCCGGTCAGTGATAGTGTGACAGACAGCCAAACAACATGCTGAACTCATCAGTGAGAGATGGGCGGAAACTCACTGTTTCTGAACAAAGTCGCTGTAAGCTCCGCTGTTCAGAGCTTTGCGGATCAGGTCACAGATATGGGAGCTCTCTCCGGGACACCGGGGCAGCCCGTACACTCCTGAGGGGCGCAAACACAACAGACAATTTGTGACCGGATAGTATTAAAGGTCTCCTATTATACTGTTTTTCATCAATATATTATAGGTCTCTGAAGTGTTTGTCTTGAAATACCAAACAGATCATGCATTGCAGCATTACCCATAATCCCCTCTGTTTCAGCCCTGTTTCAAAAGTGATGATTTTCTGTCTGTTACTTTAGAATGAAAATGAGGAGCCCCTCCCCATGCCCCTCTGGTGCTCCTTTCACACCAACGCGGTTCCCGTTCTAGCTCCATGCTAGAGCTTTTCTGGTTCGGAACCGGTTTTTATTTTCAGCCCCCTTTTTGTTCACACCGCCCAGAGGCCGACTGGTGCTGCCGCTGCTGCGTCATGACGTCACCGCTTACGCCGCTGATTTTCTCCACAACGGCGTCGGGTCGATGATCGTGTTGCTTTTAATCACACGAAGCCAGATTCAATTAAATAACGACCTCTCAACCCTTGTACTTTTCTCCAGAGTGCCGTGGTTCATTGTTTAAGAATGTGTTTCAGCGGCATTTACCGACCGCTGCAGTGCTGCTCGCTGTTTGGCATCACAACGCTGTTATGAAAGTTTCTCTGGTATAAAATGTGTGATGTTAGCATTAGCAACCAAAGCTAAACTGACTATCTTGACGACTTGTTGCTATCCTATTGTGGCATAATCCGGCACATTTTACTGGCATATTTTTCATTATGATTCTACTTGTGATAGTCGGACATGAGTCATGACAACCTGTGCAGCCCATGTATTGATTCCATCCGATAGCTGCGATAATACAAAACGAAACGTCTGCCTGCTCTCCACAATGATCAATGACAACATTGGTTGGTTATTGGCTAAAGGTTACACAAGCCAACAAATCATTATGACATCAAAGTGGCCAAAATCTGATCAGCTCATTTTCAGACAGGCTTTTATATAAATTGATCGGGCCAAAAAGAGAGAGAATCTTTTTTCCTGAAACTTTCAGAATCTCTTTACACAGAGGGGGAAAAAGTGGATTTTGGATTTAAATAGGTGACCTTTAACACTAGAGGATCTGATAATAAAGCCGTGGTTCAACATGGAGAAGACCTTCAAGTGCTCACAAAGACATGACTGACAACATTTATTTGGTCAGAGCAGCACTGATAAAATACATTGAGTAAGATCATGTGCTTTTGTCCAAAGCTCAGTAAAGCTAATAAAGTGACCTTTGTGTTGAGAACTGTTATTGTCAATATCAAGAATGAACTTTGAAACTTGAGTATTATTGGGATTAAACAATCACTGCTCCACCACTTGACCAATTTGTATTTGATTCCAATGGTTTTGCAAATGTAACTCACGTAGGAGAAAGCTGTTTTAATGTATACGCATTTGGTGACTAGTTACAGCAGCAGGACAATGTTTGCAGTATTAAAAATAAACTACACTGCCCACGATCATGGTAATGAAGGAACATGTCTGTGTGACTCACTGGTGCCTTTTTATAGTTTTGATACAACAATGAAGCTCTTTGGCAGACGAAGAAAATGTATCTGACTTTGAAAACAAAGATGACACTAGTAAGTGTACCCATTTATTGTTGATTTTTAAGTATAATAGAGATTGTGTTGTATACTAAAAGCATAATAGCAATACTTTAGGGATTTTATTATTACATGCGACTCCAACATGTTATATAGATGTATCCATTCATTAACTCTGTGTGATCAGTATACACAAAAAGAAACAGAAATGGTTTGCAGCAGCAGCTATGCCAAGGGAAATGAGCTGGGGTTTTTTTTTAAATGTTTTTTTTTTAATGATGTTACCTTGATGCTGGCCCCCGACAGAGATCAGGGTTTTCATTGGTGGAGAGGGACAGCGCTGAGCCACGGCTCTCCTAGAAAAAGAGGAACCAGGAAGTATCAAAACCAAGCTTCCTGATTCTCACACAAAAACTTTTCTCGATGATGTTGCTATTTTTACAATAATTCCTTGCGCAGACAAGAAGGAAACTTCACACAAAAACAGAAAATTAGCTAAATGTAAAAACCATCAAGTGTGCAGGACAGCAGTTACGTACAGAAACTGCGCCCCCTGGGAGAAGCCCATGGCGTTGTACCCTCCCTTCAGCTGGGGGTCCTGGGTCAGCTGACTGCACGCCATGGACACCTGCTCATTCACATCCAGGAAAAACCCATTTTCTGTGTCCTGCAGGAGGGGGAATATGAAAAGTTCAAAGCATGACAGGCAGATTAAGACGAAGAAAAGGAGCACCGTCCTGAGGAGAAACGCGGAGAGATGACTTCACGGTGCCACGACAGATCAAAGCAGAGTCATGCAGGTTTTATATGAATATTAACGCTGAAAAATGACAGCGTGAAGTTGTAAAATAGTTCCTTTCCTGATGTAACCTGTGCCACTGGCATTGCAAATATCACATGGTGGGAATCCTCACACGTCAGGTGGATGTGTTCATCACACTATGATTGTTCGATTCACATGTGATGGTTAAACACAACATATGTTTTTATTGCATTTTCTCTGTGTGATTGTATTTGAAATGTTCTTTTGTTCTCTATACTTGTGTTGTAAAGCGTTGTATTTTGTACGCGCTTTTTAAAATTCCTATAAAAACAACAAATACATTTTTGTATTAGTATTTGTAGTAGTACGTTTTTTTTATTATTATATGTTCAGATGTATTTGTTTGTACAAGAGGAATAAAGGAAGTTTTTTCTATTTGATATAAAAATACATTATGAATTTATAAGTTTGGAGTTACAAAACTATAGGGAAACTATTTAATAGCTTGAGAAACACACAAAAAACAATATAATATTTATAAAACATGTCAAATTAGCTCCAAAAAAACCAACGAATTGACAGAACAGAGAGATATTCAATAATATTTCATTTAATATTATAAGTTCCTTTGTAAGGGGGTTGGTTGTGGCTGGGGAAGTGTTCAAGTACCTGAACGACATTCTTCCCAATCATCAGTGAGAGCACGTAGATGCCAGAGATTTCCTCCTCGATCATCTTCTTCATGGCCCCCATGCTGAGCGGGTTACAACAGCTGTCGCCTGGTGGACACAGAAACAGTTCCTTTATTAGAATACGAGATATTTAGCTCACATTGACTCACAATAATAATAATACAGAGTGTATTGCTCATGAGGAAGCAGTGCATAAACACAAGCCGTGGAGGAGCTTAAGTGGAATCATAATTGTGAGTAGAACTTGACCTCAGAGGTACCGGCCATTCTTGTTGAAGGAGAAGTGTTTTGTTTTTCACTTCCACAGTATGCAAGTTCTAAGTTTAACTTTGAGCCTACACGACACACCTCGCTCACATCATAGGCCAGGTCAGTCAGCTTGAATTTAAAAGTCTATAAAGAAGTGGTGGTTGGGTTTTCTTTGCTTTCACTTATCACAGCACTCACCTGCAGTACCTTTCCCTTTCTGTTGTGAAGTCTTCAAAGCAAGATCAGGAGCCCTTTCTCTTGTAAAGTCTTAGAATTGTAACACAAAGGTGTTGAGATCTCCATAACAGGTTGAATACTTAAAACGAAAGTTAGTTATAATCAAATATAATCAATCATATTCTTGTATGAACCCATAATGAAAATACTTCTTGATGGTTGATGAATATGTATGTATGCTTACAATTTTAGTTGTTGCTGTTTGATAACTTTGCGTTTTAAAAAGAGGGTGTTGAGATCTCCATAACAGGTTGAATACTTAAAACGAAAGTTAGTTATAATCAAATATAATCAAATATAATCAATTATATTCTTATATAACTCTAAAGAAAATGTTTCATATTTTGTGTTTTTCTATATTTACAGTATAAACTAAGTGGTTTGTTGAATTGAGTGTAAGACTTATAATGATTTATGGGTGTCACTGATAAGAGAGTAGGCAGTTTCTTCTCTCTCCTCTCACAGCAGGGAGGGGGGCTCCTGACTTAAGGAGAAATACATTGAGGCCTCAAAAAGGCGGTTATGTCATAGCCGAGATATTTTTCAAATCCTACATGGGTCATGTCCTTTTTACACAAACCTGAGAAGGTGTGTCTTATGCCATAAGCTATAGAAGATGTCTGGTTATGTCCAACCTTGTACATCGGAGGCCAGGCCCAGTTTTACACAAAATTGGGTGTGGAGGAGGTGTTTTAGGGTTTTCTATCCGGTTTTTTGTGCATAAAGACAGGGGTTGAGAGAGTGAGGGCTTCAGAGCTGGGTTAATAGCTCTCGGTAAGGTTCTCTCAAACTTGGTAAATATCTCTTGAATTTCTTGGTTGGAATCCTGAGTGAATTTCTTTGAATGCTGAATGGAATGATTTGATGGAAGAAGCGTTTGTGAGTATTAGTACCTGCCTCCGTGAGGAACTGCCTCCGAAAACTGTGGGATAGGTATGGGTTTTTGAGTATTAGTACCTGCCTCCGTGAGGAACTGCCTCCGAAAACTGTGGGATAGGTATGGAATCGATGTGAATTGATTTCGTGAATGAAAAGTTGAATGTGCTTTTTATTATCACCGGTCTTTTTATGAGGAAATGCCTCTAAATTCTATCGGGAGATTTTAAATGTCACAACTGAATTGGGCAGTTGAAGTGAAACATTTTGGTAATAAATGTAAGACTGTGAATTAAAGTTTCATATTTGAACATGATCACAGCATCATTTTTTGTTTAGTATGATTATAATGTTGTAAAGAGAGAAGGTAAAAACCCTGTATTAGTTTGGACCTATTTTTCTTCAAATAAACTGATCCCACCTTTTGGACTGGGACAACTTAAAGGACACCTGTGCTCTCCTCTCCTGCTTCAAAGGTAAGACTGCACCCTGCCACACACACGTTTAGGTAGGAACACACCCCATTTACTGATACCAAAATCCTTCGGGATCGCTTAAACAGATTAAAAAGAGTTGTCTGAATAGAAACAGCAGTTAATTGAACCTGGTTCTTCGGGGAGTTAATAGAGGTGAGATCTTGCTGACGTTTGGTGGATCTGAGCCAAGCAGTAAACTTACATAGACTCAGTAACTTCGGTCAGGTCAATTAGTGAGGTCAGAGTAATTTACCGGAATAAATTATCAGGACCTCACCTATACTCTAAACAAGGAGATGCTTAAATATGTTCATTGTATAGTGTATAAAATGTCATTGCATTTAACATAACCTCACTTCCTGCTATAAGGTCCATAATTATAAAGTCATGCTGTGAAGCCAGACTCATCTTTAGTAGAGATGATATGAGATTTGTATTTGTATAATATGTCCCTTAGTTTTAACACCTTGTAGCTTCATTAAAGAGCTGGAACAAGCTGATATGAAATATGAAATAATGAGTGATACTTGAGTTGTATAAGATTTATTTTAAACTTATAGATACGTTACAGAAGTAAAGTGGGAAACTGGATGTTAAAGGGATAAATAAACAGATCAAATTATACCACAGGAAGGTTGATAAGACAGCTCCTTAATGTCATTTTGTATTATTTCAGTGTAAGAATGGGCAGCAGCACCGTCACTCACCCATCCCATGCCAGATCACCAGTGGTACGGTCCCATTGTCGGATTTATAAACTGGGCTTCCTGCGACCAGCAGCACTGGAGCCGCCAGGAGGACACACAGGAGGGCTGCTCTCATTCTGGACCTTTAAACAAACACATGAGGGGTTGAAATTTGCATTTTTATGTTGTGAAATATGTAATACATATTTCTCTTTCTTAATGTTGTACTACTTTATCAAAACACAAAGACAACAGGAGCTATTATATATTACATCTTCTTTTAATAAGAATGGCTTATTGTTCATTTTTCTGTACATGTAACAACACTTAGAAATACTTCCTTGTTTTCACACATTAGGTAAACCTACAATTATTCCTGAATTACTCCCAATTTGGGATAAGTAAATGTTGCTGAAATGCTCTGTAGCAGTCATGTGACAGTCAGAAACTAAGCTGACAGCAGCATTTCCTATTATTTTCAATGCGTTCACTTCATTATAACTGCTCATGGACTGTTTCAGATCTATCAGCAAAAGCCACAAAGCTAAGACAGGGAATTAGACCTTATAAAGTACTTTTAAAACATAAAGGCAATTTAAATGACTCATTGCGGAAGTTAGCATGGACAAGCTAACTTACTAATCAAAGAGGTTAACATCAATAAACCAATAAATAATTCCAATTTTAAATATGCAATTGCAGAATTTTAAATATGTAGAATTTGTAAAATCAACATAACGTTAAAAGCATGGAGCTTTAAGTTTAAAAGCAATATATAAGGTTTTACAACACCCTAAATGTCCAAAAAACATTACTCACCGCTTGTGTGTTCTTCCTGCTTTTGTTTATCACATGACTATGTTTAGGGAGAACAGCCAATCAGCTTCAAGAGGCGTCTAACTTGTGACTCGACTTTTTCTTTTTACTAATCCTGTCTGTTTTGTAACCTGCGTTACCCACATTTCTACCGACATTATGGTTATTTAACCTCTTATTTTAAACCCCGTGGTGTTACGTGTCCGCCTGACTTGGCGTTTTTATATAAACACGACAGTGACAGCTGCTAGCTAATTAGCTTGCCATGCTAGTTCGTCGTGAAAATCAACAACATTCCTGTCCGGATTTATTAGTCAGTACAGGACAGTACATCTAAAAGAACAAAGAGTAGGCCGGTGAGAAAAGGACAGGATGTCTATTCAATACGAGGACCCCACGTTAGCGGGCAGTTACGATGTTGTGGGGTCGTTTCCCAAAAGTTTTGGGTACGGGGCAGAGGAGCAGGATCTGGAGGAGAACTGCTCCACATCAGCTGACAAACCCAGGATCCTGCTGATGGGACTGAGGCGCAGCGGGAAGTCATCAATTCAGAAGGTAGGGCACATATGCATTTAAAATATACACATTCTACACATTTCATTAATGTTAGTGCCCCCAGAAGTAGTTGGAGTGCAACAGTAAGTCAATCTGCTTACTGCTAGACTAATACTTCCACTACAACTATTTGAGAGTTAAATGAGCTAAATACTACAAATTAGGCTTTCAAATACAACACATAGGTTACGAATGTATGATGCATTGCGGTAGGTTAAACAAGCTTCCAGTTTATTAGAGCCCCCTGGCTAGAAATAATACACAATAAATCCCCAAGAAAGCAAAAAAGTCAGAAACTCAGGGAAAAACTATTTGATAGAACCAGGATGGACAGACATGGAATAGGTGTTTATTTACAGATAAACAGAAGTAGCATGTAGTTCCAAACCAATCACATAAACTTAATATCAAGGGCAATAAATGAAAGCAGAAAAACATAGGTGTAAAAGAATGAAGGCTGTGGATCAGTCAAGAGATTGACCTTAATCCTCTTCTCCTCTGCCCAGGTTGTTTTCCACAAGATGTCCCCCAACGAGACGCTGTTCCTGGAGAGCACCAACAAAATCTACAAGGACGACATCTCCAGCAGCTCCTTTGTCAACTTCCAGATCTGGGACTTTCCTGGCCAGGTGGACTTCTTGGACCCCACGTTTGACAGTGAGATGATCTTCAAGGGAACGGGCGCTTTGATATTTGTCATTGATGCTCAGGTGGGATAAAAGAGAAGAACTTTGTAGGTTTCTAAAGGCTTCCTGTGTGACATGAAGTAACACGTCTCTTTTTATTTCTCCTCAGGATGACTACGTCGAAGCTCTCGAGCGGTTGCATCTCACCGTATCCAGAGCCTACAAAGTGAATCCAGACATCAACTTTGAGGTGTTCATCCATAAAGTTGACGGTCTGTCAGACGACCACAAAATAGAAACACAAAGGGACATTCATCAGAGGGCCAACGATGAGCTGGCAGACGCTAACCTGGAGAAACTGCACCTCAGGTGAGCAAGATTAGCTGCAAGAGTTATCTCTAGAAATAGTGTTAACTTCCTAGATTTCTAGTTGATTCTTTACAATATTTGGCACTTTCTGCATTTAAGTGCTTAAAGTTTCAATTAGCAATGTTTTTTACTTCTGCTTAGAAAATGTGTCTAATGTGAAAGATGTCGCTCATCTTGACAAACCCACAGATAATTATCCAGTGACTTCTCAGTTATGCACGCAGCATGTGTCAATAGTCAACACATGTGTCAACTGTTCATTTTAAAAACGTTATAAGCTTAAGTTTGTTTGGTCCCTTTTCACTCAATTGGTTTAACAATTTGGTTAGTGCAGATAGGACTGTACCGAAAAATTCCAAGCTTCATTCATAATGATGACATCCAAACATTTCCACATACTCCAGAGCTTTGTGTTGTCCAAAAGTCCAAATGTATTGGAAAAAAGATAGATAAGATCCTTTTCAAATTCACAACATGTCAAATGTCCTGTTACAATTCACAGTGGGTGGCCTTAAGTCTTGAAACATATTAACATATTTACTGCAGTCGAAACTGTGCTTCCTGCTTGCCACACTCTAAGAGTTGCAACTGTAGCAGAAATGTATTAGCACCATAAATTGCATTTTACAACAAAAAAAATCAATTGCAAAAATCAATTTCCCCCTATTTCTTTAAGCTTCATTTGAAAAACCTTAACAGAAGCTTGAATTCAGTCCAAAACGCATAGATCTAACAAATGAAGCTTGGACTGCAGCGGTGTCTTTTACCTTTTTGTGGGACACCTGTTGGTAATGTCAGACATTTGTAAAGTGTCATGTTTCTATTCTATTCTGTCTGTGGAGCCGTTGAACTGATTTGTTCTTATGTCCTCACAGTGAGCAGAAATCTTTAGTGTTATAGAAGGTTTCTCATTTCACTAATTCCCCTCCTCGACTCCCCTCCTCGACTCCTATCCTCGTGTCTTAGTCCCGCCCACAGGAGATGCGAGCAGAGGACTGAGGAGGGGAACCGAGGAGAGAGGAGGGGAAGCAGCAGGTGCTCAGAGAAATGAGAACTCCTCTCCTCTGAGCGGTCATTTTAAAGAGACGTCCATTAATGATGACAGGAGGCACAGCAGCCCTCTGTCTGATGGACAGATGTGTTCATGACCACTTATATATTTACTTTAATTCATTCACAGTGCGGAATAATGAGACAATAACAGGCTACAGATGCGGACATACACACACACATATATTTATATAAATATATGCAATTTCAGAATCAAACAAGTATGAGAGCACTCTCATAATAACGTAACACAACCAGAGAGGGGATATATCTCCCCCCTCTCTCTGGTCGCTGAAATGGGGAATTTAAATTACGGGCCAGAAGTTGTACAAGTATTAAAAGTAACTGAGACCCGTCTGTCTGCCGCATCTACGCACTGTACAACACACACACACACACACACACACACACACACACACACACACACACACACACACACACACACACACACACACACACACACACACACACACACTGTACAATGTATAACACGCACCTACACACTGTACCACACACACACCTACAGCTCCTAAAGCATATAATAGGCTATATATCAGGATACAGCCGTTGTGTATTTTATTATGTGAAGCACTAAATGGTCTCTAGAAATATTGACTCTTTGTTTGTAGATATCTACTAAACTAAAGCAAACAAAGAGAGTAGGCCTGTTATGCTGAGTGATATATTATACACACTGCTCTGCTTTCTGCACGGACCTCACAGCTGTTCTCACTGTAAACATCGCGTCGCGATGAAAGCAGTTATATAATATCCAGGGGATGCATGCAGAGCTGTCATTGGCTGAGATAAGTCCGGCCGTGCGTCACGACTCTTTGAAACATCACTGTTGCCGGAAATACATCCGCGGAGGAGCCGTGGAGGACCCATCAGTGTATCCTCGATTATGGCTCCTCCAGAGAGCCTCCTCGGCGCTCGGTCCTCGATGTGCATTTAGAGAAATGAGATGTCCTTCAACATGGCTCACTGAAATCCATTTCCGGGTCACTACCGGAGGACCGAGGAGTCGAGGAGTCCAGGAGGGGAAATTAGAGAAATGAGAAACCTTCATAGTTTTAGAGACTTGTTTGGCTAACCTCTCTCTTGTTTCCCTCCTCAGCCTCTACCTAACCAGCATCTACGACCACTCCATATTCGAGGCCTTCAGTAAAGTCGTCCAGAAGCTGCTTCCTCAGTTACCAACACTGGAGAACCTTTTGAACATTTTCATCTCAGTATGTTCATGCACTGAATTACAGAAAAAACCCGTTTACGTCTGTATTTGTACCGTCTTTATTTACATCCTTCCTGTTTACAGCATTCTGGGATCGAGAAAGCCTTCCTGTTTGACGTTGTTAGTAAGATTTACATCGCCACAGACAGCTCCCCGGTGGACATGCAGTCCTACGAACTCTGCTGCGATATGATCGATGTCGTCATTGATGTCTCCTGCATTTACGGGTGAGGAGATTTATATATGTTTTAAGTGTTGGCACAGATAGTTTCCTGTGGTTTGAAAGTCTAAAGGTGCCTCCCTTCCCCTGCTGGCAGGCTGATGCAGGATGGCAGCGGCTGCGCCTACGACAAGGAGTCCTCGGCTATCATCAGGCTGAACAACTCCACCGTGCTTTATTTGAAAGAGGTCACAAAGTTCCTCGCTCTCGTCTGCATCCTCAGGGAGGAGAGCTTCGAGAGGAAAGGTCAGTTCCATTGGCACTAGTCGACAGCGCTTTGATTATACAGGAAAGAGGGAATGAGGTGTGAAGCTGCCAACTCAGAGGTGTCGAAAGCTGAAACGAGGTTTCATCCGGCTGGTGTATCATCAATTAAAAACTTTCTGCACACATTAAGGCACCCTTTTTCATACCATAGATAGTCAACTTCTATTGGCCAGGTGTTTTGAAATGATTATTGAATATTTAGCTTTAAAAAAGGAAGACTGAATATGGGCAGTAAGATTAAGATGTATGTTGCATTTATTTTTTATTAATATCTTATATGTTTCATCTGAAATGTTATTCTGTTTATTTTTCACTGGTGGAGTGTAAGTCGATTTACTCAAGTGCGTACTAAAGTAGACATTTGAGGTACTCGTACTTATACTTTAGAATATTATACTTAATACTACACTACAATTATTTACAGCTAAAGATTATAAAGTATACAAATGTTGTATATGGAAAATATAATGCATTTTTCTAGGTTAAACTACAGTTTAAATAGCTCAAATGTGCACCAATTACAACAGCAAGGCACATATTGAAGTCAATATTACAATCTCAAACAATGTTCCTATTATTGTTTTCCTTTTCTAAGTGTGGAAGACAAAGATAATATGTGTTTTTCCCATTTGCTCTGAGCGATTTGAACACTGTTTTTGGATGCTATGGTTGTAACATTTCTTCTTAAATGAAATTCAGCTTTAAATGACGTGTGTTCTCTTGGCAGGTCTGATAGAGTACAACTTTCACTGTTTCCGAAAAGCCATCCACGAAGTGTTTGAAGTGGCGGCCGCTCGTCCAGTAACAACCTGACGGGACTAAAGTACGCCGGCGCGCACAACGGAAGTGCTGTTTAATACACAAAAGGATGCATACAATATGTGAAAGCAAACATTACTCCTTACAAGCACATGTTGCCTTATTGTGTGCAACAGAGTGTGTCAGCTGAATAATGAAAATAGACTAAATATGATCAAAGAAATATATGGTTTTAGAAATACACATCTGTCCAGTAATACAGGGGTGTTTTATGCCAAAAAACACTGTTTCCTAGTTTCTGCACATGTATCGAGATGTCAGCTATGTTTACCTAATGGCCAGTTACTTCTGTGTACTCATAAAAATACTCCTTAAGCGCTCATTGTGTGAGCGAAAAACTCCTTTGACAAGCTCTCAAATGCATTTCCTCCAACAAAACTTTACAGTCCAAACTTCTCTCATGTTCCTGCTTTATTTTGCTTTGAATTATAGAGTGCTATGAAGGGATTTAATCCCTTGTATGAACAAAAGTCAGCAGAGTGTTTGTGCTGCTGTGTTTTCTGTTGATAATGACTCATGTGCTCTGCTCAGGATCCCCGCACTGTGCCAGTTTCACCATTAGAGCCTCGCCTCGCTTCGATTCAACAGCGTGTTGGTCCTAATGGAGTCTGGAAATAACGGACGATGCCTTTCTCTCGCACAAACCCCCCCCCTGCTGTCAACTTGTTTCTTTAGAGCTTGTGACGAAGCTTCTGAACACATTCACTCCACAGTTTACTTTTCAATGCAAGCGTTGAATAATATTGTCAGAGATTTGTTTTTTTAATTGTTGTACATAATTCTTTAATAAAATATGTTAAATATTTTGATGAATCAAACTTACCTGTGTCTTTGGGATTTAACTTTAAAAGCATAGTAGGTATCTTATAATTCTAAGATAGTAATTAGAATTATGATATTTAATCATTTTGAGAAACACTATAACAATCTATTACATACTTAGACAAAAAGTATGACTACTACTTTTTATTATTGTTTAATATCTTTCTACATGTATTTGTTATATATTGAACACAGAAAGCATTATGAAAAACGGTTTCACAATAATATAAAGTGATAAGTGGCTTTACAGACTTTACAGATTAAAAAACAATAAAACTACAACATAAACAATCAAAATGAAAACAATGATACCAAAACATATACATAAATCCATCACATGATGTTTTTTTATTACTACAATGCAAACTTGACTTCATAGTATTAATAATAATTATCATATGTTGTGTAGAACCATTTAAAACTTAACAGTGTTTTACAACAGGAACATTCTAAATAATCCAATAAAATGACCGTGTAAAAGCTTTATAAAAGGAACATAAAGATAATAATGAAAAATAACATTGAAAATTAGACATACACATGCAGCAAGGAAGTAAAGCACATAGTCAAGTCGTGACATAATCAAGCAATTTTTTTGAATAACCTTAATCATTTTTGAAGATTTCACAAAGATTGGGACTGTTGTAAGTAGCAGATTTAAACAACAGGTGGCAGCATAATCAAATGTTAATATTTTACATTTTAGAAAGATGCACCAGATTTCACTCCACTGCTCGGGCAAGAGTTCAAATAGATCAATATTTATCATGAACTCTAACGGCCCATCGTCAGCATCTGAAAATAAGCTTAGAAATGCCACACACACACACACACACACACACACACACACACGTGTGTTCAAAGCCTCCATCATGTACACATGCAGTGAGTCCTGAGTTAATGGGTAGTGGCAGTTTGGAGCCACAGTTGAAGCCTCTAATCGTCCCCAGACCTCCCGCTCACCACTGTGGAAAATAAAGGTCAATGAGAGGGAAAATGATATCTTGATTTTTCTTTTTTCCAGAACCCTGCAGTTTGCTCCTGACCACAGAAGATTTCATGAATCCGAGAAGGTTAGACTTGAGAGTGAAAAACAATACAGAAATTGTGGAGGGGTTAAAGTAACTGTTCACGATCCTCCAACTGTGCAGAGAAATGAAGCCATACGGCAAAAAGGTTTTATAACTTCACAGCCAGAATGCCTTAATGGCTTTCATAAGCCATTAAGGCATTCTGTATCATTAATACACATCATATTAAAGGTTAGTTGATTTTATAGAGTATATCTATAAAGTTAATATGCATTTCTGCAAGAAAGCCAGAAAAGTTATGTGAGACATCCAGTGAAGGGACTTTGAGTTAAGGGTTTTTGTCAAAATTCTATTTTTAACTAAAACATTTTTGTCTAAAATGAATAAAAAGTATATAGATATTTGTTATCATGTATAGACAGTATAGATCAAATACTTTAAAACATGTAAAAAAGCTTTATAATTATAATTGTATCAACACGTTAATGTGCATAATTGCCATAACATGTATACAATTAATAAGTAACTTATAACACAGTATAAATTAAGATGTAATCATGAGTGCAGCATTTGTGTTATATTTGTACGTATATAATACATATAAGGTTAAGCTATTTGATTAAAATAATACACAAATAAACACAACATAATGTTCTCATATGAACTATGTTAAACTTAAATTAAACCATTTGTTAAGTGTATGCTACTGCTAACTGCAGAAATGCAAGGGGGTAAAGTTAATCAATCAATCAATCAATCAATCAATCAATCAATCAATCAATCAATCAATCAATGTTTATTTATATAGCCCAATATCACAAATGTTACATTTGTCTCAGTGGTCTCAGTGGTCTTCACAGTGTGTAGTTAAGTGTAAGAAAAGTGAAGGAAACTATTTTAAAAATATTTTGGAAGCAATATTTTATATATTGATGTTGGACTTAGTCCTCAGATGACTTTTACTGAATTCATGTGATCAAACTGCTGTAGAGCACAATAAATAGCTCATAGGTTACTATAAGATGTTTTCCATTTAGAGATAATAACGTGGTTTACGTCAGCAGCTGGCTGCCACATTTTTACTCTGTATTTAAAATATTCAATGACATCCAAAGAAAACACAATAAGTGTACCTTCTCTGAGGTTGAACTCCCACAAGGTGAGAGAGAGGGAGGGAGGGAGGGCGGAGTTTAGGGAATGGTTTCCTTTTTACGCAGCAGATGCTTCAGTCAGTGGAGAGCCCGCAGCGCGCAGGAGTTTCTCGGAGGATTTAATTATCTATCATTTTATCCAGCAGAGCACCAGGAGCAGACACGATCCTGCAGAGACTCCTGAGAGCATCTCCAGAGCACCGGGCACACAGAGGTACGCTCAGGGGATTTAGAGGGGTGCTTTGTGAGTGAAACAGTAGATGATAAGTGCATTTAAAGCGTGTTGTGGTGATTTATGGTGCACTCATAAAGACTTAAAGTCTGCTAACTGAAGAACTAACATGCTCACTTCACCTGTTTCTGTTCAGTTAAACACAGTGAGACTATGATTAACATACATTGTGCACCTCTCTCTTTCTAAATGGATGTTTATAAATTAATGCTTTGGTCATAACTCATGAACTTTAGCTAACAGGTTGTTAAGACTTCCTGGTTAGAGAATTATGTTACCACTTATTTTCTTATTAAAGTGATCCAGAGCATAACCTTACGCTTTATCAATTAATCTGCCGATTTGTTTCTCGATTAATCGATTGATCAATCAGTCTGTACAATTTCAGAAATTGTGAAAAACGTCCTTCCCAGTTAAAATAGGAAAGTTCCTGCAAGTGTGAGTATAGGGGCTTCAAACTGAATTTTCTGACAATATTGCTTCAAAAGTTGATGTTTAATCGGTTTTCAAAGGGTTGGTCGTTGTTTTTCTGTAGATCGACCAATCATTGCAGATTTAGAAATAATTTAAATAAAATCTATGTATTGAAAAGTTAAGAGCATGTATAACTGCAGGTTTGATTGCAAATTAAAAACTGAGAATCTCAAACATGTATATCACTATAATGTATAACACCTGCCAAAACCAGTGGGATTCTTGAGAAATGGGCAACCCAAAAGTTGGACTTATTAATAAAGTGAAATATGTATCAGCGATAAAGGCATTATAAAGGGTGACTTAGTGAAAAGTGCATATTTCCAAGTCAAATATTTGACCCCCACTCCCAGGATGGACCAGAAAGGATGTTCCTTCTTTAGCGGGAGGAAACAGTGGATGTTATTGGGGGTTGGGGGCCTGAACGGGGTCCAAAGTGAGTAACTGATACTATGAATAAGTGCTGTGGCCCCCTGTCGAGTTTTTTTCAAGTAGGATTTGAGGAGAAGAACAAGGAGACCTTTTGAGGAAACAATCCCTTTTCATTTAATGTTCCTAGAATTGGCTTGGAGGAAGACGACATGAGAACGCTTTTATCATGCAATTATTTTATTGAATTTATTTGAAGGCTTATTAACAAGTCATTCAGCTTTGTTGAGTTAGTTATGTCATGTTTCCTTCAGATTACACATTTCTTCTGGAGACTCAGCTACCCCCCATCCCCCCTCCTCCTCCTAGGCCGCTCATAGTTTCCACCACTGCACACCATCCCCATACACACCGCCATCATGTTGTAATCCATTTGGGTGAGATTAATACATTCATTGAAACGATGCAGCTCTCCAGATACTCTTGTATTTTTTTAGAAAACAGAGGCCGGAAGAAAAAATGCTTCTTTTTTTTTTTTACTTCTTATTCTCTACCACAAGAGTTTGCCACGTTTTGACCACAGTCAAACCACAGTTCCTCTGAGAGTCTTGCCATGGGTGAAGAAGGTTGTGCCCGTGTACAATCACTGGAGACGAACCAGACAGAAATAAAACAGAGAGGATTTCTGGATTGTCAAAGACACTGACAGTCGTAAAATAAAATCATGAGTCAGTCTTACTCACACATTCATGTATTTTCCATTTCCCATTTCTGCTGCACAGCATGAGAAAAGTTGAAACAAACAAGTGCATAGTTTCAAGAAACTATAAAAAGTTTGAAATAGAAAGATTGCAGTTTCAGGGGGTCTATTTGATAGACTTTGTAAGTTAAAATATTTCCAAGAAATAGAGCATAACGTAGCCTATGACAGTGCTTCTCAAAGTGTGGTCCGCGGACCACTGGTGGTCCGTGAGCACCCCCGAGTGGTCCGTGAGTGTATTGGTAAAATTTCACATTTGAAATAAATAAATACATTTGAGTTTTGCAGAAATATCTCCGCAATGGAGCGAGCTTAAGTTTCACTTTCAATTGCATGATATAGCCCAGCAACAACTTCATCACACATGTTGGCACTTGTTTGTACCATTTTCAGGCGATTTGTAATCTGTTCTAGAAGAAAAATGTGATTTGGGATATTTGTGGAGTTAGGTGGTCCGCGAGAGTTTTTTTTTATTGGTTAAGTGGTCCTTGGTTTGAAAAAGTTTGAGAAACACTGGCCTATGACACTGAAGCTATGGAGGTGATTACCTTAGCTTAGCATAACCATATAAAGCAAGGCAAAAATATAGCCATAGTCGAAAAATTGGTTTCATTGGTAGGCTACACGCTACGAAATCTATAAATAATAATTTGTGGTGTTATAGCTACATCATTAAACCGTTTTTTTTGGCAAACAACAGCCATGAGCATTGACTTTTCAGATCTCCTCGACCATGTCTAAAACAAAAAATTGTATTTCTGATTTTGTGTTGAAGAAACAAGATATGTTATTCAATGGGAGTTAGAGGTAGCCTACTATTAGGTGGAGTTTGTTACCTTTCGATAGATCCAGGCTAGCTATTTCCCCCTGCTTCCAGTTGGCATGCTAAGCTAAGCTAAACGGCAGCTAGAGATAGCCAAGATAGCTAAATTAGCTTAGCTCATTTCCTCAAATGTATAACTACCTTTTTAGTCAGAGAAAAACTCCTTAACTTAACATTCTCAACTTTAGTTTGGAGAAAATGTCTATTTTAAACTTGAGCCTTTGTTGCTCAATGCTACAATTGTTAGTCTGTATTTAATTCTGGAGGAAAACCCAGCAGTTTTTGCTTTTTCTTGCTGATATTTATAACAATTACTCAATGTATCAAAACCAACGCTCTACCTTCCTGTACTCAAATAAAGCCTTGAGCAGCAGACATGAAACAGAGACAGCCGGCCATTCTCTCAGAAAACAAAGGTCTGTTACCATTAACACCCAGCACTTTAACCGTCTAATGCCAGCTGGCAGTCGATGGGAAAATATGTTTACTTGTGTGTTTGTTTTGGAAGATAGATGTCAGTATTTTAAGATCAGGCCAACTGTTTATTTGCATAGGTCAACGTTCGCCTGCGGGTAACATCCAAGGGCAACAACTACGCTGCCAAAGTAACTTCAATGAAGGAACCTGATTTTAAGAGACTCCGCGGACGTACTTGATTATAATCTTTTTAATCTTTATTTCTACTTTTGCTCTTTCGTCATCCGGAGAAAGATTCAGACGTTTCACATGTATTTTTAGACACTAGTATTGGTTCCATTGATGGGAAACATTATACACACATGCATGTCCCCAGAGGATGAACCCTTTTGATCCTGGACTTTCCTTCTAGCACCAGGTCGGGTTGAAGTTTGACCAATTGATTCCCAAATTGTCCATAAAATCATGTTAACTTCTCAAACCTTATCTGTTATTATTACTATGTCATTCCCATAGAAATCCTGAAGAGAATAAAGTCGTTTGGTATTCTAAACGGAGGAAATGGAAGAGTGTTCAGTTCAGGAACACTTCCTTGACAGGTCAGCTGATCATGCAGAGACATTAAAGGACAAATTGAATGAGAACATGTCCTCTTGAATCCGGAAACCAAACAAATCTTTCTGCATGTTTTCTAGCTTTTCCTTCAGATTTAAAAACGAAAATAAGTATTATTCTGCAGATCGGGTTTGCGGTGTTGCACAAAGCTCAGTGCTAGCAACCAAATGAAACTGTAAGATTTGTAATGTTTTTCCATTCGAAAACAACTGTGAAAAAGAAAGATTGAACAATAAATGAATGTTTAGGTGACCTTAGATGGTGATTTTCTCTAAAGGACATTCGTATTTAGCTTAAGTTCGCCCCATTTTAAAAATGTCTTTCCAAGAAAACCTTTATAGAGCCATTAAAAAAAGCATTTTCGAGGGTTGGAGGAACTTAAACTATGTAGTATTTAATAAGACATCTGAGAAAAGTTACACAAGCTACATTTGCCCCCCCCATTGTTGTCTCTCAGTAGTCAACTAGCATCCCCATCCCATAGGAATCAGCATCAGGTCATTGTGTGATTTGCACGGTGGTGACTTGTTTACTTGTTGTCTGACTGAGATGTGTTTGTGAGTTCTGGGGACAGCAAAGAGGTGAAGCTGCAGCTGCTGCCCACATTGTGTCACAGGATAAACAAACAGCCAGCAGGAGACTCATAAAACACCAGACACCTCTTTAAACCTGTTGAACCTTTCAACCTGTTTATGCATTAACTGGATATTGCGCGTACTCATTTATACTGTGTGACAAATGTATATATTAAAGGTGCTTTATCCCATCATTTCATAGGCTTAATGTTACACCTTATGTGCCATTAGTATCTAATAAAACATATCAGATTATAGTTAAAGTGTGAGAACATATTCCTTTAAAAATATGATATTAATTTACATCTAATGAAGATAAGAGTTTGTTGATCTCACAATCTCAGTGTTTAAGAAGAATTCAGCCTGAGGAGATTTTTATTCGAGACAACAATGGTCTTTTTGTTGATTTGTATGCGTGTGAAGCTGAAAAAGAACATGTGATTTGCAGGAAGTTTTATAAAACCCTATTTCTAAAAGCAATTTATTCCCTATGTCATTGTCTTAATATGACAGGTGTGTAATACGTTTTCTGAACAGATAATTGGTGATATGATCATGATAAAATGAAGCATTGGTAAACAGTTGAATCTTAACTTGCCCTTATAAGGAGGCACTTTTTCATGTAGCAGGAACCAAAATAATGTTGCACATCTGCCGACACAGCATCTCGGAGTACGTCATTGTTTACAACAAGCAATCCATCCTGATGAGATCTGTAATCAGAGACATCAAGATGTTCAATGTGTTTTCTTGTTGATTTGCGTGCGTGCAGCAGAAATTAGCTTTGTGATCTGTAGGAACCGCACCACAGTGAGCGTCTTTGTTCTGGTGATGAAAGGGAGCGCAGTCATCTGACAGCCACAAGGGACCAGTCTTGTTTTTTTTCGTTTTTTTCTGTATCAGTTTATAGCTGCAACCGTGAGGGTGTCACTTTCCCTCCAACGCTGCAGGGCTCAACTGTTGTTGTCGTTTTCCATACAGTATTGTGCGACTGTCAATATTCTCATTCACCTCCCCAAATCCAGGTTATGCAACCCTGGGAGTCGCACAATGTGAGGACAGTTCTGAGCTCCAGAGGCCGTTAAAGTACCCTAATCCATTTCAGAAGGGAATAAACAGTGAAAGTGGGGTGGTAATTAAAAGGCAAATTTGTTACACGCTTTCCTGTTTTTGACTGAATGCTCACTAGGTGTGGGTTATTTAATGGGTATTACATTTAAAGAGAAAGCAATGATTGTTAGTTAAAGCATTGAAAAAGCAAAACTAAGTCTACAGTCATGCTAGAAGCCCCGTAAGGCTACACTTATAGTTTATGGGCAACATAATAGGAAATCATTCAGCTTCTGAGTGGTATTACAGAAAGTATTTATGACAATGCGATAATGTCTCTGACTTTCTCAAAAGAACCGCAGAAATTTAAACAAACCACTAGTTCACTATGTTCAGTCAACATGCCTGAAAAGCCTACAAATCTGAATAAAACCTGATTATTCTCTCTAATACAATCAATTTAAATAAACAAGGAAGTATGCAGCTTGTATCTGATTGCCCTTAATGTGACACAAGTACTTAAAGTACAGCTAAAGCTCTGTAGGCAGTTCCTTTAAGGTCATGTGTTTGTTTTTACTCTGGAATTGATTGTCAAATGTAAATCTTTATATTATAATAACTTTGCTTGGCTTCTAAATCATGTCATGTCAGTTGAATATTCCACAGGTAGACAGACACCCCATCAATCTCAGCTTTACTTTGTGTTTTATTAGCTAATGTTAGCATTACCCAAATAGGAACCAATCCATGTTGAGATATTTCACTCAAACCCACGTTCTCTTTCTCATGGTGGCACTATAATAGCAGTATGAGAATCACCAAACTCATTAGTAAACGTTGTGTTGGGACCGTTAATGTCTATACAAAATGACATGATAATACATACAATTGTTGATGATGTATTTCAGAAGATCAAAGTTTCACTGGCATTTCCAGAGCCATGCCACTATAGCAACACACGTTGTAAGCCACCATCCTGTTTAAACTGACCAAAAAATCTCATAACTTTTCTTGCTGCAATATTAAAATGAGAAAACTATGATTGTTACTTAAATAATACATTTAAAAAGGACAGGAGGAGGTACAGGACATTTTTATGTTTCCAAAAAAGGCATTGAACCTGCTTTATCGCGCGTGAATTCGTATTTTGTGGCTCTGACAGGTTTACCGCTTACCTTCATTTTTTGTTCCACTGGATTTTATTACGTGTGACACGGAATAATCTGGTTTGTAAACCTCAGACATGAAGCCCAAATTCCTCCAGGGAAAAATAAACACTAACACCCAGCACCAGGAACAGCAGTGTTTTCTGGCTCCGGTCGTAAGAAAGTGTCCGGGTTGTTGAGGAGTGAAACAACAGCAGCGAGCCATGAAGGGACATGAGACAGGAGGCCTGGGAGACAGTTGCCATTTGGCTGCCACTACAAAGCGCTCAGAGCCAAAGATGCTCTTATAAATCTCTCAGCGGGACAGACAGTGAATCAGGAGGAGAATTCAACATGTCCACTCATCAAGATGAATTGTGGGCTTAAATAGTTTCAGCTGCCGTGCAACTAAAGAGCGAGTACTTAGGTAGGATGGAGTGTTTACTTTAATGTCCCGTGTTGAGAAGGAGAACAGGGGCGACAAGTATTCTTGGGTGTGATTCAAGAGGACACCTGTAGAGCAAAGTGAAAACCTCCTTAACAAAGAGCTGTTTGCATGTGAGTCACTGTTTCAGACTATTAATATCACACAGTCTGGAGGGTGTGAAGATAAGCAGACTCTTAGCAGATGTTCATTTGATGTCAATTATGACCTTAAAGGGATAGTTTGGATCGTTTGAGGGCGGGTTATATGAGGTTCTTGTCCATATCTTTAACCTGCAGTAGATTATGGTTGGCACTCATCCATAAAAGCAAAGAAATGAACTGCTGTGGACAGAGAAGTCAACCAAACCTATTGAAAAAGGCCATAGCAAAAACAAATCGATATCAGTTTGAGTGTATGTTTTTTTTTTTTATATTTCCATTGCTTTACCTTGCAGTTCCAGAGTAATTTCTGAAGGGGAACTGAAACTGGTATCTAAGCCACCAGACTCAATTGAAAAATGTATTTTCCTCGCATAACACCTGAGATAATAGTCATTTGTTTGTGTTATTGTGTGACTTTGGTCAATCCAGACTAAACCTTGGTAAACACCAAACTCACACAATAACAACTTTAATCCCTTAATGGACAGAAATGTAGAAAAACATGTGTATTGGACTAAACCGAAATGTTTTAAAAAGTCAGTTTTAATGGGCATTTTGGGGATTTGTAAAGAGCTAACGCTGCATCATGATAAATGCTCACTTTCTCACCCAAATGTTCCTATAGTGTGATTCTTAGCATATTTGCCTTTTTTATAGCTGACTATAAAGTTATATTGGACTGTCCTATAGGAACCATAACATACTTGTTTGAACAGTAATGGATTGTAAAGAGATGCTGTTATGTCTATTGGACGGCTAAAGGAGAATTTGATGGGGAAAAAAACAGCTGAAAACCACAAATGTGTTCGCAGATGTTCTGGCTCAGGAAGAGAAACAGCAAGCTCAACACTGGGAAGACTATGTCCGGAAGTGAAGCCATTGTTCTATCACTGCATTCAATGTAGACATGGGCGGACGAGAATAGAAGCCCAAACCTCTTTAGACAATTTAGGAGGGAAGTCAGACTGATTTCCTCATCCAGACAGAAATCGGACAGAAAACAGACAGAGGTTGTGGGGTTTTCTCTCAGTTTGGTTTGGTCCAATTTGTTTTGTTGACCCAGCTTGATGCCCTGCAAGAGGAAGCAGCGTTGTTATCTGCAGAGAGGAGGGATGCAGGAGGGATGTCCTCTGTGTCGTGCTAACATTGCAATGAGAGAAAAAGTCTCCTAACAGGCTATGTTTCTGATTCTGGCATCGACTGTAGGACATGAGCGAGAGCAGGCCATGTTTATCTTTTTATGTTTATCCGAAAATGCTGCATCATTGGTTATTAGAAACAAAATGTTTGATAGCCGACAGACATGAGGAATGTAAACTGCACTTACACGGTGACTCCTAAGCAGACCAGATGCAAATACTTGGAGGTTAATGTCAGTGGTGCATGGAGAATTTAGATCCTTGAGGAAACGTGCTAATATCAAAATGTACATTGAAAATGTTACCCCTGTGACTGTTTAACCAATTATACCTTTAGATTATTATTACCTATTAATGAATGTAAGAGCGGCATTTAAGGTGGAGCTCATGTTGAACTTTTAACTAACAATTATTTTCATTATGGATTAATAGGAGAATTTTTTACCTCAATAATTGATAAGTTTGGTTTGTAAGAATACCTAAAATATTAATAAATGGTGTCAAGATTACTTAAAGTGAAACTTTCACACTTTTTGTTTAATGAGACCAACAGTCAAACCCGAACCTCAACATTTTAAATAAGTCCAGTACTTGAGTACATTTAATTAGTTACTTTCCACCTCTGGTTAGCTATCATGAGGCACAGTAACGATTAATGTCTGGATCTGGAAAACGAGTGACCTTTAATTCTTACCAGCTTCGTAGCAGCACTAGAAAATGTGTATTTGTGTGTACAGTGGTCGTCATTGGGTTACACTGTGGTCTGGGTCGTCTCATCGTTTCACTGACGTCTTCCAGAGGGAGCTAGGATGGGTGGGGGGGGGGCGGGGGTATCGGATCATTCCTCAATCCCTTCAGGGATTTTTCAAAGCCACACGGCTTCTCAGCTGTACATTGTTGAACACACCTCCTCTTTTCTGACATTATAAAAACATGTCAAAGTCATGCTATGACTAAAATAGGGGGAGAAATTATAAACAATTACTGTTTCCAAGTAAAATATATTCAAGTGTCTGCCTTTGTGAATATTCCAGATTTAATGGTCCGGACCATGAATATATTCCCAAACTTAGAGACCGTATCCATAATCTTCATCCACACTGTATATATCTCTCTGAGTCATGTCTGGCCTGTCTTAACTGTTCCACAGGAGGGTATTTTAACCTCCCACACTTCATTTCCTTGCTCATTTCCCTTGGCTGCTGCAGAACATGGGGTCACATACATACTGTACATGCTAATGCCTCACTGTGTGCAGTCATAATGGTGTTATTGTCAGTGTTCCCAGACATATTTCCACCTGTCCTTCCTCTGCTTAACAAGCTCTGGATTAAATGATTTATTCAAAAAGGGCGCCTTAAACTGATGCTTCGAGACTCAATGTATTTAAGCTGTGCATCGAAACTTGTCATTAAGGTTTTTTTTTTTTTTTTAAAGCATTACAATGACTGTATTATGATTATTTTCATTATCCTATCATATATTATAGACTTTATTTTCCATCTTACCCTGTTTCTCCCTGGCTTTTGATCTGCTTGGAGTTAAATTGAGGTAATTTTCGGAGATCAATCATCTTTATTTATTGGCAATGTGTTTAGTCTCATAAACCCAGGCAAGCATCAAGAGCTATCATAAAAGGCTCCATAATGAGGCAAATGGGATTTAGGATGTAATTTACTCCTATTCAAATATTTTACGAGCAACTGAGGTCCAATTAAATCTTTTTTTATTCAATAAAGAAGTACAATATTTAGAGTACTATGTCGTGTGAAAGTGATATGAAATGTTCACAGCTGTCATAGAATACACAGTATATTGTCTGGATCAGAGTAATTACTAAGTCGCAGCAATGAAACATTCCAACAGCATTACAAGCATGGCATTTTGTTACAGAACACAAGAGAAAGTTCTGAATTTGTTAGAAAAAAGTATAAACTAGACAAAGGAGCCCATTAAATACAGGCCAAAAAAGATGAAAAAGCCCTCGAGAGAGCCATTGAAATAGAGAAGGCTGTTTCAGTTCAGCTCCTAACAATTAATATTGTTTGGTTTCTCTTTCTCAACGCCAAACCACCACAGGGGGTTTCGTTCAAGAGTGGGGGGGAGGGAGAAGCAGACATTATTAACTTTGACTTGTTAGTGGGTACTCGTGATCAAACAGGAGAAGCAGTTATATAATTAATTACATTACTGATTTACAATACATTTACTCTGTGTTAGATGGTTCGTTCAGCCTTTCTCTGCTTGCAATGTTTAACGGTTAACTGCAGTACAATGTCTTTTGGTAGGGTATCTCCATTTCGTACAAGTTAAATGTTAATCTAAATGAGATTCGACACTTATTAGAAAGTCTCCAACAACCTCCTCCTCTTAGACTCTGGTCATTTGAAAATGTGTAACCTCTGCAACCCCTCTGTTGCTTTGAACACCATCGACTACACCTTTCTACAAGATAGGAACTTTATTTAACCAAAGGGAAATTGTTGTGCTGAGGTTGCCATGCACATACCCCCCTGGCATTTACCTTCAATATGTCCCTCAAGGAGACAAAAGACAAAAGACAATCACCAGACCAAAACAAATAGATACAAAACATATTCAAAGACACTAAGAGACCACAAAGAAACTCATTGCAGCTTTTAAACAGGGCAAAACATCAACAAAGTGACACAAAACAACTATCCAGAGTCTCAAAATGCCTACAAACAAATTCAAAAAGTGGCAAAGCAACCACTGACAAAGAACAACATCATAGGAACAAAACAAATAAAAAAGGACAACCACAAAAAGACACAATGCCACAGAGAGATGACCACAGAGAGTTACAAGCAATAGCAAAAGGAGGCTAAATCATTCTAAAGTATGTGTGCCCTTGTATATTTAGGAGAAGAAGTGGGGCCTTTTGCATGTCTGTGCCCAGGGGCCCATTGTCTCATAGTCTGCCCAGGTCGAGGCGTCCCACAGGGTTCAATGCTTGGTCCCCTCCAGTTCATTTTCAAAATAAATAGTGGATGCATTTAAGCGTGCTAAACATTCTAGGATATCTTTAAGTTGTGTAAAAAGTGTCTTTGAGCACTTTGTATCTCTTTAAAAGGTGTGTTCTTTTACTCCCATTTCTGTCTCTCCTGTTGGTCTTACTTTGCAGCTGTATATCCAAAAACTGTCTGCCTCCCTTCTCCCTGCTTTCTCTCTGTTTTACTAATCTCCCTTCTCCTCCTCCTTCCTGCGCTGTCTTCTTGCTGATATGAAATACTAAACTGTGTCTGTGCATTCTCTCAGACAGAAGAAAAACATCATGAGCGACCGTTTCGACTGCAAAACATGCAATGAGTCCCTGTGCGGGCGAAAATACATCCAGGTGGAGGAGAAGCCCCACTGCATCCCCTGCTATGACCGCCTGTATGCCAAAACCTGCCAGGAGTGTAAAGAAGTCATCGGACATAATGCCAAGGTAAGCTCTAGTGCTAACGGAAAGTAACTATGTACATTTACTCAATGGCTCTTACTCACTTACTTCTTTTTTCTTATACTTATACTTCTACTTAGCTTACATTAAGACTTGAATGCAATCTATGAGATGATTTTATAAATTAGCAAATAACAGTTTTTTTTTCCTTTATGATAAATCTAATGGTAATTTTCTTAATTATCTGTTAATCATTAGGTTTATTAAACATTTAAAAACAGTTAAAAATTACAATCACAGTTTCCCCAGAGCCCTAGGTTTTTTTTTTACATTGTATTGTTGAATCTAGTACAGAGGTTAATCATCTGAGTACACTGATATCTGATTGCATTATGATGAATGTTCTAATGTAGTTATAATGAACTACTGTAGTTCCTGGAAAACATATCTCTACTTCCAGAACATCAAATTATCCATAATCTGTTTTGAGATTGTGAAAATGAGAAACACATGAGAAACACTGTCTTGTAGGAAACACCCACAGCCTGCATGAGGCCATCAGTGTTCTGTGAATGATATGCTCCCTGCGAGGGACCGGCAGTAAATTAAACTTCTGCTTTCTTTGGCCGTTCCTCCTAAACACAAGACACAACAACATTCACCCTTCACCATCCGTCGTCCTCCTGCTTTAGTTGTTTCTCTTACTGTGAAACTCCACGCCTCAAAAATAAGTTTTTCACCCACCGTTCAGTGGAGCCATTCATCACAGAGCTCGCCTGAACTGTAGATGAACTGGAACGCATGCAGCTGTTGGATTAAAGAAATAAAACGGTGTTATTCTGAGTATAACTAACAATGAAGAATAGAGAATGCACAAAAAAACTTCTCCAATGCTTTTTCTCATACTCTACTATTCACAGCAGGGTGTTGTGGAAATAAATAATCTTTAGGGTTGAACTCATGTGGGCAAACATCCAAAACACAAGTAACTTAGTCCTGTTGTTGACCGTGACCCCTGACCTCTATGCAGCAAACAATGAATCAAGGTGTGAGGAACCATAACATATAAATTATTTTTTATTAACCTAGAGTTTAAGGTTAAATGTCTGATTTCTCATATTTTGACAGTGAAAAGATTCATTTATATTTGTTGTGTTATCAACAAATGTCACACAATAATCCTTCTCTCAATATCTGACTTCACTACCATGTCCTACTAGATGGATGAAGAGATTGTTTAGCAAACTTTTTTGTGTGTATAGCAAAGGAGTATTTGATTGAGCAAGCAAGCATTTTACTTCTTCAGATTACAACTTTTATTAATTAGAATAAAAAAACACTTGCTACGTCTTATTTTAAAAGCTACCTACAGTGTAGTCTTTCTCAATATTCCTAGTGTTGCTCTGGAGCTGCTTTAATACACGTTTCTTTTTTTTTACATTACTTGACAATCAAAACCAATTAATTAGATTAACTATTATTTATTTTTTAAACTTCTGTTTTGATTGATATAATCTTGTGATTCTTCTTTGTTTTATCCAGTCTGCTGAATGTGTATGATTCATTTTGTGATCTCCATTCTAATCACATATCATGTAGTTTTATAATTGCATTTTTTTTACCCTGGATTTTTTGGTTTGGCAAACAAGGTTTCAACTGTAAGGCATTTTAAAAATGAACTGTCCCCTACATAATTGGGCAAAAAACTGATTTAATTCAAATCCTTTAACATTTTTGTATTATGGGGCCATTTTTAACCTGACTGGTTTTACAGGTTGCTCAGTTTCACTTCCCTCTTCTTCCAGGAGCTCTTCTATGAGGACAGACATTACCACTCTCACTGTTTCCGCTGTTTCCGCTGCGACCGCTCTCTGGCAGACGAGCCCTTCACGAGGCAGGAGGCCGCGCTGGTGTGCAGCGACTGCTACTGCAGCGAGTTCTCCTCCAAGTGTGTGTCCTGCGACAAGACAGTCATGCCAGGTAACGACAATAGAGACTCTTTATTCCTCCAACACCAAGTTAACAAACCTCCTCGGGGACACATCCATAAGTAATTACTCAAATAGTTGAACAAGTTATCCGGGGTGTGACAGCTAAAGATGTGACAGGATGATTGCTTCCTTGCTCTGCTGAAAATATCCCCAAGCATGGTTTTTTTCAGCTCTGGCCGCTGTGACGACATCAGTACAGCAGTGGTGTCGGATGACTGAAATTACCAGGGGCCTGTGGGTAGTGTGGAATATCAAAACTCACCAGTTATTTTCTGAACCCAGCAGTGATTTCCTTCAGTTTCTGCTCAGCCTGGAATGCCTTTAAATGCAGCTCCGTTTTCCTAAAAGTTTATCCCACTGTCATTCCTTTGGGTTGCACTTCAGGTCCCAAAAGGTTGTAACAAGCCCCGTGATTAAATAACACTCAGAGGCATGACTTCTAAACCTCTTCAGTGAAGCATGTGTTTCAAAGCAAAGAAAACAGCCACTTATGAAATGGTTAAAACTGGAAAATAAATAGGAGGCCAGTTTGAGAGCATTGCTTTGTTGCAGCTTGTCAGATTGTTTTGATGCAAGATAAGCTGAGGTAATTGTATGGTGCAGGAGGGCTGTGTAAGAACAGGTTGAGCCGTCACTTCTGGTTCTCTCATTGTGACAAATGCTATCAGATTTCATTCCAGCTTATAATCAAGTCACACACAAAGGATGCAAATGTCAGGGAGTATTTCAGCACACTTTTACAAAAATGTAAATGTTCATTCTCATCTGCTCCTTTTTACTTTTCCACTGACAGGGTCGAAGCTGTTGGAGTACGGCGGCTCCACGTGGCACGAGGACTGTTTTGTGTGTCACGGCTGCGAGAAGCCGATCGGTGCCGAGGCCTTCATCCCAGACGACAACAACTACTACTGTGTGCCGTGCTACGAGGGCAGGGTGGCTCCTCAGTGCAACCACTGCAAGAAGGTGAAACAGGATTCTGATCGATCTGTACAGAACTTTTCCAATGATTCATGCAGTATGTGATCAAATCCACCAATGTGTGTTTCCCAGAAACCAAGAGGACAACTTCCAATGATTCGTTATTTAGACCATAAGCCCAAAATTAAAGATACTTCATTTACAAAGCTATAAGATACAGAACATCTGCAAATCTCAGCTACTGAGAAGCAGTTTGAGAATTATGATTCTAAAAGGACTTTAAAGATAAATCAATTATCAAAATTACTTAGATAGGTAATGGTTAAACAATATTTTCCTTTTTCCTTTCTTTTGACTTTTACTTGTGCATATACAGAAAGGAAAAAGTAAGTTCTTAATAAATAAGAGAAAGGAATGAAACTAGGATTTCATATTTTAAAGTAGGCATTGCTCCACTTTTGAAGAGTTTGCGTGCGTTTTTACAATATGAAACTAAACCACAATATGTCAAGAAATAGGCTACTGGCTACAACAATTCTTTTTTGACTGATAACATTTATTTTAATCAAATTAAGTTGTTTTTTTCACCATACACGTGTCAGATTACAGTACAAACATGGGGTGGAAATCTCCATTTGTGTAGAAAAACAATGTGTCACTGAAAATAAGTTTCTTAAATTCTCCCATTGGACTCCTTCTGTGTCCTGCAGGCTCTGACTAAGGGAGGGGTGACCTACAAGGACGAGGTGTGGCACAAAGAGTGTTTTCTCTGCACGGGCTGCAAAGCTCCGCTGGCTGGCCAACCCTTCACCTCGCAGGGGGAGAGTCCGTACTGTGTCAAGTGTTTCAGCAGCCTGTATGCCAAAAAGTGTGCCGGCTGCAACACGGCCATCACAGGTCAGTGGAGAATTCAGGACCTCAAAACAATTCAGGTGTATCCCTGGTTCAAGTCTGTCTGGGGTTGTTTGTCAATTCCTATCTTTATTCTCCCTGTGATTCCTGTCTGTCTCGACTATCTACTATCAACAAAATGTCAAATGAATTATCTTCAACAAACAGGTGTAGGCGTTAAGGTGTGTCAGGATTAAACTTGGCTCTAATGCTTTCTCTGCGCTTTGCATATCTGCGTTCATCCTCTTTTTGTGTTGCGTGATTTCTCTCTATAGTCTAAAGAAATAACACAACAATAGAAAAAAAACAATAAAATCAATGCTGTGTTGTGTTTGGCCAGCTTTTATTGTGAAAAGGCAGCAGTAGAAATGATCAGGTTAGCAGTTAGTTAACCCTGTGTTGACCCTGCATTAGAAGATGGAGCAGTAAAGCTCCGATCAGTTTTGATAACATATTTCCCGTGAGTCTTTTATGTGTATGACGACAATTTGAATCCCACTCGAAATGGTAGACTCTTCCACTAAATACATAATATAAATACAATGAATAGATATTTCAGAACAAATTCTAATCCTAAATAGTAGCGAAAACCTTGACTTGATTTATAGGTTTAAACATGCAATAAGTGATTTTTCCTTCATGTTGGAGTCCAACATTGATTCCCTTTTATCTCAGTTTTGGTCTCCACCAGCTCCCAATTGAAATATCTATCTCTTCAGCTGCTAAATGCTCCTCAATGTTCACCAGCTAGTTGCTAACTGCATCAGTCTGCTGTTCGGTGAGGAACAGGTAGCAGCATACAGTGGATTTGAAGAAGTTCTTTATCCGAAAACAGCTGCATTATGCGGTTAAAAACAATACTATGAGAGCTACGAGAGTCAACCAAAACAGTAAAGTTGCCGGCCTGATGGCTGAATAATGAGCTGAAACTAGCTATAAGGCTCAAAGGAAGCTTTGTATACTCGTATCCTTGAATAAAAGCACATAATGAGCCAGTTCTGACAGGATTGTCTAATTTTCCTATTTAAAAAAAAACGTAAATCACATACAAACTCGTCACATGATGGCTTTAAAGGTCCCATGTCATGGCCATTTCTACTGATCATAATTCCATTGTTGAGGTCTTCTAAAGTAGATTTATATTATGCAATTTTCCAAACTCACATTGGTTTCTCATCCAGCATCTCTGTATAGTATGTGTATTCACTCTCTGTCCTACACGGCTTGTCTGAGCTCCTGCCCCCCCGCTCCCTGTGAGCCCACTGTGCTCTGATTGGTCGGGACGTTGCGAGGCTCGCTGCTCAGTGAGCTGGCTTACTGGTGTGGTTTCCGGGTCGGCGATACAGTGGTACAGCGGGAAACTCACCCTGAGCACACACAAACACTCACAGCCGAAGTAAAAACAATAAGTGTGGCTTGATATTGAGTAAGAAAAAGGTTTATAAACGCTGTGAGTATTGGTCTGCAAGTCAACCCTGTTAGTTGAAAATGTACGCTAAAGGTCCTGGTGTGTGAGGAGCTCCGCGGATTGGTCCATTTTGGTTCCGGGAACCGCATGACGTCACTTGGTTCCCGGAAGAAACAAATGGAAAAGAGAAATCTCCAACGAGGCGTTCTGGGGCAGCACAGACAGGTATTCTCTGTGTTAGAGTTGTACTCGCTACAGGGTGGACTTTGAGGGTTTGTGACTCTGAAGACCGTTTACATGCAGAACAACCTTCATAACACACAAGGGTAATAACCAGAAAAGCATGACATGGGACCTTTAAGAGAAACTTTAAATCGATATTTTGACCACAGCTATGAGGACGAGCAGGTTGCCAGAACTGGCAAGCGCCTTTCTTATTTTATTGGCCAACCTCTGATGTTATCTTGAATTCAGTTTTGTTATTTCCGCCATGGTGCAAGGCTGTTATTAAATGTTCCACCCCCAGTCAAACATTCCTTCATTAGTTGCGCATGTGGTGTATTTGTGTCTCTCAGGGTTTGGAGATGGGAAGTACGTTTCTTTTGAGGAGCGGCAGTGGCACCAGCCGTGCTTCAAGTGTTATCGCTGCTCCGTGTCGCTGGTGGGCTCCGGCTTCTTCCCGGACCGCGACCAGATTCTGTGTACAGACTGCAACAACGACGACTGACCGACACCACATCTGCAACAGACATCAACCACGGCCGAGAGGAGCAGCAAAACGTATAAACCTCGGCCGTGCACATGAACACTGCAATATTCCTAATTCACTCACAGTGTAAAGCTGATACAAAGCTCAGTATTAACAACTCAATCCTCATGACAGCCTTTAGCACATTGATATGTTTGTATAAATTCTGCCAAAATGTCCTGCAATATATGTGTATGATTTTTTTTCCCATAATTTTTGATTTTTCACACATGAAATATATAACATATAAGAAACGTATATGTATGACTTTAAATTAAACTGTTTTTGTTTTAACTATTTTCTTCATCACTGCTAGACAAAACCAAAATGTAAGTGCTAGGACGTATGCTTGTATTTCTACTTTTTAAAGAATATTACATATATATAACAGCCCTTGCTCTTCTCTTTGTGCTGTATGTAAACGTATTTGTTGAAAATGATCTGTTAGAAGGAAACATATATATTTTGTATTCTTTTCAGCTTACAACATTTTCTAATGGCGTACATGAAATAATAATAAATGTAAAAAGTGTGTTGAAGATATTAACTAACAAATGGCTAACTGTCTATATTAACATGTACATGCACAATAATGTTGCCTTAAACATTGACTTCCTCCTGTAAACAGTGTGCTTCTTGTTTTTACAATAAACTCAGAAATGACATACCATTGAACAAATAGCCTTCTGTTAAATTAAAATGTCTCTTGTGTAGGATTTGTACACTACAGAGTTCAAAGTCAGTAGTCAGAAGTCTCTTTTGATTTGTATCGAGGACCTAACACAACATATTTATTTTGCTGTGATAACCCATTACATGTCTTCACATTCTTCACATTTAAAAAAACTCAGGAAGATGGTGACTACTGTGTATTGGTCAACCACTTCAAGATGTCCCGCCTCTTGGCCATCACACTCAATGTGTAGGAGCACTAGCCAATAGAAGTGCGAGTGTTACATAGTGATGTCATCATGTTACAGAAGTAAACAAAGGAGTCCAATACAGGCATTTCAGGCAGCGGAGGGAGTGTGTGGGAAACCCCCTTTGGATGGAACTTTGGGATTTTAGCCTTTCGAAACCATTTACATGCACAAAAAGCTATAACACACTACAGGAAAGGGAACACTCCAACTCCAAAAAGCATAACAGGGCCTCTTTAAGAAGATCCTCCCCCCGTTAACCAAAAATGGCTTTATATGAGTAGTCCCATGCATACTTTCCCTTAGTATTACTTACATAATCTACATAAATATTTACAGTTCAGAACCTCTGTTCTGATCTGCTCTGATTGTGTTTATATGGAGTCTGTGTAAGGCTAGTGTCCATGTCAAGAGGAGGGAGCAGAAAACCAAGATTATGTATGTGAAGGCACACTGAAACGTTTCCATAAAAGTTATTTCAGCCGATGTTACATCTCCTTCTAATGCTAAATGAAATACCTTGTTTTGTGTCCAGAAAATATTTTAATTATACAGAAATAAAAGAACATTCTTAAGGGAAGCAGCATTTCTTATATAAACAATACTTTTTACCTCAACGTTTTTACTTTGACTGAAATCCCCACAACTCTAGTAAAACTTAACAAGCGTACTTAGAGATCAGATTATTCAAATAAAAAAAAGATATAAAGTTAACAATAACAAAATGACTGTTGCTAATGTGAAAATATGGCCACCTCTCAGTCCAGGCGCCCGGTACTCCCTCATAAACTGAGAAATGTAGCCGTCCAGAAGTGATATACATTTCCTTTATTTCCTGCTTTTGATCATCATTTATGACTGGTGTTAAAGTGATGACTCGCGGCAACAAGCATGTTCTTTATACCCCGTTAAAACCTTATCACAAGATCGACTCCAGATGAAAAATACAAGCACCATGTGGTGTTGATATTTGTTTGAACTTTTCCCATGACTCTTTCTGAGATATGTTTGACCTTGTTTGCGGGGATGTCTTGTTTAGTCCCAGGAGGAGGAGGAGGAGGAGGAGGAGGAGGAGGAGGAGGAGGAGGAGGAGGAGGAGGAGGAGGAGGATGAGGAGGAGGAGGAGGAGGAAGGATGGGGTTGAAGCTCCTCAGTGAATATTTAAGATTTCACGTCACCCCGCTCAGTGTCCGGGGACTTAAACTCAGCTGGATCCTGCTGGTGGAGGCTGTTAAAGTAATTAGAAGACATTACTCTGACTGGGTGACCACAGAAGAAGTAACTGGGGGGTGTTGTGCTGCATATTTCCTTAAGTCCTTAGATGACTGTGTACTATCAAAAGTAATTCACATTTGCTGTGGGTTTCTGTCGTAACTTTTGAATGATATTAAAAGAGGGTCAGTTTACTTAAACCACAGATATGAAAAAAAGGCTTGGCCCTTCCGAGGTTCAGTTGAACAAAACACATTTGTCCTTTATCCCACAGGGTTTGTAGACGTAGATATCCCCCCCTACATAATGTACAGCTTGGTTGAAGACAGTCCTGATGGAAACTGATGCCAGGGAGGTTTATGGTCCTTCCTCTATATACTCTATGCTTGGTTGCTTCTGTTTGAAAACTGCAGATTGCTTTGTAACAATGTTGTAACACTTCATCAGGTATCCAATTAACAATTAACTGGATTAGCCCAAGACAGACCTTTCATTCTTTTTATCTTACCACACGGTCCATTTAGTAGCTGCTTAAAGCTAAATGTATGATCCTTTAGCATATGGCATCTGTCCCTTTGATCTCTAAGCTGAACCAACATGGTGCAGTCCTTGGAAAGCTCAGAGGAAGTCAAATTGGAACCTCTGTTTCAACTGAGGATCACATGATAAGATTTTTTAGAGATTGTTTTGCCAAATGAGAGATATGATTACTAGAAAAATAATGCTTGTTTTCTGTTTAAGCAGTGAGTAAAACCCCAAAACTTGATTAAAAAAATAACAATACTGCGATATATTTGTCCTGGTAATTGATTTATTTTAATTTTATATATATTTAATAGGTTTTCAAAAAAGAGTTAAAACAACAAACTCTTAGAAATGATAAATTACATACATGTATATTCAAATAAATATATAAAATTAGATAAATAAATGCCTACATTGCCTTCAATGACATAATCCATGCAATTATGATAAAGTCATAGATACAAAAATATCTTTAACCTATTAAAACATGGTTTGTATCGAACAGGTAAGTGTTTTTTGTAACATTAAAGGCACTTTTTAAGAATCTTTGAGGCTAGTTCAAAAGAAGAGATATACAACTTCAGTGTTTGAATCATGCTCTGACTCAGTGGAGCAGCAACACGCAAGTAATGAGAAATAACAACATAAGAAAAGCTTCCTTTCCAGTAAAGTTCAGCAGGGTTGAAATGAAGTTGTATGCTTTACTCTTAACTTTCTGCTGAAGGCATCATTATTTAAAGTTGTTTTTTCATAGTGGGGCTGACACTTGACTGAACTCATATGGTGGTTTCAACAACACTGCAACCTCATTCATCACAATCGGGGAATCTTAGACGCTAAAATAGCTTGTCATTAAGTGTAAATCTTCAAATTCTTTTAAGCCTTAGACTACAATTCACATTTTCGTTATTTGTTCAAAAAGTCTCCGAAATTCAAATCCCATACAGCTGACTCACTTTATGTTAAACTGCTGGAATTCTATTTGGCTCCAAAAAGCGTAATTAAAGTTTTGCCTTGGTCAATTATTTCCAGATAATTTCCTGAAGTGACAGGAAATGAAACAAAGATTTGCTGTTAACAGTTAAGTGGTGAAACACACATCGTACGTCCATGCCTCATTACTCACACACCCCAAGGTTACACGTGTGGAATGTATTCTGGTGTGTGAGTTTCCAGACAGATTGCATTACGTAATTGGTGATGCTGAATGTGACTTGTGAGTGAGTCATAGGCTGACATGTAACCTGGTCTCGATCACAGCCACAGTATTTATGGGCTGAATGTCTGGAGGAGACATGGGAGGAGACCAAGAAATAATACTGCTGGGAGAAAAATGTGCCGTATGTCTCCAGACCTGTGTACATCCTGTCATTACTTATAAATCACCAACCCAGGTAAAGAGTGAAGGCCTCAGTAAAACGAACATTCACAACTGTCTGTAAGTAATACAGTAATGACAAGGGTATAATACATATTCTGCAGTGTAGTTACAACCCCATATATATATTTTAATAATTGTTAAAGTACTACAGTAGTGGATTAACTTATTTTATTTTGTTTATTTGAATTATGCCAACTTTTCAATGTCATCGTTTTGAGTTTTAGAGATGTTTTGATTTGATTTTCTATTGAAATAAATAGAAAAACTGTTCATTTATACATCTATAAGCATATTTTAATTGACTGCTTGTCAATTCCTTTGCACAAGGAAGTACTGGGTGTAATACATTCAGCATTCCTTTACATATCCATAACTTTAAAATGTATTTTCTGTATGTTTTGTCCCTGAAAACTCAGACTTACTACATGTAGTGTGCAAATGAATTAACTTTGCCTCCTACAAGTACTGACTCCATTCTGCAAGAGTCAAGCTTTGCCTAAACATTTAACTAAAACTATTTATGAAATATTCTGCTCTCATGGAGGTCAAAGATCATCTCCAGGTTGACATGTTCTTTTCTTCATCAACGCAGGTGAAATTCTCTGTCTGACATAGTTGGTTCTGCTGCACCCTCAGGTGGTGGATGAGTGCCACTACACGCTGATGGAGGGCATCTCTAAACAGGGACCATTAGTTTGTGACCTGACCAAGCGGCAAACTCTGGGGAAGAGCCGGGAAGCCAATACGGAAGTGCCACACACTGCAGTTCATATATTGGCCGATAGGCGATGGCTGCAGAAAGGAGCAATTTCCATAGACCCCCATGTTAAAATGCCCAACTTTACAGCGGAAAAAAACATGTTTCTCTCCCTGGCTCCATACATTTTATTATCGATATAGTTAGATTCCACCTTCATGATTATGGATCTGTGAGTGAATTGTTTTCTAACGCGACCCTTTTATTTATATTAGGTCTTAAAGTTTGTGCATATATTAGGGCGTGGTCACTTTGATTGACAGATACGTGCCTCACTGTCAGCTAACAGCAACTTGTCCACTCTGCTAGGCTACAACCATAGAGGCTACAACGTTAGTTAGTCATAGTACTTGACCCTTTAGCTTTAGCCGTGTTCGTGGTGATATACCAGACAATTAAGATGTCGTGCTGTGCGCTTGAATGTACTAACAGAACTTCCAAGAAGTCTACTCACAGCTTTTTTCGGTGAGTAAAATGATAATATTATACATGTTAACCCCGTTAGCAGGTGTTTGTGTGCTTGTTAGCTTAGCTTGTTATGTAGCTAGCTAAGGACGTAACCCTTTATGCATGTGTATATATATATACAGTTTAGTTTATGATTCAGCCTTGGGTAAGACTTTTATAGTCTATGGCTATGACGCCCATAATACTAAATGGGAGCAAATGTTAAAAGGGGACCCAATTATCCCAGTGGTGGCCGCCGGAGTCCGCCGCCGAAGCTAACCGGAGTCGTAGCTAGCCCTTTGCGGCTCCGTTAGCTTCGGCCAGCGGCGGAGCCAGGCGTTATAACTGGAGATCAAGGAATGCAGCGAAACGCGGACTTGGTTCGCCTGCAGCCCGCTATAGTATTAGCTAAAGAAATGATGTTGAACAAGGCTTATTAAGCTGAACATCGCCACAATTGTTCTGCTATGTATCGGTACTTATTTTATTAACGTGTGAATGACAAGCATTAAGAATAACAACAAATAGCTATTTATCTTGCATATTATCTCGTTTGATTATGAATGTAACGTTTATATAGTGGAACTACACTGTTTTATCAAAACCAAAGTGCCACGCAGTAACTTGGTAGGCCCATGCATGTATTTCAGCAGGAAATGTGCAACCTAGATTACATTTACCAACACAGACTATATAGAAATATTTGTAAAAGTTGTTCATGCGTTACTAAGTGAATATGGCATTAACCCTCCTGTTGTCTTTGGGTCGGTTTTCATGTATTTTTGAATAAAGGTTTCCTTCAGGTGATCCAGACAGGCTGGACCAGTGGGTGCTGAACATCCGGAGGAATACATGGACCCCCAACGTTTCTTCTCGCCTGTGCAGTGCACACTTTGAGAGTCATCCCTTCAGCACGGACTCATGGGTACAGATCCTTTTTTAAAACAAAATAACTTGGTTCCATTTGTGAGTGTAAATTGTTGTTACTAATTAAATACATGTTATACATTATACAATGCTAAATAATTGTTATGGCACAGCTTGCACATCAGTGATGAGTAATGTTCTTTTTATTAAAGGCCAAATTAAGATTTTGCCAGTCAAGTAAAGAAAAATAGAAATCGATTTGTTTGCAAACCATCACATTTCTCTTCAATTTATGCAAAGACTCTTTATCATAGATAGAGAATTGCCATTTCCCCCACATACTCTATGTTAAAAACAGATGAATTATATTACCTTTTTTTTACATTATTTTAATAGCAACATTCATTCATCTGTTGTCATCTTATAACTTATTTATCTTAACAGCTATCACTGTAAAGAAAAAATGATTTAATTTAATTTTACTATACAATATTTATCTTTACATTCTGTTCTTGCATATGTCTTATTATATTTACGTGTATATAGATTTCTGCCTGCACTAATTTATTATTCTTAATTTAATTTTGAATTTCTTTTATTGTTTTATGTCTTATATAACTGTTGCATTGTTGGAGGAGCTCGGGACAGATGATTTTCATTGCCATTCCCACACTGTAGCCTATGTGCTATGACATAAATCCTTTGAATCTGAATCTTGGAAACACGTAATTGTTGAATGGATTAACTGCATAGTTAACATGTTGGCCCTCTATTGTCTTTTATAATGCACTCTTACATTTAAAACAACATTATTCAAAAGAAAGTTGAATATCTACAGACCTCAAAAAGTTATTTTATGTGTTTTTGTTTATTATTTTTATTAGGGAAGGAGATGCCTGAAAAACACTGCAGTGCCCACCATTTTCTATTTCACCAATGGCAAAGAACAACAGCCTGGAAGGAAAAGCAGGGTGAGTAACAATGACGAGGTAAGTGACACTCCTAGTTCGACTGTTAATAGCAATGAGGAGGTTGCAGATGGAGACCATGGTAGTGGTGAAAACAGTCTTGCTGCTGATCAGAGCAATATCATTATGATACAAGGCATGCCTGAAGAAGCCTTTGTTGTTCCACATGTGGAGCATAATGACATTCCAACAGTCAATGCTTGTGAGGAGGGTGTTGGTTTGGGCAGCAGCAGCCAACAAACAAAACAAATTGGAAAACAGACAGACTCCGCCTCTGTTCACTCTTACACTTGGGCTTTAAACTAAGACGGGTCATACTGAATAGTTTGTGCACACATTTCTAACATGTGATCTTTCTTTCATGTAGGACGCTTGAGGGAAGTTGCAACGCCTCGGCCAATGGGATGTCTTCTCCACGTGAAAGAGATTGAAGGCATAATTTATAACTTGAGACAATTTTCCAAAAGTTATGACTTGTATTGGCTTAGATAGTAATGGATTACATCTAACACGAATCAAGATCGTATAGAAAAAAATGAAAGTGTAATCCTTAGTTACATAGGAAGAGATGTAATCGGATTAGTTTTACTTTTTTTAATAATAGGGAAACTCAGGATTACAATCTTATTCAAAACCTAAAAAGAGCAGATAGTGGTTGTTGTAAAATGATCAAATGGTATCTCTTCTCTGGAAGCCGTACTGTTCTGGAGGATAATACTTTCATTGTGAATCTCTACACCTACTGCCTGAATCTGCTTTATGGTATTATATTATACATTTAAGTAAACAAATCATATTCATATTTCTTCTCTCCTGTGTTTATTTGCATTACATTTGATATTGAAGTAATCCAAAACAAAAAGAAAGTTATCAGGTTACATTACTTTTATATCTTGATACTCACATGAAGTTACTGGTTGTGTTTTTGGCAAGTAGCCCTCCCAAGCCTGTGCATAAGTTATATCATTTTAATTACTGATAGAGTTGTTGCACATCTTTAATTTATTTTGTAGTGTACTTAAAGGGATAGTGGAAATTGAACCCCAAATAGTTTCGTTTTAACTTCTATACAAGCATAATTACGTACCAAAACAATCACACCTGATTAAAAAAATATAATAATTGCCTTACGCATGTTAGAAGCACTTTATTGCAGCTTCCCCGAACTTTTTTAGAAACGAAATGATCGAGTCAGCCAAACCGGAAGTGAGGAAAACTCAGGAAGACGAAACAATAACAAACCATGGCGTCTATGCAGAATGAACGTGGAAGGGCAAATATACCAGACAAAGAAGAAGGATTGTACGAGGTATCCAGTGATGATAGCGAGTCAGAAACATCCTCTCGGCTTTCCTGCGAAAATGTAGTTTTAGGAACTGAATCTGAATCCGGTTCAGTAAGCGACGATGGTGAGAATATTGAGCCAGACGATGGACCATTACGTCCTTATTTGTTCGAGCCCGAGGTGATGGAGTTAGTTCACGGCATGGGCAATGGCGAGGATGACCAGGACCAGGCGCCAGATGATGCACCCCTACGCACAAATAATCTTGACTGGTAGGTCCCTAAGCATAGCTCACGCTAGGCGCTATATTATATATTGCAAAAGTTGGCATGCATGCACTGTAGGCCTATGGCTATGCCCGAGGATGACTGCATGTAGGGTACATTTCATAACATACCAGGGTCAGGTTCACATAAATTATCTTGTCACATTTATTATTGTATATGTAACAGCCTTATGGGCATTAATTACATGAATACATTTAAATGAATTGTATACTAGCATGATATACAGCTAGAGCCAATCGGTCTTTTGACGTAGTATGGTCCTAATCCTAGGCTAGCCAGGCTGCCTGTCAAGTGTAGGCTGTACTCACAGTACTGTTAGTCTATCATGTCTATATGATGACTGTAGTGTACACATTCGACACTGTGTACCGGATTATCGGATGACGAGGCCTCCGGTCGCCTAATCGACAGGCAATAAATGGCGTTGTACACAATGGTACAGGCTAATGATGCATTAAATCAGCCAGAAAACATAATAAAATACTCGTGCCTCGTCCAATGTTTGTGCCCGTCTTCCTTTGTTTTCGTCATCACCCGAAGATTCCCGAAGTATTTCGTTTCATTGAGAGGGCGTGGTCGGGAGCAGTAAAATTGAAAATAAAATGAAACTAGGCGCATGAAATTAAAAAAAATGGTTTATTATGCTTATTTTTAATAAAAATACATAAGTTAAACCCAAAATTCGCGGATTTCCACTATCCCTTTAAGTCATACAATGATTCGAAACCTTTACTTTTCATAAAATGCAAGATGTAACTTTCAATGTGGCTTGTGTATTTATCACATTTTCAATGTAAATAGATCTGATTAAATAAAGAGTAAAAGCACAATCTTAAATGTTGACAGTTATCATGTTCCTATGCTTATTGTTAATGTAGTGGTGTTATGAACAAAATGTTGTCCTAAAGGAAATTAAGATGTTTTTTATTTGTTGACAAAAGATTTAAAGTAGATGCTCACAACATGTGGGAACATTTATAGAGAAAAAATGTTCTATTGTAAAACAAATATTTATCTGCATATTGAACAATTTAGAAACTCTCTAAAAGGTATTATCTTCTGTGATGGTACGACCCTGTAGGGATTGTGGGTATTGCACTTCATAATTACATTCTATGGTATGCTTATGACATTGATGCCAACATACATGGGACTAGGGGAGACCTTCCTGTTGTTTGCATTGTCACTGACAAATGACAGTGTAGTATTCATTGTCAAGATTTTGTGTTTTTAAACTTGGGACTCTTTTCAGACTGCTCCGGCTTGGGAAAAGATTTGAGCCTTAATGTGTAATGTTTTCTGTATTGTATGGTAAGCTTATCCTTTCATTTGATAGTCCCATTTGGATGTGATAGCTAACATTTTCAGTAAGCAGTAGACAAAATAAGTGAAAATATGAATGTAATTTATTTTCAATATTTACATAAATACATAATTATTTTAACAAATAAAATAACAAAAAACATCATAACAAATACAAAATAAAAGGTTTGACAGACAGCCATGCCCAGCATGGGCCTGGAGAGCTGCAGAGTCCATTGGGGGAAGAGGGGGGGGGGGGGGATGTGGGGAAGAGGAAGAGCAGCCATGTTAACAGTGTTATGGCTACAGATGTAATATCTAACTCAACATTAGCCATGACAGTCTGGGCTTAGCAAGGGCCTTAGAATACATACTCTAAAGGACAAATCCAAAAACAGTGATACTGACATTTTAGCAGTTCACAGTCTTTGGAGGTGGTCTTTCAGGCAATTGGCTAGTGACTTTACAAAAAATATCATTTCCCCAAGGGGTGAAATTAACTCCATCTCGCAAAAACAGCCCAGGACTGTCATGTCTAATGTTGGAGTGGTCAACAATGGCACCATTTAGGCTATGAACAAAAGTAGCCATAACACTGTTAACAAACTTCCGGGCCTTGTCCATTTTGACAGGATTTGCACCAGCCCTCCACCGGCGCCTCTGGTTCATCTGGGAGAGCATGATCTTCATGCCAAGGTGCCGATGGTGAAGCTGGTGCAGGTCCTCCTTCATCTGGTTCAGCAACTGAACACTGGGCACATCCCCCAAGTCATTGCCGCCACAGTGGATGAGGAGGACATCCGGGACTGCTCTTCCTCGCAGGGAGTAGGAAAAGAAAGGGAGGACACCTCTCCAGCGCAGTCCACCCCAACCGAACCAGCACACCCTCAGGTCGAGGCCAAGGTTGCTGCCGATGGTCTCTGTAGCTCTCTGGGCTCCACGCCGGACATAGCTGTCTCCGATTATCCATACAGTCACTATGGGAGGAAAATAAATGAGAGCAACAAATGCTTCAGATCATGAGGAATATCAAATCAATTATAAAGGGTTTCTCATTTTGTTCCTTTGACAATAACATGCAAAATAACTATGAAATCACACCTGTATGGTTAAAAGTAACAAGAGAGCAAAACCTCAAAAAACAGATTAACAGCACACAGTTTATATATATATATTTATATACTGTGTGCTGTTTATCTACAATTGTGCACACATGTATATGTATAGTATGTTTGTGTGTAATGTCAACCATCTGAAGTCATGTAAAGTAAGCCAGGACCATCAACTTACAGGTTGTGCAGTTTGGCGTGGAGGAGGTTGCCATCTTCATTTTTCTTAATGCTGAAATAAATAAAAATGGTTTCATCAATATAAAAGCACCTTTCTTTTTCTACAGTCATATTTCATTAATCACATTTAATTCACGCAACACTGGCCATATCTCTGCTAGTTTACAAAGTTTAGTTACAAATGACATTTATATTTGAAAAACGGTGAAGCACTTAAAAAACAATTGTATAGTGTAGGTTCAAGAACATTTAAATCAAAAGAACAAGTTTTGTAAAGTTACAGGGTATCTTACCTTCAGAATATGCCGGGAACGAGGAGCAGTGACCTCAAGCTGGGTTGTTAGCATAGGTTGTTAGCTTAATACTGAATAGAGCATGTTAGCTTAGCTTCTTAGCCTGAGCTAGGTCTGGAACGTCACGCTCGGTGGCAGCAGGTCCCGCCCTGTCCAACCTCGGCTCCGCCTCAGCACCGCCTCTTTGCCCTTATTTGGAGCAGGCGGGAGAAGGCGGGAGTTAGACTCTGACGTCGCTGTCGAGCCGTTAGTGGCCGACTCCGCCTACTAAGGGCTTCACGGCAACTCTGCAGAATCCTATGGGTGACGTCACGGACCCTACGTCCATTTATATATACAGTCTATGGACCTGACATGTTATAACTACAAGCAGGGTTCGAGTTACGTGGGAGCCAATGGAAGCTGAGCTCCCATAAGGAGGGGCCTGAGCTCCCACGGACCCAGTGAAATCAAACATCTGTGGGGGTCGCTAATATACATTAACAACCTTTATTTTGATCACAAATAATGCATTTTTCAATGTAATGAGTATTATTTGCGTTAACGAGGTAAATAGGCAAACAAAACAATGTTTTCCAAAAGAAATACGCATCGTATTCTCTCTTGAATGACAATATGCCTGCACTTCACGTCTAAGGAGCACAATAAAATATTGCGCAATCTATGCCTGTGAGGCTGTGAACGTGCTGCGCGCGCCCGAAGAATGAACCGTTATATCAACAGACATTCAAATATATTGACAAGATACACACATACATACTACGAGTACCGTAGGCTAGCAGACGATTACCATGCCGCCCAAAAAAAGGCCACTGCCCCCGACGGGGTCTACAAGCTAGTTTTGGTTTTCTCACAAAGAAACAAAAAACAGCTTCTGACAACCAAAATGCACCTGCTAGCGTGACAGCTAGCACTAACCTTGCTGCTACGGAGGATGCCGTCTTTGCTGCTGAAAACAGACCACTTTGGGCTATTTTATCTGCGCAAAGATATGTGTGTGTCTGTGTGTGTGTGTGTGTGTGTGTGTGTGTGTGTGTGTGTGTGTGTGTGTGTGTGTGTGTGTGTGTGTGTGTGTGTGTGTGTGTGTGTGTGTGTGTGTGTGTGTGTGTGTGTGTGTGTGTGTGTGTGTGTGTGTGTGTGCGTGTGTGTGTGTGTGTGTGTGTTTGTTGGACCACGTAATTAGCAGTGAAGTCAGTCTCTCTCTCTCTCTCTCGCTTTATCTGTGAGAGCTAATTTTTGTATTTTCTTTAATTTGTATAGCTCTTACGTTGTTATTGATTGTGTACGAGTTCATGTGTTTGAGCATGCGCAGTCTGTCCTGAAGTTGTGGAGAGAGTAAAACGTAATAAACGGAGGCGCTGTTTGTGACGCTCCACAAGTACAGAGTTCCTGAGTTTTTGTAATTATCTTTGAAGCCCTAACACATCAAACACTAATTGTATACTCGCAAGGGTGTGCAATATATACCATCAGTTGGAGTCTGCACCCCCAAGGTGCGCAATACATTATTGCGCAATCTATGCCTGTGACTGTGTGCGTGCGCGTTAGTTTTAAAGACCCCCATAGAGCTCAGTTTATAACTCGAACCCTGACTACAAGTGAATATCCACTTATTTCTGCATCCTCTAAGAGATCTTTTTAATAAGATGTGTGTTAAGTACATGAAGAAAAGGTCATATGGCAGAGGTAAAAACGATGTACATGTTGATAGGCCTGCTGTCCCAAATTCCCAAATCAGAAATACAACAGAAAGGCATGTAGTGTTGTAGACAGAATGCAACACCGACATGCAGCTGCAAGACCAAACTGGTATACCTTAAATAATTCTACCACTCTGCCCTCAGTTTCCTGTTAAGCGGAGAATGACATGAGTTAAAGGTGAACTGCCATCTGTGTTTCTCTATTTGATTCCCCGTTTCCAAAGCACACGCTCAATACTTTTGGACACTGAGGCCCAAACTGCTCAGTCGCTGAACATCATGGATCAACTGATGGTATGTTAATGAAGAGGACTCAGCAGCTAGTTTCGGCAAGAGGAAGAGTTTGTTAAAAAGTTCAGAAAGTATTTATGAAAACGTGTTATTCCACACCCTCGAGCCGCACAGCACTGGACCTGCACCCTCGGGTAATGAACATTGGCAAACAAGTGCACACATAATATTAATATATTAATGTGATTATGTCCTATTCAGATTCATATTCATAACTTGATTATGTAGTTATTTATTATTGTGATGCTATGAACTATTTATCGTGTGAATTGGAATGATCCACATCTGTGCTCTCGGGTGTATCTGTGTGTTTGGTGGTGCCCAGCAAACAATGTGGGCTTCGTAAATAATTGGACAGCCTTCTGGGGAAAACCTGGTCTGATTAAGAGAGACGGCATTCACCCTACTTTGAAAGGTGCAGATCTCATTTCGGCAAACATTTCAGGGCTTTGTGGACGTAATCCATGACAAACTGGAGTTGAGACCAGGAGGCAGAGTCGCAGTCTTACACGCTTCTCTGCGCTCTCTCCTAGGCAGTCATCCATAGGAATCCCGAACCCAATAAAATACCCAATATTAGCGGTGTGTGTGTCTGCCCAAGGACAATTTAAGGTAAAACCTAATAGAGGTGTCATACATAATAACCTAATAAAAGTAAATGTAACAACTACTACAGTGCAACAAAACAGGAAGATTAAATGTGGTCTCTTAAACATAAGATCTCTAGCATCTAAAGCAATATTGGTAAATGATTTAATATCAGATTATAATATTGATATATGCTGTCTCACTGAAACTTGGTTGAGACATGAAGAATATGTCAGCATAAATGAGGCCACTCCACCCAGCCATGTCAACACTCATATTGCTCGAGGCACGGGCCGAGGAGGTGGAGTTGCAGCAATCTTTGACTCAAGTTTACTTATCAATACTAAACCAAAATGTAATTATACCTCTTTTGAAAGCCTCGTTTTTAGTCTTACGCATCCGACCTGGAAAACTTTGCAGCCAATCTTATTTGTTACAGTGTATCGTGCACCAGGTCCTTATTCAGAATTCTTATCAGAATTCTCTGAGTTTTTATCAACTTTGGTTCTTAAAACAGACAAAGTAATTATCGTAGGTGACTTTAATATTCATGTTGACGATGATAAAAATAGCCTTACTGTTGCATTTAACTCTATATTAGATTCTGTTGGTTTCTGTCAGAGTGTAAATAAACCAACCCACTGTTATAATCACACTCTCGACCTTGTTCTGACTTATGGTATTGAAATTGAGCAACTATTAGTCGAACCGCATAATCCTGCTTTATCCGACCATTTCTTAGTAACTTTTGAAGTACTGTTACTAGACTACAAAGCATTAGTCAAAAGCTCTTGCAGCAGAAACCTATCTGTTAGTGCTATAGCCACATTTAAGGAAGAGATTCAACCAATACTTAACTCGATAGCATGTCTGCATGTAGGGGAGGAAACTTATACAAAATGTACACCACCCCAAATTGATCATGTTGTTGATAGTGCTATAGATGCGCTGCGAATACAATTAGACTCTGTTGCTCCTTTGAAAAAGAAGAAAATAAAACAACATAGATTAGCTCCATGGCATAATGCCGAAACCCGCAAAATAAAGCAAAAGTCTAGACAACTTGAAAGGATATGGCGTTCCACTAAACTTGAAGAATCTCGTTTAATTTGGCATATTACTCTCAATGAATATAAGAAAGCACTGCGTAAAGCGAGAGCAGCCTACTACTCTTCATTAATAGATGAGAATAAGAATAATGCAAGATTTCTTTTCAGCACTGTAGCCAGGCTGACAGAGAGCCACAGCTCGATTGAGCCTTCTATTCCCATAGCACTCAGTAGTAATGATTTTATGTGCTTTTTTAACGATAAAATTGTTACTCTTAGAAACAAAATTAATGACCTCTTGCCTTCGACCAGTATAGTGTTATCAACAGCTCCCGGAATCGTAAGTTCTAATATTACACTAGATAGTAAACTAGAATGCTTTTCAGCCATTAACCTTGAACAATTACATTCAATGATTCTCTCTTCTAAACCATCCACGTGCATGTTAGACCCAATTCCAACTAAGCTGTTGAAGGAAGTTTTTCCATTAATTAGCACTTCTTTATTAAATATTATGAATATGTCTTTATTATCAGGCTATGTTCCACAATCATTCAAAGTAGCAGTGATACAACCGCTTCTTAAAAAGCACAACCTCAATCCAGAGGTTTTAGCCAACTATAGACCTATTTCTAATCTTCCGTTCCTCTCAAAAATTCTTGAGAAAGCGGTCGCAAAACAGTTGTGTGATTACTTAAAAAACAATGATTTATTTGAAGATTTTCAGTCTGGCTTTAGAACACATCATAGCACAGAGACAGCTCTGGTTAAAGTCACAAATGATATTCTAATAGCCTCAGACAAGGGACTTGTCTCTATTCTTGTTTTGCTCGATCTTAGTGCTGCATTTGATACTATCGACCATGATATCCTATTGCAAAGACTAGAGCACTTAGTTGGCATACAGGGAACTGCTTTAGGCTGGTTTAGGTCCTATCTATCTGAACGCTCTCAGTTTGTACGTGTTAACGATGAATCTTCCACGCAAACCAAAGTTAGCCATGGAGTGCCACAGGGCTCAGTGCTCGGACCTATTTTGTTCACATTATATATGCTTCCGTTAGGCAATATTATAAGGAATCATTCTGTAAACTTTCATTGTTATGCGGATGATACTCAACTATATTTATCAATCAAGCCTGATGAAATTAATCATCTAAATAAAATTCAAGACTGCCTTAAGGACTTAAAAACGTGGATGACCTTAAACTTTTTGATGTTAAACACGACCAAAACTGAAGTTATTGTACTTGGCCCGAAGAATCTACGAAACAAATTATCTAAAGACATACTAACTATGGATGGCATTAATTTGGCCTCCAGTGAGACTGTAAGGAATCTTGGTGTTATATTTGATCAGGATTTATCCTTTAACGCCCACATAAAATCAATTTCAAGGACCGCCTACTTCCATCTACGTAACATTGCAAAAATCAGGCATATCTTGCCTCAAAACGATGCAGAGAAACTAGTCCATGCATTTGTTACTTCTAGGCTGGATTATTGTAACTCTCTATTATCAGGGAGTACTAAGAAGTCAATCAAGTCGCTTCAGCTGATTCAAAATGCTGCGGCTCGTGTACTAACCAGAGTTAGGAAAAGGGACCACATTACTCCTGTTCTGGCTGCCTTACACTGGCTCCCTATAGAACACAGGATAGAATTTAAAATTCTTCTTCTCGCCTACAAAGCCCTTAATGGGCAGGCGCCATCTTACCTTAAAGAACTCATTATACCCTACTGTCCTACTAGGGCATTGCGTTCCAAGAATGCAGGGTTGTTGGTTGTTCCTAGAATCTTTAAAAGTACAATGGGAGCCAGAGCCTTTTCTTATCAAGCTCCACATTTGTGGAATCAGCTTCCAGTTTGTGTTCGGGCGGCAGACACCCTATCCGTTTTTAAGAGTGCACTTAAGACCTTCCTTTTTGATAAAGCTTATAGTTAGGGCTGATTAGATTCAGCCCCTAGTTTTGCTGATATAGGCTTAGTTTGTCGGGGGACATCTTACTTCTTCCTTCTCTCTGTCTATACCCGTGTACACTCATGTTCCGATTAACCCAGCTTCCCCAAATGTCTTTCTTTTTGGTGTCTATATACGCTGGGATCCGGAGTCATGGATGATCCTGCGGTCCTGTGTCCTGGATCGCGAGCGCTGGATCTTGAGTCGTGGCTGTGGTCCTGGATCATAGGTCCTGGATGGATATCCTCGTGGATTCATCTTCCTATTATACACACATGCATTTCCAAACATTTGGACTACCTATGTTGCAAATGTATTATCTTTTCAATTTACACACGGCATCTATTGCACGTCTGTCTGTCCTGGGAGAGGAATCCCTCCTCTGTTGCTCTCCCTGAGGTTTCTCCCATTTTTCCCTTTAAACTGGGTTTTCTTTGGAAGTTTTTCCTTGTACGATGTGAGGGTCTAAGGACAGAGGGTGTCGTATTGTCATACTGATATTCTGTACACACTGTGAAGACCACTGAGACAAATGTAACATTTGTGATATTGGGCTATATAAATAAACATTGATTGATTGATTGATTGATTGTTTTCTTCCTGTATGTTCCTGCTGTGTACATGACATAAATGTAATTGCCCCTTGCGGGATTAATAAAGTTGTTGATTGATTGATATTGATATTGAGGGTCAAAAATCAAGATATTATAGGAGAATAATCTGGTTTGCTGTCATGGGTATAGCTCGAAAGTTCAAAACTACGTTTTGGGATCAAACCTGACCATAACATGTTAAATGAAGAACAACATAAGGTCACTGCAGAGCAAACGAGACCTGAAACTCTAAAATCCACTTTGACATTCTTTAGTCCCGATGTTTAGTCTTCAGCCAAGGTGGCATGTAGCAGAGCTTTGTGCACAATGTTATAATTGGCATGCAAATGAAAATATAATGGTTGCAGTTTCTGATAATGTGTCATGCTTTAGCAAAATAAGACTCACTATTTAACATTAATCACAAAGTAGTAGATGGTAATCTCAATTATGGTGGCACAAGAAAATCAGGGAATGACCACATTTCGCTCAGTTAGTCAGTGCCTCTCAAAAACATGAACAACAATATGTACATTAATTCATTTGGTTTGATTTTACACTGAGAAACAAACACTGACTCGTACCTTCAGGTGCTGCTGAAGAAGAGAAGAAGAGTTCCTGCAGAGCTGCCGCAGTGTGTCTGGCTCTGCAGTGTCTTCTCCTTCTGACTGGACTCATAACTCTGGGTTGCCTGTGTGAGTACTTTGTCGGTAGAATGATAAAACACTAAGAGGTTAACAGTTGTTTACAGTGATTTGTTTGTTTGTTTTTGTGTCAAACAGTCTCCAAAAGCAACTCTGAGTGGAAGCTGGAGATGCTCCTGTTACACAACATAACTGAGCAGAGAGACCATCCACTATGTTAACAGACTTTAATGTAATAACCCTAGTCAAATGGTGATTTACCATACATTAACATGTTTTGGGAAGTGAAACTAAATATGTGAAAAAAGTGCTGTGTCACCAATGCAACAAAGATTGTCTGTGCTCATCATGCAGAAAAAAATATAATGCAAATTCCATTTTAATTGTTTTAACTTTTGAAGTCAACTAATTTTAAGTCAGCAAATGTAGGGCTGCTTTTGTTCTAAAATTCAACAACATATTGAAAATGAATCGATCAGTACGGAAGAGGATTAGGGCCACATGAAGGAATGGAAAGAATTCTGATTTTAATCTCAGAATTCTGACTTTTTTCTCAGAACAAAAAAAACATTTTTTTTCATGTGGCCCTAATCCTCTTCCGTAAATCAGAGACGAAACCTGTGCAGAGATAATCTACCATAGTTCATTTCAGTGTGTTGTTTCCAAGTGTATTGTGTTCCAGTCCTTTAATGTTGATACGTTTTGTTTTGTTAGCCTAAAGACATACAGACTTGTGATTTTAGGAGCGGGAACTTTGTTTTTGGTCACCAGAAAGAGATTCAGCTTTAGTTTGTGCTGGTAGTGGCTACTCTGGTTAACATAGTACAATTGCATTGAAATGCAGGAGGTCCAATAAAGTAAAGTAAATCACCCAAAGGTCTTAGCTCTGGGTGGGTAGAATAGAGGCCCTTTGTTTAAAATGTATTAGAAATCCTTTTAAATTATCTGCAAGCAAAATGTTTTAATTCATGCATATGCTTTTACATGTATATTTATTTTCTCTTTTTTCAAAAATAAATAAATACTTGAATAATTGCAGCAATGTTAAGCCTTGATGTCCTTTTAATACATATTTGGTTGATGTTTAAAATTCATTGTCAGAAGTTTTAGTAAACTGGTAAATGTCATTATTATTCAAGAAGATACAAATACAAAACACTTGTTTACTTATGAAGTTCAATTGCTGCCTTAAAAACACAAGTTAAAATAAATTGAATTGACAATTATATACATATATAGGTAACGTTATCTTAAACTGTAATTGTGAATTAAGATGGTTGAGAACTTAAAGCTGATTTGACAAGATAACTAAAGTTTTCTTGAATCGATAATGTATCATTTAAGGTTTCTTCTCAACTCAACAGTTGAAGTTTGAACAATAAATGATAATTAAACATCTTGTATAACTTAACTTGGTGAGTTGAAACAAAGCTTATCTTGATGTTAACTATTGTTTTTAAGGCAGCAATTGAACTTGGTTTTTTTTGTTGAACCCCCCTAGTTTTTTCTTTTCTTTCCTCCAACATTTGTTGATCAAATAGCATAAAAGACACTTGTTCCCCAGAGTTTAAATCCATCCACTGCTAGAAAAGTATTTGAGTTTGAGTTTTCCAGACAAAAACCAGGCAATGTCTTGTAACATGATGCTGTCAATCAGCTTGTGCTCTGTTTAGTTAGGTCATTATTTACATATAACAAACTGGGAACTGTCAGAAGAGAATGTGCCGGCTATTTCCTGAATATGTAATGTAAACACTCATATTTGGACAATTCCAAAAAAAATGATCCCATAGTTTTACCCTAACTCTTTATGGACCATATGTGTGGGAACTCCATCCAGCTGGAGGTCAATGTTAAAGTTTCACAGGCCTCTGTCGGCCTGATTGACATAAAATCTACAGAGACTAGTGTTCTTATTACAGCCAGCAAACAATGAGCCGTTTCCCTACATCCAATAATAATTCTTTAACTGCTCTGATGAGTGACACAAAGCACTGCCTTTTAACAAACAACCAAAACATATTCCCGTTACTGGTATTTTATTAATTTTTTGCAAAACAACCATGTAATAAAAGAATCTGGGGTAATCGGGGGTAATGTGACGACGTAATGCTTGAAAAAAAGCACCAAAAAAAATAAAAAAGCTTAACATTCCTACAATGGGAAATTAACTACATAATAAATACAATCTTTTTTCACACTATACAAAATGGTGCGTTACTGGAGTTGGGCCTAATACGGCCTCAGGTAACATGCAACACCATATTTCTACGTACTTGGGTTAAAACCAAAATGTAGATGACAGAAATGGGAGGGGAGAATGTTTCAAGCAATACACAGACAGTACAGGCTGAAATATGACATCCGAGAAAAAAAAAAAAAAATGGCATACAAAGTTCATAAAGTCCAGAAATCTTGTGTTTCTCTACAGGTATCGTCCTCATGTGAGTCCACGTGTTCCAGTCATTCTGCTAGGTTGAATAGTCCTGCAGGGGACAGAGAAGGAAGAATGGAATTCATTTATAGAAATAAACACTGCAATTACAGCAAAGATAAGTCAATCACTAGAAAAACATTTTTCATTTGAAATTATTTTCATTTAGTCCGTTTTAAGCATAAAATGCTAAGTATTTGTGGGAGGAATTCATAATTTTCGTTGTTGTACATTATAGTAAAGGTTGGCCAAAAGAATTATTTTGGACGGACAAAAATATAAAACATTTATTTTTTGTCCAAAGCCATCTTGGTCCGCATACAATTATAATGACATGTGTAAAATAATGACTTTCTTTTTTCAATTCTGATATTTTACAGACAAAACAATAAAATAAATCAAGATAATAAGGAGCGAGCAGCGTCGCTCAGATGCTGTGGAAGCAACGGCTATTTATTTATTATATTGTTTATATTTGTTCAAGTGTTTTATTTTTTTTATTTGATGGAGCATGTGTTTTTTGAAAGATGTTCCTGTTGTCTGCGAGATTTAAGACGTGTCACAATGGAATGGGTAAATATCCTGAACCTGAAGTGTAGCGGCCGGCTACAGACACAAATGGTAGATTCCAACACAAAAAACTGAATAATTAGACAATAAAACCACAAGAAATGAACTTACAGCTCTCGGTTTCTTGTTCACTTTCATGTCAAATCTGCAAAGAACACAAAAAGAGGTTACATTAGACAACAGATTAGAACCTGGTTTGAATGGGAATTGTGGAGAGAGGCAGTATATCTACTGTATCATGAAGAAGCCCCAAAACAAGAACACTAAATGAACATGTGTTTGTTCTTGTTTGTGTAGCAAGCCCAGCATCTGACAACAGCAACCATGTTTTATTTAATTGCTGGAATTTGGGAAGCACACTTGAAATGAATCTGGGTGAGAAAGATATGAAAGTACCAAGCAAGATACTCTAATGGAGATCAGAGTGCCGGATGCTGATATGCATTCAAATGATGAAGTGTTGGACATGCAGTATGGCCGAATAACTAGCAGGCTTAAACTCAAAGTCTAGGTCAACAGAAGCAGAGAGAGCAGGGAAAACAGAGAAACGGTGAGGATGGGGTTTGAAGCAGGCATGATTTAAACACCACAGGAAGTAAAATTCAGACTTACTCAAAGTCATAATCAAACATGGCAGAAGGACTGGGGGGGTCAGCATTAGGGGAAGGAAGAGAGCAGCAACTGTTAGTTCACCAACCTGAGTCTAAAGCCCTACGTCTATATAATACTGCAGTCCAGACTTTACAGAGTGAGAGATGCACTCTGTCACAGTGTGTTAGTGGAGAACCTGCTGTGTTATTATGTGGTTAGAGCAGGGGAGCCTTAAGTCAGGGAGACATGTACACATTAAACATGGCAAGTGGAAAAACACGGTCAAATGGATCAGTTTGTGTCACCCTACACAGTGACGCTTGTAACATGCATTCACGTCGGTGTTTATCTAGGTATTGGATCCATCAAAACACCACATGTTCCCATAATTAAAGCTACAGAAGTATTTAATTTGAGGAGTCTATACATCTACCAAACATTAAATATCCTTTAACTTTCCACTTAAAATGTGTCTAACATTGTATCCAGGTAACTTTTCCAACAGCCTTGGTCTAGAAGTATTCTGTCTTTTTAAAAATGTTTTTCCAAACACAAGCATCTCATAAAAAGAGTTATAGTCCGGCCACTACGCTTAGTTTCTTTTGTACAAAATTGAGTTTATTTTTCTTCCAACATGCCACATGTTGCAACACTAAGAAATTGTACCACTGCCATTGTACCAAACACAGGTTAAAGTAGAGGGGAATTCCTACCTGACCTTATGCATGTAGACATGGATGTTACAGTAATAGGGTCTTATCTGTGCCTGTAAATACTTTCAAACTTCCCTTATTACGTGATTTCTCCCAGTAACCAGATTTCTTGTGTGTTTACATGCACACAAGAAGCCTGGTTACTGGGAGAAATCACTCCTCAAGAAGAAGAGAGTAATATCTCTACATTGTGTACCTGTGTCTGTTTTTGTTCTTCCTTTTCTTGTGGCTTCCGTGATGGCTGCCTGAGGATGAGGAGGAGGCAGCTTTCTGAGGCTTTAGGTCTTGCAGCGTCGAGTCCACATCTTCCGTGTCCTCTTGGCTCGGCTCGTTCTCTTGGTTCTGGAGATCTGGAGAGGCGTCGCTTTCTGTGCCGCTGCCTGCCTCACCTGACGACACGATACAGGTGTAAAAAAAACAACCAACAACAGAGAAACTATCCCAAAGATGCTTGGCCTGAACATTTTACAACAACAACTCACGTTTTTCATTCATGTGTTCCGGTAGCCCACCAAGTGCACATACCGCCTGCAAATAAAAACAGGGAGTGCAGATGTGTTAGATTTTTTGTTGTGGGCAGCAAAAGAGCAACTGACACATTTTGGGAAAAAGTGAAGTGAGAGAGGGACTTACTGCAACTGATGTGACGGATGACTTGCTGAATAAACGCTCTGCTTCCTTGAATTTCCTATTCCTTCTGTCAGTCTTACTATTGGAGTTCCTGTTAAAATAACAAATATATGCTTAGAAGCTTATGATCAAATGTGATGACACATAGTTTCCACTATGCAATGGCCCAATAACTTCATGACTCACCAATATAGTTTAATCAATTACTTGTCTGGTTTCTTGTTATAACAAAGTTTAAGAGTCTTGATTTCATTACATCCATCAAAAAAAAAAAATGTGTTACACAAGTATTATGGAATCAATGTGGCTCTTGTAACAGCTGTAATAATAAGTTACTTCTCTTCTATAAACTTGAAAACATCTATGCAGACACTTACTTTTGATTAGTGAGGTATCGGTCCCATCCTCTGATGATGTTGCCATACATCTGGGTGTCTTCTAGGTAGCTGCCTTCAAATGCATATATTTGTCTTTCCAAGTTCACTAGCGTCTCCTAAGATATTGAAAAAAAAATAGATACAAACTTGAGTACTAGTACTATTCAATGGCCAAACATAATCGCTAGCCTAGCTAACATAGACCTAGTAACCTTAATTCGCCCATAAAGTTGACATCATTCAAACTGAGGTTAGTTTCCTATGGTGCACATTGATGTTTTGTAGATATCTAATAGTAAGAATGTATTCTAGAGTATTGAGGTTAAGGTAAAGGAATACAGCGGCTGTTTCACTTATTAAAAGACACTTGTTTAAATGAAAGGATAGTATGGCTTTAATGATTTCACTCCTGAAACATACATATATCATTGACGTATGCATATTGTTTTAAGTTGATGTAGCTGTGTCTAGTACTACTGCCCAGACAAATGTTATCTTAGGGCCAATAAAGCATATATTTTCAAATCTTAAGCTACATGTAATATAGAATGAAGATGACATAGTAGTGGACTATTTCATAAGGTGGCGGCAATTGAACTGTTGCCTACTGGCTGCCGTAAAATGACAAAGAAGAAGAACTTAACGCGAGAACTGAGCCCACCAAGCGGCGGCTAAATTGTAGCTGTGCTAACTAGTTAGCATACTGGCTGCAGCAATACCTGTGAGCGGAAAAAAAAATGTCTGAATAAAATGAAATCCAAACGCTAACAACACAGGGATGATTTTTATTAAACATTACCAGCAGAGTCAAAATTAGATAGCAAAACGAGAACTAGATTGCTAAGTCATAAAGGCAGGGGCTTCTAGCATAACCAACGTTAGCAACGGCTATCATTAGCTTAGCATTTAGCAAAGGCCTCAGTTAGAACTCACTGACATTTAAGTTACGGTTATCTGCAATTCTACATGGAAAAATAACAAACAAGTACTGCCACTTTAATCTTTGACAACATTGCGGTTACGGGACTCACAGCGAGTTCTTGTTTCCTCTTCACCAGCTCGGCGAGCTCCCGGCGGGTGTCCGGGATCTGTGGTGGAGTCGCTTTCGCATGCATCGCCATGATGGATCGAGCTATCTGGAAACAAAACAGAGGCGGGCCGGTATAAAGCGCCTGTTTGTCGGCCATGTTACCGACAGGTGGGGCTAAAGGACCGCGTCAGGGCCATCCACTGTGTTTACATCGCCATGGAAACACGATAAGATTTGCTGACTTTCTGCGTCTTCACTGAACCATGGGCAAAATGGACCGAAGATTTGATGAACGTGAGTCCAAGTGAGCACTTTATTTCATTTGAACTAATAAGTACAACATTAATAATTCATATTTTAATTTTAAAGCAGAAACGGTTCCGGCTTACATCGTTTCATCTCAATTAGCAACAACATACCAAAGAGTGGTGAAAGCAAATCAAGAAGTTAAAGGATTTTCATCTCAAGCTAGGAGATTTCCCTCAAACAAATGTCTGGTAGGGACTCTCCAACCCTCACTTTAAATGATCAGCTAAAAACAAAACTATATAAACAATATTAACATTATGCTTTGGTTTCAGAATGAAAGTCCAGGACCAGGCAGTTATGGATCTATTTCCAGTGCGGAAGTCCAAAGTCCCTCCTTCTCCAAAAAAGGCACCACAGGCTTTGTTGGATACAAGGTCAGATCCCCAAAATGAATGTGCAATGGTATAGGAATTCAGTGGTCAATAAAAAATAAAAAAGTCCTACTTATTGAAAATATTTTATCCTATTTGTCGATTACGTAATTGAGTATCTAATTAAACATACATGTCTGTAAAGATTTCCCAACATGACAGTCTATATGGTGTCCTTTAACTGCTTAAATCCCCACACAAAATACAAATTACATGATAACAGTGGTATTTTATGACCCTGAAACTCTGCTGATCGCCTGTGAATATACTCAATATGTTTCTAGTTGGAGCATTATTTGTCGTATCATCCTCTCCCATAGACTACCAGGGGTCCTGGTAAACCACAGAGATGCACCCCAGGACCGAATGCCTACACCCTGCCAAGCTCCTTGGTAAACAAGAACAAGTTCAACGTAGGAGTCTCCAGGGTGTTCAGGCTGCCCGTGGCTGTGCAGAAGGATGGTCCGAAGCACCCAACTCCAGCCCCGAATCAATATGATGTATGAGAATAATGCAAGGTGCTTTTAAATAATGTGTTCTGCATCCTGTAGTTAACTTATATCTTTCATGTTGTTGCTTTTGTGACAGGTCCGTTGTAGCAGCAGAGTGGGCTTCTCCTCAGGGTTTGGCACATCAACTTTCCTGTCAAAAACTAAACGGAACTCTATTTACCTAAACAATGATTTGCCATCACCATGTAATTACCTCTCTATTAAAGATCATGCATAATATTTGTTTTCATATTTCTGTCTTAATATTATTTGTCTTACATCATACGTTTGTTGAAGGCCACTATGAAGTACGCAGCAATATAATCCAGCAAAGCTCCAAAGCAGTCGTGTCCCCTTTCAAATCAAAAACTCAGAGAATCCTTCCTCCGGTTGACAACCATGTACCAGGCCCAGGAGCCTACAGCCCCCATCAGCCCCCTGCACCGGTGAGGAAGACCATTCTCCCGTGAGTAAACAAACCATATTTATCTGACTGGTTATGTTAACTCTAGTTAATTATTTTTCAATAATCTAACAATGTGAATTCTGTGAACTGTGTTTCAAGGAGAGGATTTTATTTGGCAATATCAGAACCTCCTCTGATTGTCCCTAAGGACCCTCCCTTTCCAGGCCCGGGGCATTATGACATAAGGGATACAAACTGCCTGTATCCCAAGCCAACTGCAGCGTTTGCATCCAGAACTGAAAGGATACTCCAAGACTCACTGGGCGGCATGACGCCAGGACCAGGTAATGCCTAACAAACAATCAAATCCACGAAATGAAACATCTACACATTCATGCATTTCACAGGACATTTCGGTTATTGGTAATATGTGCTTTTATTTATTTAAATACCAACACACAAGCAGGTGATTATAGGATATTTCCAGTGCAGATACAGATAACCTTTTGACTCACTAACACCACATAAAAACTCCAGCTTGTGTTATCTATCCAGTGAAACCAAATCATTTTTTACATTTCATATACAATTGAAATATATGAAAATGTTGCTAATTTGTATGTCTTTAAATAAAAACACAAGTATAAGATTAGGTTTGCTTTAAATATGCAGCCCCTCTCTGGGAGCAGTTGAAATTGAGTGTTGGAAATGTTGGAAACGGCTGACTTAAGTATATGTAAATGAGGCAGGGAAAGAAGGGGCACATACACATTTCACCATAAAATTACTCAGAGAAGCTTCTAGATATTTAACCTTATCAGTCTCACTTTTTAAGTTTCAATGCTTATCTAAATTAAATATGTTGTTATATCAATCATGCTCATTAAATTAGTCTTAGTTGTTATACTATGCATGGCTGTTGAAGAAGCATTTAAATATGATGTTTGGTTGTGTATGTCATTATAATGGCATGGAAAACATGTCTATGTTATTCATTGGTTAAATTGCATTGGTAAATCATTTACATTCTTGGGGTTTGACCCCTTGACACAGAGGATGTCAGAAGGTGACTGGAGTGACGTTTTGTTGTTATACTTTCACATGTGTTATTTATCTGCTATGATGGTACACACATTGCTGTTGATTACATCACAAACCACACAGATTGGTTATATTAAGCTATCACAACCGACGCCCTCAGAATTTAGTGTGATTTATAACTGGGTTTTTCCAGGCAAACCCACATTTTATATACGTTTTGTTCAACACAATTGTTAATGCAACTATTCCCATTGAATATAACCTAAAGAAAATGTGCAAAGCATCCTTATTTAAAGCCAACAAGTGACCTGTGGGTAAATTCCTCCCTTACATTTCTATTTTTCTGAAATAATGTTCTCCAGCTATATAAAGACATGTATGTATTCTTAATTATATCATTTTAATTGCTGGTGAGATTGCTAATATAAAAGCAGTAAATCATTTATCTCCCTCTTTCAGGTTTCTACGATCCACAGATTTTGCCAAAGCAGTCCTTCTTTTTTAATGACTCCAGAGTCTGGCTTCCTGTATGAAACATTCAAGGTCATCTATACTGCAGATATGTACATTTCTCAGACACATGAACTGTGATTATCTGTTTCAAAATGCTTCTATGCAAGGTATGTGTTTCTAAGTATTTGTCGAGAAGAAACAATGAAAATTAAATGTTTGCAACCATTTAGTCTCTATTTCCATGTTTAAGTATACCAAGTAGAAGATATTTTAGAGGTTGATTCATATACTGTATTTATCCATATCTGATGCTCCACTCTGGAGATGATATAGCAGTGAGCGTTGCCGCGGTCACAGACAGCTGCTGGTTGGTCAGTGGTGCCTCAATAACAGCTGAGAGCTTGAGATGACACCATTGTACCAACTGCTGGAGGGCAGGCGAGGGGTGGAGAGTGACTGTATGTGAGCAATGTGACTCAGTGGGCATGGGGCAGGGATGGTGTTCACCCAGAAAGACAAATGTACACATCCGTCATCAGCCTCCATCAGATGTTATATTGTTGGAACAGTTACTTTACACTTCTCTGACCCCACTTTGCTGGCAATTTTACATTTTGAGATAATGCTTGTTTGCTTTCAGGCCTAGAGTTAGACAAGCATATTGATACCTTGATATTTGTTTTTTAAATACAGCTATAATCACGTTTTACATCATACAAATATATCAGTAGATGTGGAAGAGTTTGCTTGTCGTGATGAACTTGCAGGTATTTAACGCCTGAATCTGCAATTCCTCTAGTTTATAGTGAGTTTTGGTTCATTGTTTCGCTGTCATCCTGCAACTTTATTGTTTTGGCTCTTTCTCATGGCTCTCGCATAGTTTTTGGCTGAAGCTGACAGCTGTTAAAGAAGAAAAAAAGCTACACACATTCACTGTACACTACCTAGTCAGCAGCAAACAGCAGCAAACACAGATAGAGAGCTGCTGGGGAAAGAGTGGAACATTAAGCAGCTAAAGAGACGGATTGATTTCGTAAGGAGGTGGTGGAGACCAAAACCAGAGCAAAAAGAGACTGAATGTTTGACTTTCATTCATCAGGTGAACACAAACACGATTCAAAATGAAAGATAATGGTTCACTGTAAATGCTGGATACAAGAAACAAATTCCCTATCACCTCATACATCATGACATGCTTAAATACACATATCATCACCTGCAATAACTGCTTTTTTATAATTACACACACACACTGTTTATGTATATTAAAAAGCCGTTATTGCACCTTATATGTCAGCCTTTGAATAAATGTGTGTGAATGCTTACTTATGCTGTTGGAAAGCATTTGGAGTGGGATAGAAAATAAATGCAGTCCAAAAAAAAAGAAAACATGATTTAAAAACGGACTGTTTCTTGACCCTGGTAAATTGCTGCAAGTTGCTTGGCAACTGCAAATTATAATGTTTACACTTTTGCAAACAAGATATAATGTTTTAATGAGTCACTTTAAGGGGTGCTTTAATGTGTTCAGAAGTAGCTCCATATTTGCCACATATTTATGGATTTGGTGTCAATCTTCTCATCTAACTCTGTCACAAAATGTTTTCATTTTTCACAAGAGGGATGAACACGCTGGCATTTTCTGTTTTTAAGATGCAGTTGTTGACATGGAAAGACGACATATGATGCTCATTTTCAGGTGCATACTTACTAGAACATATTTACATGCTTTAATGTTCAGAAAACACATTCTTTTTCTGTCGTTTGGGCCTGTACCGTGTGAGAAGCCCCCTGTTTTCATTTCAGGCAGTAATGACTGTGATGACACTCCAGTGTAATTTTCTATATTTATAGAATTCCTTACATCTAATTTAAAGGCGCAGTTTCCTGTCTGCATTTTTATTCAGTATTTATATAATGTAGGCCCTTTACTGTCATAGAGCGCTGTGCTGTGTGGGAATGACAACCTAGTGCCAAAGAGTTGCTATTTATACGTCAAGCTTTTATCCATGTGCAAAGAATGGAAAACCGTGTGTCATCTGCTCGCAAGGAAATCAGTTGGGGACGTTTCCCCAGCTCTGCACTCGATAACCACACCAACTGCAGACATGTTTGACTCCCACACTGCAGCAGCTGTAGTTATATTCAGACTCTGACTTCAGCAGTGTGCTCTCCAAATATGTGTACTTGCCTTGTAAAAGCAAGCCATTGTGCACTTGGGGGTTTTTTTGTACAAAAGAGGAGCATTTTATAACTCCCTTTGTAGACCGACATGTGCTCTCCCCCTCTGGTGCAAAGCGTAGGGAGGATCTGGAAATGTAACTGCAGGCTTTTTAGCTTGGTGGTTGCCTTTGTGGTTGTGTGTAGGAGGGGTAATTAACCGCATGCCTCTATGGGTTTATGGGAGGCTCTCTGAACCTCCCCATGTCTCACTCAGGTGTAGGCGAGTATGGACATGCACCCCCTCAAAAGAAGCCTCATTGAGAAAGTTCTTTGTTTCAGGAAACATTCAGACATGCGGATGGACTAACTTTTCCATCAACCTCCACTGATTTAAAACATTATTCATTCATTGAAGTGGTCTATAAAGGTGTGTTACGTAAGATGAATCCCTCAATGATACCAATTATAGAGAGATCTAATAAAAGTAATTTGTCTAGCTAAAGTGATGCTGTCTGCGTAAGAGCTAACTGTGTCACTTTATATCTGTTGCTTGGCAGTACATCAGTGGTTTGCAGGCACAATTTGTTCTACTGTGTTTTCATGAGTCTTGCATAAAACATTCAAAACACATGGTGCATGTTTTGAGTCATGGAGAATCCGAAATATGAGGAAAACAAAAAGAAATCCGATCCTGTTTGTCCATCCGATTTTGTTTTTTTTAGCCATGCCGGTGGATTTTGGGATAACAATGAATGCCCAGTAATATTCATTCTGCTGCAGTGTGTGCTGGATGTGACCTGAGAGGATCATAAAAGTTTAGTCTGTTTATCGTTTCTCTGCAATCTGTGTCTGAATACGTCACCAGTGAAACAAACAGTCCTTTCACTGTGATCAATTAAGTCATTTATTTATTTTGAGGTTATAGCCTTAAGAATGAATACATCCGGCCCCTTCTCTCTTCTGTAACACATGACTTACAGTAGTACAAAAACACCACAAGTTTACAGTGTGATCCGAGTCATGAAGTTTCCCTTAACTCATGTGATATCTTGGAAGAAAAGCAACAAATACTTCAGTACTTATATGGCAGTATAATTTATAGAGGTTAAAGGGGTCCTATTTGGCCTTTTCTCATTCCTGTAGTGTTATATAGGTTTTTGTGCATGTTCTGCAAAGGCTAACCTCGCACTTCTATTGGCTAGTGCTCTAACACATTGTACATGATAGGCTAAGGGGCGGGACAGTCTGCAAACCAATCAGAGCAGACTGGGTTCTGGTTTCAGACAGAGGGTGAAAAGAGGTGCTGCAGCGCAGGCAGTATGAGCAAAATAAAGAGCTTTTTGAACATTAAAGCATGGAGACGTGTCACAGTAGAGGACATAAATACAAATATGATCTTAAAATGAACACAATAGGGACCCTTTAAGGAGGAGACAAAGGTCATTATGCAGACGAACAAGATATGGAGGGTTTATTGAGCGCTGCCTGCCTTTTCTCAACTGCTGTATTACATTTCCTGCCCTTGCGTTTCGAAATCTCGTAACTTGGTCAACAAATCATTTTTAACCTCCACACTCCTTAAAGCCCCTGTCACACTGTCCCGAAATTGACACCCGATGGACACACGAATATGGAATTGTGAATTTCGCACGAAGATGGCCCCGAACCACACACAAAGGCAACATTTACATTACATTTAAGACATACAACTGCAATGAAAGTACCAAAAACAATTATGTTACAGTACTATGATACTGTACTGATATCTTCAGACTTTGTTCTTTACTTTATCCGTCTTTATATGTTTTTATGTTATATTTCTCCGTAATGTTGTTTCCATAACAACAACAACTTCCTGTCAACTGTCCTTCAAAATAATATATTATATCCTTTTTAGTTTCACAGAACACAAATTGGGTTATTTACATAATATGTTTAAATGATTTTGTTGTGCAATAAAACAACCCGATGGACACACGATAAAGGAAATGTTCAAATTCGGCTGTGATCGTAGCAACATCGGGCCATTCGTGAGGGCATCTTAAGCCATCGTATGACCGCTGGTGGAGTTTCTCAGGCTCCGGCAGCAACTTCGTGAGTGGTGGCAAAATCTTTGGCATGCCAACAAATAGCCGAAGGACCTTGCGAAGGTTCATTTTCGTGTTGAATTCGTGTGTCGATTTTGCCCTTCGTAAGGCCATCGTGAGGGCATCTTGTTATCCTCGGTGCCATCGGGCATTCGCCCCGATCAGAGTGAATGTGAATGCACCGATGATAACACGAAGATGACACGATTTGACAAGATGCCCTCACGAGTGCCTTACGAAGTTGTCGCTCACGAAGTTGCTGCCGGAGCCTGAGAAACTCCACCGGCGGTCATACGATGGCTTAGATGCCCTCACGAATGGCCCGATGTTGCTACGATCACAGCCGAATTTGAACATTTCCTTTATCGTGTGTCCATCGGGTGTCAATTTCGGGACAGTGTGACGCGGGCTTTACAGGCACCGACAGTCAGATCCATCTCCATTAGGTGATTGAATCGGCTCCCTTCCTCTTTCATGTGTCGCAGGGAGGATTGATTGGCAGTGTTTAAGCACATCTTTGGCTATCTTTAGCCGCCATGTACCACATTTATAGGAATAATAAAATAAGGTTTCACTGGCAACATTTCTATTTAGGCCGAACTATAAGGAAAACGAAAGAGGTCTATATTGCAATAACCGAAGAGTCCTGAGGTCTGTAAGTCCTTGGTGTCTTCAGCAGCTAAGTGGGTCATGCATCTATGTAGTAAAGCTCACATACATTTGCCCTTTTAGCATTAAGTATATACTTCCAACTTCACGTTGTTTTCTGCACTAAAGAGAAAAATGAGCATTGGAGAATTGTTATTTTGCTTTTAAACATAAATATTGCATTCAGTGTCCTTTACGTCATGCAGATTTCTTTTTTTAAAGGCATGAGGAAAGAGATGACCTCATCTATAATTAATATGTTTTATTTGTATTCAAATGACCTAAAAAAGTCTACTGGGTGTAATTCTGTCTAGACTATTTTTAAAATCCTTATATTTAAATATTAATGAATGGCACTGCCCCTCCAACCTGCAAGGCCACTTTTATCTATTTCATATAAAAGATTGACCCTCATTTCAACATGAAAATCATTGATGTACACCTACAATATATTTAATCTTCCCGGATTGAGTCAATGTATTTTGATCATACAGCCCTCCAATAAAGAGCATTTGATACTGCTATGGTGCCATATACATGTTTTACTGGGATATGGTTTGTTTCTTTAAGATGTATTTATTCATCCTCATGCTGCTTCTCTTTTTATAATCAGATAAGACATGGGCAGCAGACTTCCTCCAGGAAGACTGACCTCCTCTGTCTCCTGTAGTGGCAGGAAGGTCAAGTCAACTGTTCATTAGTATGTCGTCTCCAATATGTCATGAGACAATGCCCTGACACTTTTTATACACGGGAAAGATGATTCAAGCCTGTAGAATGCAGCATGCTGTGCTTCTACAGTATACCCAGTGTATATCCCTATGTTACGGATTGTTTATCTCTTTATTGGTACATTTATAAAGATACTTGAAGGTGATTGGGGACAATATAACATCTAATCACGATTGCATTGTTTTTTTCTAATGCAACTGTTACTACTGATAATTAATATATAAATACTCGCTTTAATTACGCATACATGCGTTTTTTCGATGTTTTGACAAGTCACCTCTTTCCAGGCAGCGGTCTGTTTTCAGCTGCTGGAAATCATCTGATGGATGAAACCATTAACGGGGTCCAAGAGGACCCTTTTGTGCCATTACTGGTGTTAAAACCAACGAAAAAAGCCTTACAGCGATACATTTTGTTCTGAATTGTTTTTCATTCTTCTTCGGTAGATTATTTGGTGTTTTAATGAATGTGTAAATGGTTTGCTTCCATTGTCAAATAGTTGGTACGGTCCAGTTATCCGGCATGCGGTTTTTTGCTACGTTTATCGGCGTCAAGCTGCACAATGTAATAAAAGACTTGAACCGGAAATAAAGCAATGTTCACTTCAGAATAAGGTACAGCCTATGACAGGAAAACGTAGAGAAAAAGATAGCATACAAAATACTACAGAAGAATACAAACTGTGAAGTAGTACATATTAAGTGTATAAGAAGCCTTAATAAAGATAAGATAATTTTCTAAAATCAGTACACTAAAAATGAAAAGTAGACAAATGTTGCACAGGATATTGAAACAGTAATATTGCAAATCATATTGAAATATAATATTACATTACATGTCATTTGTTAGACGCTTTTTATCCAAAGCGACTTACCCAGGGACACAGCGACATGCTGACTGCAGTGGGAATCGAACTTGCTATCCTCTGATTCGAAGATCAGCACACTAATCCACTGATCCACAGCCCCCCAACATATTATAAAATATGTTTTTTTTTTGTGAAGCCAATAAAGCATTCTGAAGTATTTCAATAATGGATATTTTTAAACCAAAATTAGTTTTAATAATCATTTTAAACAAAGTAGTGTCATGTGTTTTCATAAGATTACATTGGGGCTGTTCCACTTGACACATTATGAAGAACATGCTGGGATAACACCTGCATTTTAACATGAACAAATGTCTAATTATTGCTAATACTTGAATTAGTCAGTTTATTTTTATTATATAAATATAAATATATTTAAATTGTCACCTACATTTTACACAAGTACCTGTGTGTTTAGTTTGTTCATTACATATTTTGAGAAAAAGGCTTGTATACAACCATGCTTATTATGGACTTATTATGGACTGTAAAATAGAAGAAAACAAACACATAACAAAAAGACATGTGATTGGGTAATGATTGATGCTCCACGTATTTATAAAAGGCACAAAACAAGCTCAGGCGTCACCATTTTCAGGTAGTCAGAGAATATCACATTTAAATTACTTTATTTAAAATAAAGAATATCTAGTATTATTTAACCCCTGCCATAACCACATTGTTAACTTGTTGAAAATATAAGACCTCACCAAAATTATTGGAATTAGAGTGGGATTTCCTTTATTCTGAAAAGTATAATCGGAAGTGTTTTTCTGATCTGTAGCCTGACTGCGGCTCGCAGGACTCGCTGAAGCTTTTTTATTCCCTCACTGTAGATTTTCCATTAACGATCCGCTGGACTGGGCTGAGTCTCTTATTTAATTCATTAGACACTGACAAGAGTTTATTATCATTCAACATTTCAGGCATTCCCATCCTTTTTCAGTCGGATCCTGTTTTTATTTCCACATTATTCTTTTGGTCACTTTTTCTTCTATCGGTTGGATTTACAAAGGGCGTGTTTGGGGCGATCTGTACCGGGAGTTTCATCTCCTGTACTGGTGCGACTGTGAGGAATGACAGCAACTGGGAATCGCTCCGCCTGAATGGAAACAATGGATTATAAAGAGCTGGGACATCATTTCGAGGAGAAACTGACACTAGCAGACAAATGTGAGTATATCCCAGTCAACATACACAAACAAATAGGTCACGAATAACGTTACTGGTGGTGAATGATTTATTGTCCTTAACCTTTTTATCCTACCAATTATTATAAAAGTGTGTTGGATATTTGTTTGAAGGGTCAGCTATCCTGGGCAATGAACGTTTTCGATTCAACAGCTGAAAAATCACATCATATTCCTCCCCCTTCAATCTTTACAGATGGGAGGTTTTTTTCCTTCCTGGCAACCCTTCTGTAATTCCCCTTTATTCACATGTGGGCTGTATCTGCGCTACAAGAGCCCCTGGAAATGCTGCACCAAGCCGAGGTCTCCATTACCAAACACGTCAGTGGTGCACAGGGGGAAAAATGGCCCACATGTACAACCAGGCAAGCTGGAGACTCTGTGCTTAAAAACAATCACTGTTCCTCACACTGTCAGTGGGATACTAATCAGATCCCAGAATAACAGTAAAAACTCTTCCTTGATCTTCTTTCCCTCTTGCTCAGAGCACGTCAGCAGCCTGATGCAGACCTTAAACATCTGCATTCCCATCTCATGGTTTCTCACACTTTCCATCTTCTTTGTAGCTGCTCCACCAACCATAGAGAAAATGTAATTATAGTGAAACCCATATTATGAGCTGATATGTATTATATAGTTCAATTTCCCTATTGAATTGCACATGCTATCCTCATTTAATAATGTAAATATGACATGAATTAGAGTTTAGACCAACAAACCCTGACATGTGCATTCAAAACCATGGTAAAGAAGGTGATAATTAATTAAGGCTTTTCAATACAGCATAGTATCTGTTTTTCTAGTGAATTATTATTTTAATTTCTGGTTTATTTCAACTCTTGATCTGGCTCATGTGTTTGTGATCTGGCTCATCATTATTTTCTATGCAATATCAGAACATTTAGAAAAAAAAATGTAATGCATTATTATTATTAACATGTTACAACCCAGTTTCTCATAGTCGAAGGTGAGGTCTCTGGAAAGCTTTGGGTTATGACTGACACTACAACATTATTTTGTTTTAGGATATGAACCGAGAAAAGCAGGACATCTCCATATTTGGATGGAGGCTTAAATCAAATGATGGATGACACAGTTATAAAAGCACCTCCATCACACATCTCCCCTTGACCTGTGTGCTGGTAGAAGGTGACTTTCTGTGCAGCCCTCCCCCTTTAGATGGAGGGAGGCAAGCGTCTGCTGCAGCTTTATATCACCGCTAAGGGCGGCTGTCATGGTGCTGGCTCGCTGCATGAGTGGGGGTCTGTACATCGGCTGTAAATATTGCAACCATATTCTGATGGATGCTAGATTTTTGAGGCCAGTTCATATTAATATCTGGGAGTTGAAAGGATACATGGGCAGTTGCGTTAACACTGGACAATGTGGATGCAGATCCCTTATCTCTTCATTTTTTTACATTTCTTTACAATTGTCAACTTGGTGTGATGGTTATGACGCTGTTTGGCATTTCTAAAGCGCAATCTTTTTTACTTTATGTTTTTGGACTCGTACCTCGATACTGACGATATGTTCATAATCTGACCAATATATCGTTCTAGTTTAAGCTTAAATATGACGTACTAATGAATACACGGATCCTGTTCTTGACTCCTTTAGGTTGCAGTGATGATCCGGGTATATTGGAACAATCAAAAGTCAGAATTAGTCCAAAGTGATTCTGAGCGATGGCAGAAACATGATGATTTATGATTTATCTGTTTGTTCTTTCCATTTTAATGCACTCATAACAAAAGAAAAAATAGTTATTGCTGCGTATTTGTTTTTCATTGTCGAACAGTGATGCTTTTAAACAGCCTGTCAACTGGATACTGCGTGTACGGTGAAGGTCGACAGCCTGTGTTTTTGAGGCATGGTTGTCAACTTCGGAATCTCTCTTTTGGAGCCTAATCATGAGCCTTATTGTTTATTGAAATACTCAACAAGCTCATAATGTTCTTGAACAAATCCACCGATCAATAAGTGATCTGAGGTGAAACACAAAGCATGTTTTGGTTGCAGGCCTTCCGGTGAGGTCTGCAGCATGCGACAGGGTCGATCAACATGTGACGTTTTCAGCAATGCAAGATGCCGAAAAAGGCAGCGGCGTTACATAAACAGAAACATTCTTACTCTCTGACACCTCCTGAGCCCTGAGTCTCATTGTTGAAAAAATAAAAAAGAAGATATTGAATCCAACAATGGTTTGCTTGTTTTTGTACAGCCTACTGTATCCTGCAGACTCATAATCCCAATATCAGAGTGATTGACTAAATTCTGAGCTTGAAGGACCTTCGGTTTAACCCTAATGCATGTAATCCCATACACAAATGCAAACACACACCCCTCCTCACCTCATAGGCCCATCTCCTGTCATCCCTCCCACCCCCTGAAACCAGTCAACCAGAGACATTACGCCACTCAATCAGAGTCTGTCTGCTGGTGTGTCAGAGTCAATGTTGCAGAATACAGTTTGCAGCTTCCTTTCTTCCTAACACTGCAAGGGCTGGAGTCGGACTCTCCAAGACGTGACTTGTTCAAAGAGCCTTTGTTTAGCTCTCACAATAGGAGTGGTCCCGGCTTATTGTGTGGTGAAGACAGAAAACCTCTGCGCTTGTTTGTAAAAGGAGTTTAAATTGTACAGTTGTTATCTGCAGTGTCACTGGCTTTTCCTGCCCTGCAGTCAGAGTCAATGCTCCTCTGTGGAAGTAATCATGAGACGTGGACTCCCTTTGGCCCGAGAGCTTCCCAGTCATGCTGACGTTGTGTTCTTGGCAGTAATTCAACATTACAGCCTGGCTGGAAATGGAGATTTTGGCCCAGAAACCTTCCTCCCACTCGCTTTTGATTTGCCTTTATCATTAGCCCTACTCAATTCAACTCAGAGAAAACCTCTGCCTGGTTTGTAAGCCATTAAAGAGTTGCATTACTAACGTATAGGTCCGCAACTAACACATACTTTCGTAATTGTCTTGTTTTATTTGGCCGAAACCAAAAAATATATAACAACAATAAGAGGATTTGTGAAGCCAGACCAAGACAGTTTTTACCATTTGTACTTTGTAAATTATTGTAACACATGACCATTAGCTGCACTTAGCATAGGCTATGGACGTTAGCTTAACATAGCTGTCGAACGGCATACTGTACGGCGTAATTTGGACATTTCTAAAGTTAAATGTATAAAGAAATGTGTTAGCTATTGACAGTGCCTTGTGTATTTAAAACAGGTTTCTTCGGGATGTCCCATGTTGTGTCCCATACAGCAAATAATGGCAGTATACGTTGCAAGCGTTAGCAAGTCCAGCCAAGAGTAAAACAATAAATTCCAAAGGTGGGTCAGGGGGGGTGGGGTTGCAATCAACTTATCAACTAATAATACAAATTGTAGCAGATGAATTGTCTCTTGATATACTGCTGGTTGTGTGATCATTATTTCAAGTATGACAGCGTTTTTAATACTTTCTTTCTGTTAGCATTGAAAGGCTAAAGCTAAAACATACTCTAAGACAAAGCTCCTCTCAGCTCCTGCAGTCCGACAGGGCTCAAGTTCGCACAGCTCTGACTACTGTGTCTTATTGTTTGTGTCCTGGGGGCTCAAATGCCTGTTCAACAGGGTGGGAGGGTTGTGAGGATGAGATCAGCTAGAATGAGTCTGGGAACCTGGACAGGGAGTCCAGGTTTAGGCAAGATTGTTTTGGTTTAAGTGGATCTTTGAAGAAGAAGAAGGGAGGAGGAGGAGGAGGCCAGAGCTCTCTCCCTTCAACACTCCACGTCAGCTGTCCCCGTGACCAGATGCTATAAATCACAGCCTCTCACAGGAAAGGAGAGGAAATGCTCCATTCTGCTGCTTCTGAGCATAAGGCAGAAGGAGGATGTAGCTCGCTAAGCGCTTATGCACAGATTAGTCATGTTTTCCTGCGTTTCCCGTGCTATAAAAAAGCAGAAATCATGAATGGGATGTTGATACATACTGAATAATAATCCTGTTAGCAGCATAATCCTGTTAGAGAGCGGTGTGAGGCAGAGTTTAGTCATACAAGGAATTGTCATATCACATTTAATTGATAAGAGTCATTGTAGCAACACCTACACACCTGGGACTCTTTTAGAGCAGTAATACGAGATCAAACACTCAGAATCATAAGGAAATTAACATTTTAATGTTGAGTGTTATTTAGGCCACCGTTTCCTAGCAAGATGTTTTGTATAAGCTTTCAGCTGAACTAGTGCGTTTCCTGTGCGTAAAAAATATGCTCTCACTAAATATGATGCTAGATGGTATACACTTCCTGTCCCCTAAAATGTCTTGCGTATTTATACATTTTATATTTACACAGCTATTTCGGGGTGCAAATGAATGCATGGAAGTTCTTTGTTGAAATATGGCTATTGGAAACGAGAACAATTGGAAGCATTGCTTTCCATAACGCTAATTCAAAACTACTTGTAATGTCACCTGAGCGACATTTGAGCACAATCAGAAAGATGAGATATTGGTTTTGTGAGATCCAGTTACAATGTGATGCTGAGACGGTCCAATAAGACGAATTGGTCTTGACTGGAACAAAGTGAACTTTCTCCTGATTTGTCTCTGGTGTTAAATGATTTGTTGACGTTCACTTCTCAGACTCAGACCTGCTGCTGGGTGTCAGGGGTGAAACCTGATGTGACACGGATCCAAGAAACTGACTCTCTTAGGGCTTTCACACCAACGCGGTTCCCGTTCTAGCTCCGTGCTAGAGCTTTTCTGGTTCGGAACTGGTTTTTCTTTTCAGCCCCCGTTTTGTTCACACCGCCCAGAGCCCGACTGGTGCTGCCGCTGCTGCGTCATGACGTCACCGTTTACGGCGCTCACTACAACAACAACAACAATGGGGGACTACGAAGCCAGATTAAATTAAATAACGACTTCTCCAACCTTATACAGAGTGCCGTGGTTCATTGTTTATTAATGTGTTTCAGCGGCATTTACCGACCGCTGCAGTGCTGCTCTTCCACGGGAGTTTATTCGGTACCACTTTACTATAAGACTACCCTTATAAAGGATTCATAAAGAGTTTATAATTATGTTATGAATTAGGTTGTAAACACTTTATTAATCATTAAGAACCATTTATAAACCAGTTCTAACATAGTATTCATACATCAACACAGGCTCACTATTTGGCAAGATGACTAAGCCTTATATTGGCTACTTAGCGAGAATCAACTCAGTGAGCAACAGACACCAAGGATGCTGGATGATGAAGAAGACGAAGTAAGCTAAGTAGCCAATATAAGGCTTAGCAGTAGATAAATGTAGGCTCACTATTTGGCAAGCAACCGGTCACAGTTGCCCTGTTTATCTCATGTCTTATAAAAGCTTATTAATCATTTATAAAGTGTTCACAACTTAATTAATAAATGAATTACAAACTATTCGTAAACCCTTTATAAGGGTAGTCTTATTGTAAAGTGGTACCGTTTATTCTCCCGTTAGCTCCGGGTTAGCTCACACGGCAGCGTCCGCTGTAAAGTATTCACTGTCTGACTGTCACACAAGCAGCTGATACATATCCCCAATTCCTCAGAATGTGTTTCAGTCTGAATTGACGCTGTTTGGCATCACAACGCTGTTATGAATGTTTCTGGTATAAAATGGGTGATGTTAGCATAGCAACCAAAGCTAAACTGACTACTTGTTGTTGCTATCCTATTGTGGCATAAGCCGTTTTCTACAGGCACATTTTACTGGTGCATTTTTCATTATGATTCTACTTGTGATAGTCGGACACGACAACCTGTGCAGCCCATGTATTGATTCCATCCGATAGCTGCTATAATACAAAACAAAACGTCTGCCTCTCTCCACAATGATCAATAACAGCGAACGGATGGTCAAAGTAAGGCGAACAGGAACAAACTGTGCTTTTCAGGCTCTAGCTCCGAACCGGCCCTGGAACCGCATTGGTGTGAAAGCCCCATCTGTGTGACGCCTCCTTTCTTATAACCCTCTCTGCCTGTACTTGTCCGGTCCCCCATTACCCATGCTGCCTTGCAGTATGTACTAGATGTTTTTGCTGATGTGTTACTCCAACCTTGGGGGAATCACTAGCAGATGTACCCCCCTTCCCCCCCCTCTTTACTGTATGTGTGCTTGTTTGTCTGTGTGTGGAGATACGAGCCTGGATGTAGTTACATTTGATGCTCATGTCCACTTAAACTCACACACACACACACACACACACACACACACACACACACACACACACACACACACACACACACACACACACACACACACACACACACACACACACACACACACACACACACACACACACACACACACACACACACACACACACACAACACACACACACACACACACACACACACACACACACACACACACACACACACACACACACACACACACACACACACACACACACACACACACATCCTCTCAGTCACAGGACACAGGCTCTAATATTAGAGTGCAGTTGATGGCGGATGCATTCTGCTAACAGACATCATATTGCAACCTCATTTAATCTGGAAGACAGGACAACACAACCCAGAATAATAAGTGTATGTTCAGCCATCTTTACTTAAAACTAATTTGACAACTGTGCATATTCCCGTTGTCCCGAGAAAATTGTTCAGTTGTGTAAGGATGCGTAATGCGTCATGTGGTGTGTCAGATGTTTTCCTTCTTTCTTTTCAAACCCCTCCATGTGTTTGTCTGCTCTCCACATGGATTGTTTTGAACAACAGATAAGAAGGCAGTTCAAAATGCAGCGTCTCCTGCTGCACCAGTCAATTGATTACCTGCAATCTCTTCTTCAATGACGCCACTCTGCCTTTTTCATCACCCAAACACCAGGTGCAGGTTGACCTAGCTAGGTTGATATGCAAAAATGTTCAAGAAAAATGTCAGTTCATTTTGGCTGCAGCCAGTCAGGTCTTTCTTTTAGACATGCAGACTGTTACATAGCGTCTTGGTTGCCAAATGTTTCCCCTGTCTGACCTTGGGGAAATGTTATTACTATCCCTGATCATTTCTCTCTAAATATTTATGAAGCAAAACATTCGAGGGCAGATGCTGCAGCACCCTATTCCTGTTGATTTAGTGAAGAGATTATCCTCATCTTCACGGCATTCATTTATTGAAATAATTGATTATTTCACAGCAAGTCTATTATTTTACATCTGTGTCATGCATAAGAAAGGTCAAGTGCAATTCAAATATACGTCTCTTCCACAAAACATAAAAGTAATAAGTGTTATTATATTTATATTTATAAGTTTGGGGCTCTCTGCTGGAACTGCTACCCCCGCGACCCGACCACGGATAAGCGGGAGAAGATGGATGGACAATGAATATACAGCAACAAATAGGTTTATTTATCATTTTTATACTTTTTTAAAATTCTAACATTACATATTAATATTTAAAAGAAAAATGTATAATACAAATGTCAGCTATACTAGAGATATTAACTATTTTTGTAAACAAATAGTTTTTTTCCAGCTGTCTAAGTGTTTGTGTTGACTGTTTGTGATGCAGCACTAAAACCAGACCTCAGCTGAGATGAATGTAGTTGCACTTCACCGCACTGCCAGGTCAACATTACTCAGCCACATACAGTTATGCCCTACTTTCCAAAACAAGTGGGTAAGTGTGGTGGGACAGCTTTAGCCTAATTACACTTTATCGGTCATGTCTCTCTTTGAAGTTTTCTTTACAAAGACAATCAAGAGGTTTTTTTATATATAGACACCAAAATGAACAAACGAAAACTTTAATTGTACATGCAGACTAGGAGTCTCTCTGTTTGGCAAGGTCGCTCTCGGAAAACTTGAGGTCGTGGCTCGAGAAGTGAAACTCCTTGACTACAGCTGCAGTCAAAACAAACCACGTCTGAGCTATGTTCTCTCTTCTGTCTCCCAGAAAATACTTTCTCAACACCCTGCAATAAAAACGGTTCAGAGATATTCCCTTTGCTCACTCCGTCACCTTTGTTCTAATTTGTCAGTATCGACTCTGAGTCGGTGGATAGAGAAGCAGGGGAAAGTGAATAATAGATGATACATATATGATTCATGCTTGGCTCTGTTGAACGTCTTTGTGACTGGGTAACCCACTTCTCTGTGGTTAAAAGCATCTGGAGATCTCTCCTTTCTGCAGTTCAGTTACATCCTGTCTCCTGCCACTCGCCGTTCTGACTGAATCTGTTTGAGCTTTCATGTTCATTATGTAGTACTCATATTAACCTTTAACAGCTTGTCTTTTATAGGCTTGTTTTCACAGAGGGCTTGAGATACAGAGTAAATGGTCCCCCATGTGGTGTCTGATGTTTGCTGATATAAACCAGCATCTTGTGTCAGGTGACAAGTCAGTCCAAATGTTTGGTTGTTTGGTGGCAGGAAATAGGATACGGGTTTACATCAACAGACAGTTTACCCAACTTACAAAAAGGTATTTAACTATAGTTTGGGATTTATGTTGTGTGTGAGTTTCCTTAAATACAATAAGGGTGGTTCAAGTTTTGGATTCAAAGTTAAATCAGTTGGCTGTTATTTTACCTTTAATATTATCCCATCATTTGTGCAGTTTTTGGGAGGTCTCAAAGAATATTTTTATGATCAACCTCTTTAGCTTTAAACCTTAGTTGTACACGTCTACTCATGCTTTTGTAATTACTTGTTATGTAAGTAAGCTAGCTGGCTAAAACCACAGAGCCACTCAAGGGTTATTGGAATGTTAGTTAATTTAATATTTAGTCAATTATAATATGGCTAACCTGCCATATTTGCACTAAATGATTCTTCAATTCTAAGTCAGCTTTGGACAACAGGGAGGACGCATCGGGTCCTATTTTGTTCAGCCAGACTCCTAAGATAAAATGCTACATTGTGCTCAACAGCCGACACGCAGTGCTCTGTCATTTCAACCTTAAAATGAAGGTTTCTCTTTTACCATCAGCACACATTGCTTCTCCTGTGACAGTGACGAGTGGCTGTGTTCTTGTTGTTACGACCTGGGACTCATTGCAAACACAGCTGTTTATTCTGGGGACCTCTCACGGCATATCGAGAGAATCTCAGGGGTTCAAAGGTTCGTACAGCATTTGTTTAGTGGGGCCTGAAGCCTTTCTGTGCCTGCTCCGAGGCAGTTGCATGCAGTTGACATTTTGTTTATTATATCATGCATGATTGAATTTGGACTCGATGACCTTTTGTTTTATTTTTGATTGTCACAAGATAGAGCTGGGGATTTCAGTCTGTTACTTGATTTGTATTTCCCTTTTTATTCATACACTCATTGGTTAGACCGATTCAGACATCCGAAAGGAAGCCTTGATTTGAGCTGTTGTTTCTCTCAGCACACATGCAGTGTCCCAGGAATGTTCTTCCTCTTCTTTTCCCTAAGGCGTTGATTCTTGTTGCTCAAGAGCGTTTCCTTTATTTTTGCAATGCACAGAGGAAGAGGTGGTCCACGAAGGCCACATGTGCAGTGCACAGTTTGTAAGCATAGCAATTATCTTCCTGCTGCCAAAGTTTCTAAAATGAGATTTGATGCCTCAAGATATGTTTTTTTTGTTGGGAATATTACACATTCCTGGAGACACTTAATCTGAGTTCGTGCATTTTGTGGAAGTGACATCTATCAGATAATGTCCTGTTGCTTTGACAACACATACAGTATTGAAGCTCTTTGGTTTGGAGGATGTTAACCCTCTGAGTCCTTGGCACATGCAGACAAGGCAGACACAGAAAGAAGACACACATTTGGTGCTTAACGTGCAAGGGGAATGTGGATGCCAGGGATTCCTGAGGGTGTCCTGACCCAGATCCAACATGTCCCACTCAACAAAAAGAGACACACACACACACACACACACACACACACACACACACACACACACACACACACACACACACACACACACACACACACACACACACACACACACACACACACACACACACACACACACACACACACACACACACACACACACACACACACACACACACACACACACACACACACACACACACACACAACATGCCCATACTGGCTCTCTAATGAACATAACTCCAAACAATAGAGCTGACCTGCTTCACACCACACGGGGTGCTGCTCTCCTCCGCCCTTTCGACAAAGTCTGATTTAAGAGCTGCTTCCCTTCAAACACCCAACTCATGAATAGCTTTTTATAAATAAACTCTTACTATATTTTATATAATTTGTAATACCTACATGAAACTAATTATTCCAGAATACAAATGCAGCCCCAGTGCCTCTAGGTGCATGTATGTGATGTCATTTAATGTATCTATCCCATTTTAGTATAGCTTTGTGCAACTTTGTTAACACAATATTCATTTGTCCTTTTCACATGTTCACCTAGTTCAATCTAATTCAGTTAAATACAACAGGGAATGAAGGTTATCGTTTTATTTAGCGTACCTTTATCGATATTGTTTAGTTGACAAAATAACTGAAAAGCATCGAAGCTATTTCAAGGTCATTTTCATTTTCTTTAGAACATTCTGTCTTTATCCCAATGTTGAAAAAAAAAAAAGGACAAAGAGGGTGAACAAGATGCTCCAATTGAACCAGGAACGTTGAAAAATGATATTGTATGTAGTAGTACCTTAATGACTAAATCATAAAGGTGAATGTCTGCTTTTTCCATATAAGCTGTTTTCTGAGCTAAATTAGTCTTATTTTGTGCACCTAAAATACTTTATAACAGTGTGCAAAAGCATAAAAAACCGCATATGAGTTTGATTAAGAATGTAAATGTTGAAGCGGTGCAGTGCCGATAGAAAATGAGTGTTGGCCTACTGCCACACTTACATTTCCAACGCCACCAAAATGTCCATCATGCGATATTTCGATCACCTTTACCCATCCCTCAGACTTACCGTGTTTATTCTGCACATCTTCTTCACGACCCATCTCCACGTTGTCAATCACAAGGCACCTATACTGGAAAATCCTCAGCCCATACACATCACTCAAAACAGGTCATTTTGTACAATTTGTTTGTCAGAAGGATTACGGAAACACGACTGGCCCGATTTTAAAGCAACTTGGTTGACAGGTGTAGAATGGAGCAACAGATAGCAGATAATCACCAATTGCTCTTCTAGTTCTATTTGTGATGCACTGCAATTTATTTTTGAGAGGGTCCTGCGCACAGGTGGTACGGATGTTGGTTGTAAGTAAAGGTAGAAAACAGTCGTCAGAAAAAAAAAAAAAACTAAAGTGCACTCAAAGAACACAGACAAGGTAGTCTTTCCATAATCTTGCTGACACAAACAAACAAACAAACAAACAAACAAACAAACAAACCAACAAACAGTAATAAAAACATTTCCACAAAGTGAATCAGAAGTATAAGCATCCTTAGTCTACAGTATGTCCTCAATTGTCTACGAGTAAAACATATAATATCTAACAGTCCACAGATTTTTCTTAACCATCATTGGTCAATTTCTGTCGGCGTTGGCATCCGGTCTGGCGGGTTGTTAACTCTCGTTTGGACGCCCTCCTCTATTTGATTCTGTTATTGATTACAACAGTCTTTTCTGTGCCAGATGGATTTGGATGGTAGCAGCCAAAATGTGGGCCACACACAAACCAAATGAAGTTGCCCTGCTCCGCCTGCCGTGAATCTGGCGTACCACATGCTGCAGCTTGTGGTCACTGCGCTGCCCCAAGGTGCCTCGACAGGAGCCAGCCCCTTTTATGGCCGACATTCTCAGTAGGGTGCTTATCGCTATTTATAAACCCAGAGTCTGTCACAGTGGCACAGAAACCTGAGATGGCTGTGGAGGGGACCAGGAGCTCTGCAGGAGGGGGGTGAACATCATGCTGAATGTGTGTGTCTGTGTTAAATGGAGCTTGTCACATGAATGGCTCATCATGTGCGATAAGATGACTTGACGCTGACCATGTTGTTCTGCGAGGCTGTATGGTTTATCATTGTCGTTTTAGGGATGTCAATGAAAACATGTTTTATAATTAAGTGAACATAATTTAATTGAGATATATTCACATATTATTAGTTGTTACTTTTGGAAGCAATTGTGAACATTTGACACAGACATTACTCTAGTCCTATTTGTCTGTAATCATTTTGGAAATACATTTCCTCCAAGGCTTCAGGGGACATACACAGGAAGTATAATGCTGCCATGTGTTCAGTGAGCTATGCTGATACCACTTGAGCCCTGAGTAATTAGCTACACCATGCAAAGTATGCCGAATTAGCTATTAGCAGTCACAATTTGTCATCATGAAATTAACTCATGAAATTACAGACAACTATCACTGGAATATTTTAATAGTGAAGAAAACTTGTTCATGTGACATCTGCTCCTCTGTCCGGTAGGGTTCACTGCGCAGATTGTCATCACAACACATCACTTGGTTTCCAAAAGCCTAACCTTTATACATTGGTGTTAAATAAAGCGGCCCTATATTGGGGGCTAAGTCTTATTTTGTTCAGCCTATACAGCATTCATCCATGACTCATCTTAATCAATACAGATTGTCAACACATTGTAAAAGTCCACAGTCCTTAAAACATTATACAAACGGTGAAACAAAAAAAGGAAAAAGAGAGTGACCAATTTAAAGGATTCATTCAAATGATAGTTAAGTAATACAAACATACTGCAGTTGGACAAAATGTCATGTCCTGATCTGCCTGTCTTGAGGCTATATTCTCTTTCTCCTGATAAGTGGTCTTAGTTGTGCTAATCATTCCTAATGTGGACTCAGTCTCTCTTACAGCCATGTAAGGCTGCTCAACTGATGAAATACACAAGTCTACCATAATCTTCTTAGGCGAGGAGGAGCATGCAATCCTCTTTTAACCAAATCCTAATCCTTTCTTCAGCATCAGGTCGAAGCGGAGCCATCCATCCGTGATCCTGCGTATTTCTTTCTTACTCTCTGATGTAAACACACTCGGATTCACTCCCTATCGTTCCCCCATCAGTATTCTGGAGTCCAGGCTGAGCATTAAGTTCTGTGCTGAAGTACAGTGTCTGGAGAGGAGCCCAGTGTTAATCTGTGATTCATCTGGTTCGGTGAGCGAGGACGGGCCTGTGGAGAGCTTCACGCTCCATCTGCCCCTTGTTGGCTGCAGAGGAGATCTGGCCCGGAGCCTGCAGCCTCTCACCTTCTTACCTCACTGTCTCTGAACTCCTGTCTCATTATTTCTCCAGCTCTGGGACTAGCTGTTACTGTCTTTATCTGTCCTCCTTTTTTCGTCTTTTCAAATCCTTTCCTTTTCCTCCTCCGTCATTATGCTGCACCATTTGTCCACTCTCTCATTGTCCCCCAGCTCCCCTTTCTCTCTAAACCTCTCTTCTCACTCTCCACATGTCCTTTCAGAAGTGCACAAATTGTCCCTTCTTCTTCTTCTAATTCTTCTTCTTCTTCTTCCAGCTCCGTACCCCCTCCATGCGTCACTGCTCTGTTTGTCCCCATCTTTGTCAGTGTGACAGGCAGAGAGGGTAAAGGAAGGGGGGGGGGGGGGAGTCGAACAAGCAATAGCCTGAATGTGAAAACAGAGTCTGAGAAGGGATTTCAACAGGATGTGTTCTGTGGCTTTTTTCTGCTTCTCTGTCGTCCTCTGTAAGGGTCAGAGGTCAGGAAGTCTGGCCTCGTGACCGGATCTGTGTGGAGGAAGTCTTCATAAGGAGGCCTTCATTCTATACAAAACAAGATTGAATACAAGTAAAGATTATTGTTCTTATGGATTAATCAGTAGGTTCAATGCCAACTTTAGATTTTAAATTAAATGTTCAAGGCATGCAGTTTACCCAACATGGTAAAAGCTCGAGGACAAACTTCAATTACAGTTGTGTTAAATCTCTCCCTTTTTTTATTTGTAAAATGTTGTATTTTTTTAGCCAGAGTGCTTTGATTGATAGATATGGTGGTGAACGGGTGAGACAGAGGGGAGAATATTGCCCGAATGTTTGGCGAACCAGATAGGAACCCGCGTACTTGGCAGTGGGCGCCTCCAATGGGCCGCCTGTTCTAAACACAACCTGCAGCCCAAATCTCTCACATTTTAAACATCAACATGGTCTTTTAGCGTACATTTTCAAAATGCTTGTTGCGTCCCATCAACAGTCCACAACCTGAACATTAACCAAAAAATAATTTCAAACAGTGAAAAGCAGCTTATTTTAGAAGCAGAAACCAAAACAAAGTATAATTTTCACATAAATAATGACTTTAAACACTTTTTTTAACACAACGTTTGTGTTGCCCCACAGTGAAGTCAGGGGATTTAGACTCCAGTTTCGGTGGCTCTGTGGGGATAATGCAACCAATCATCATTCATTATCCCTGTGATAACAACTGTGTAAGCATTCATCTCTTTAGGGAAGCTGAAATCAACACAACACACTCTAGTGTTTTTCTTCTGCCCCATAGGAAAAACCAATGTGTATCATAAAATATCCCGCCTTTTTAGTTCAGAGAATCTGTTGAATTGGCTCCACTCCTTCAAAGACAACTGAGATGTCCTCCCATGCTTCTGTCTCACCTACTGCGGTGTTTACAGCTGTTAATATGAGGCCCTTTATTTCAGCTCTAAAACCTTCAGGGACGGAGGGGGAAGTGCAGTGCTGCACATCGACTGATGTTGCGTTAATGAAGTAGCACAAATATTTCCACGCTTATAGTGAAGGTGCGTCACAAATGGATGAAGACAGACAGTCACTAGCACTGGAAAACACACTAGTGATGCGACTAGACGTCACAAAGGAAACTATGCATTATCATGGTGTTTTAATATTGTGTGACATGACAGATCATTTAATAAAGCATCTATGGTAACTCGTCTTAATCAAACTGTGTCTTTTCTTCCTCCAGCTCTTCCTCTGCAGACGGAGTCTCAGTCCATCCAGAATGGGGACAAGTCTCTGGGGAAGGACATCCTGACTTCAGATGACTCCGCCGTCACAGACCTCTCTCCTAAGACAGACTCCAGCCCCATCACAGAGACCCCCACCAACACAGATGCCTCCTGCAAGACAGATGTGAGGCCCTCCACCCCGGGCAGCAGCCCTCAGCCCAAGAAAGGTAGACATATGGAGGTTTTTGCTGATAGATATGAGCTACAACACATAACATCAGTCCTGCTGGGTAAGCTTGCAAAGTCAAAGACAGCAACATGTTAAATCGCTGCCCTGTTAAAACAGATGCGTAACTTGTGCATCAAGTAGAAGCAGTACAAATGTTATTTTTGAAAGGCTTACAACAAATACGAATTGAAGCGGAATATTTTGTTAAACATGATCGGGATTTTGGAATTAGCACATCCTTATGATATGAATCATCCTTTCTACACTCTTCATTCTAAGGTTTTTGAGTATTGTATCCCATTCAGCCAGCAAAGCATGAGTGATGTCAGCTGCTGATTGTATTAGTGATAAGGCCTTTCTCCTGCCAGTGAATCCCACAGGTGTTGAGTGGGGTTAAGCTCAGCTCCCTTTGTCCTGGCCGGTCAAGTACAAGGAAAAAAGAAGAACATTTTCAAATACTACACGTTGCTGCTTCCAGTTGGAGTTTGTCCTTTTTTCCCTTTTATAAGCACACATATGAAAGGGACTGCTACAATTGCTGGTACCTTTGTGCTTCGTTTGTAGGCAGATGAGTGCAGTGATCAGATAGGATGCTGGCTCCTAGAGATAATGAGGTAATTAAGTCAGAGTGATGCAACAGGGTGCACACTTGAATGGCTGACACAATGCAAGGTCACAGTGGTCCTTAGTTTGTGTTATGGTTGCTATCACAACAGCTACAATTACAAGTGTTGAAACTGGCAGCAGCAGAAATGGCTGCTTCTGTTACAAGCTAGTTCTTTTTTAGTTGTACTCGGTAAGTTGTTTGATTGCTGCTGAGGTGTAGAATGTGGAGTCAGCATTTTCTCCTACAGCTGCTGGCCATGTGACCCCATCGGGCTGTTGGCTTCCTCATCTCATTTATTAAAAACCTGCTTCTTTGAAATGGCTTAATTGCTCCACACAAAACACGACACCGCCTCCGTCGTTATCAGGGACAAACGTTTCAAACCCCCTAAAAAGACCCTAAATGTATGAAACTGTGGCTATTTTTTCACTCTTTGTCCTCATGGAAGTTTCGATGTATATTGAGTCATTCTCACCAGACAGATGGTAGTGGCTCAAGCCAAATCGTCCTGTGCTATGGGGGGGGGGGGGGGGGAGACTGAAGCATTGAGTGTCAAGTGCAAGACCTCCAGACTGATGAGGTGTATTTATTCTCTGCACTTCATCGCGTCTGCATGTCAGCCAGACTGAAGTGCGCAGCCGGAAAAACTCTCCGAAAGGTGGGGAGGAAATTCAGGTTGCCATGGAGACACTGCTGAAGTGCTGCAGGGCGCCGTGATTGGTTGAGAATACAGCATACATATTACATAGCGTGAAGGAGAACCACAAAATCAGACGTGCACCCCGGGGGTCCTGGTTTCAGCCGTGTTTTCTTCACACAAGATAGAGACGCTCAAATCCTCATGTTTCACCGCTGCGTCTGAGAGTGTATCAGATACATGCTGATTATCACTGCAGCAGAAAAACAAGAGGATGTTCCCAGTTACAGTGGACCTGCATACGAGTTTTAACATTGTGAGTGTATGAGGAGACGGAACTGCTTTGACCTGATTAAGTGAATCAATGAATGAAACCTGCAGATATAGGTTTTATATATCGAAAAGCAACATGATAAAGACTTGGTTTTAATCAGCAACATTCAACGGAAAACAATCAAATCTTGGGTGTGGCGCTCATGATGCTCACAGCTTTAAAATATAATTATATAATATTATAATCACACATATAAAAAGCCAGAAACAATGTCACTGTTACTTGAAACAATCTACTTCAGCTGCTTTTTAACTGGGTCGCTTCTATTGTTTCACTACAAACATATTGTGGACTGATGTAAAGTAACAGGACAGTCTCACAAGTGGGGCCTTTCTGTTGACATTTTTTAGATAGCAATGCGGTGCCACCACATGTCTGTATCCCAGGTGTTCCTCTTCTCCCGTTACTCCTGAGGGATCCCAAGGCATTCCCGGGACAGATGGGATGTGTAATCCCCCTCAGCGTGTTCTGCCTTTGCCTTGGGTCGTCTCGGAGTTAGAGTAGTTCCGTGAAAACCTCTCGAGGGAGGCGTATCAAACGAATCCTAATCAGATACCCCAAGCTCTTTCTAGATTTCTGAAGTAGTTCTCCTTAGTTGAACTGAGCACTTTATTGTCTTTGATCGACCTGCTCAGCAGCAGGCAGACACAGTTAGCCACTAGCTGGTGCTTTAAGTGGAGCATTAAGCAGCTAAAGACACAGATATTTCCATCAGGAGGTGGTGGAGACCAAACCTGGAGCTAAACAACTCAGAAAATGAATATCTCGTACATTCATATGGGGGACAAACATGACTTCAAATAACAACAAAACCTTGCTCAGTAACTGCTTGATGTGTTGAAAATCAGATGTTTTAGAGTTTGTTACTTAAGTGTTCATCTTTCTCTGCCCCTAAGTGACCACCATATAATTAGTTTTTGGAGGTTTAAGATGTACGTTTCAAATGAGAGCTTTATTTTTAATTTTCCCCTACAGATTTGATGAGCTCAGAGCAACGACAGAAACTTGCCAAGGAGCGGAGAGAGGAAAGAGCCAGATATATTGGTAAGAAATACTAAAACTGTCGAATATTTAATATGTTTCTTTGAACAAATTTGATTACTTAAGAGACTCAGTTTGTGATGCATGAAGCTGGACATTTTAATTAGCAACTTGTTGCATGTCCACCTTCTGTTCCTTATCTAGTATTAACATTTCTCTTTCCTCTGTCACTGTGCTCTGGTGTGACTGACAAGTATTGTCGTCTCTTATTGTTTCTCCTTGAATGGCTTTCAGAACAGCAAACTCAGCTGCAAGGTAAGGGGCTTCACTAAAACCCGATGAAGCATTTGTGCCGTCATGCTATATGGGAATAATCACAGTCATGACATTTCTTCAGCCCTCCATGATTCAAATATGTTTTTACCTTTCTGTCATTGCGTGTCATTTTTGAACCCTCAGCAGTCAATTTTCAACGTTAATGTTTCCACTTATGTTTTGTTTAAGTTTGACTTTATGTTCTTCTGCATTTCTGCGCAGCATGCGTGTCCCACACCTTAAATCATGGTTTTACTTTATGGCTGCAGAATGAAACGTTTGCCTCCTATAAAAAGATTTTTCCAGTCTAAAAACCTGAAAGACTATACTTGTACAACACAAGGCTTCTCCCTGTGGATGTAGGCAGCCAATCAGAGCATAGCTTGTGGGGCGTATACCCGCAGAAACGCCCCACAGAGACAAGGGCGTGATAAATGAGCAGTCATTACCATAAACTGAGAGCAGGCCTTTTACAGAGATTATATTTAATTACTACCTTCATTAGCATCAATAATGTGGTCATGCTGCAGCACAGAAGAAAGGGAGTTCGGCCGTCTTTTTATCGATAATATCTGAGGTTTACTCGCCGTCCGTTTAGATTGCTGCAGTCTGCTTCTGTCTGTAATTACATGGTGAAACGTTAAGCCGTTTTAATGTGGAGCATGCAATTTCTTCAGCCCAAGATGCATATAATTGCATGTAGGTCGCAAAACATGTTGTTTTATTTACATATCTCCAAGAAACAATAAAGGATTGGGGTTTTGTTATGTAACAGCAACTCGAATATTTTAGCTTTCTCTGCAAAAGGGGAAAATGAAAAGCCATTAAACAGACACATTTGTCATCCTGCTGCTCGGAACACAGACACACATAATAGGATGTTTTCAGGAATTGGATTCATGGAGGATGAAGAAAGCGTTCTCATTGCGAATGAGGCTCAGACTTGTGCGCCTCATTAATGAAGACGAGCTAAAGAATACTGAACTTGATACAAAAAAAGGTCTTTGCTTAACCACACTGCTACATCCTAGCAGTACTAATGCCGTCTAACTGCCAGCAATATGAGGTAACATTGAATCATGCCATGCTATTGCTTTTGTTGTATCCAGCATGTAACCAACCTTCATCATCATCATCATCATACTCTCCACACTGCCTGAAATATGTTATATAAAAAGGGTAGAGGATATGCATGGAGTTTAATTCAAGAGGATTGATTGCTGTTGAATTGTTCCTCAAAGCAATGAGCCACAGCAGCGTATGAACAGAGTAGCGGGCATCTGCCGGAGGGAGCTGTAACACACAGCGGGAAACTTCTGCGTATTTACTGTTATCAGGATTATAGTGTAATGAACTCAGCAGCTTCCATCTGCTTCACCCATTCAGTTCAAGATTCAAGAGTTCATTGAAACTCTGATGGAGAAGTTCCTTTAAATCACTTATTTCCACTAAGTATTACTATACTTCACATACTGGAGACTGTCATTACAAATATTCTTGTTGTGAAATGTGGTTCTGATAATCAGGGTCTCCAGAAGATATATAATGAGCTTATCACTTCCCTGAATCTTCTGTACTACCAACATTTTGATTTATCTCGTGAAATAACTCTCCCAAATGTCCATCCAGTGCCCCCATCATTTTGTGGGTATAAATGACATTTCTTGACAAAGACCAGATAGATTGCCATGAAATGTATGTTAACACTGAGGCTGAGGCTGTAACACAAATTACAGCCTGTAATTTGTATTTTTTGCTCATTGTCAGCATGCTAAACACACCAATCTAAAAAGATTAACAGTTAATATCACTATGTAAACATCAGGATGGTAACTTGCATCATTATGAGCATGCCTTAAAGAGCCACAAAGGCCTTTCCTAACATCATATCAGAACCGTGCCATATAGAAAACATGTTGTATTATTCTTATTATGAGTTTTGAAGATTAAGTGGTTGACATTACATAAATAAATAGCATGGGTTTTGCTTACAAATCACTTTTCAGATAATCACAACATTAAAAGAAAATATCTCAAATGGGACGTCGTCAACCTTTTTTCCAACTTTCCCATATTTTTTTCTCCATCTATTCTGAATTTCTGTTTAAATGTTAACCTCTCTCTCTGTGGTCACCCTGCAGCCACAAAGAAGGCCCAATGGCTGGAGAAAGAGGATAAAGCCCGACGTCTGAGGGAGAGTCAGCTGGAGGATCGCAGGAGAAAACTGGAGGAGCAGAGGCTGAAGACCGAGAAACGCCGAACTCTGCTGGAGGAGAAACAGAGACAAAAACTAGAAAAGAACAAGGTGAGAATTCATGAGGGTCAAAACCATTGAAACATGGATTGAATAATGATACTGAATAAAGTCTTGGCTTTCCATTTAATGCTATGTTTAAAGCTTGTTAAAGCTTGTTTATAATTATTAACACTGAGCTACTATCGAACATATCTAACCGTCAATTTCCCGGCAGCTTGCTCACTAATGTATTCCTCATGCTGATAACACAGACATATTTATTTCGTTGACAGAGAGAGAAGTGATTCCTGCCTCTAAAATATCTTGTGTTAACTGAAGTCAGGGTGGACAAGTCAAATGTATGCCAGTATTTATTTAAGCTGGTAGTTGGCTGTGTATCAGGGATTTGGTCCAGTCCTGAATATCAGCTGTAATGTTTTGGCAGCAAACCGTTTTCTAAGGCAACAATATCATCCTGTGACTCACAAGTTACACGTGCTTATTATGAGTCGTGAGTATTTTCTACCAAACGGTTATTTCCCCTTCTAATTATTAGTTTTCTTGCTAAGAATTAAGTTCTTCAGTACCCCTCTCATATCTGGAGTCACATCTAGTGGGCTATTAGCTTAGCATGAAGACTAGTGGAGGGTGGAAACAGCTAGCCTAGCTCTGGCCAAACTTTGAAAATACACATACAAAAGTTTCTATGGCTTGTTATTGATCATTTAGTATGATTTATTTTTTCTAAACAGAAATATTAAGAAGTAAAATAATGTACTGTATCTTGGGCTAAAACATCCAAGCTAACCTAGCTAATTCCTTCGCTATTTCAAAATGGTACTCTAACTTTCTCTTTTGTTATTGTTTTGATTAGGGTTAGAAAATGACATATTGTAGCAGAAAATTACTATTATATTTGTATTATACAATACTGTGCGTTCAACTATCGTTTTTAACTTTCTGGTCCCTCCAGGAGAGATATGAGTCCGCTATCAAGAGGTCGACAAAGAAGACGTGGACTGAGATCCGCCAGCAGAGATGGTCCTGGGCGGGAGGACTCAACCACACTTCCCGCAGAGAAAGTGAGTTTTAAATCAAGCATAATCACACAGACACTCAAACACAATTACAGGAATATATATCACGGATGTATATCACATCCTCACTGTTACTCAGGCCTTCCTGTTGAGCAACGCTGCACAGACTGTGACTCACTGGTCCCACTAACTGATGTAAGGAAATAACTTCTGAAGGGCTCGCTGTCATGAGGGCAGGACCAGAGGCAGATGACCCCACTCAGTAATTTCAACCCTTGTAATTCCTCAGCGAATGTCAATGGAACAAGGAAACTGCCTTGAATTCATTAGAATAGCAGTGTGAACAGTGTTTTCTCAGAGAGCTGTGAGCTTATTCCCCTTTTCAAACATGTGACGAGACGCCTGTTTTGGATCTGTGACACCGAGGTCAAGACAGGTTTCTCTAATTTAAAGTGTGAAAGATAGTGAATGTGTGTGAGAAGCATGTGTGTGTGATATGTTATGCTGATTTGTTGTAGCAGAAAAAACTGTGGATCTACACTGAACAAAAATATAAACGCAACACTTTTGTTTTTGCTCCCATTTTTCATGAGATGAACTCAAAGATCTAAAACATTTTCTATATACACAAAATAACCATTTCCCTCAAATATTGTTCACAAATCTGAAAAAATCTGTGATAGTGAGCACTTCTCCTTTGCCGAGATAATCCATCCCACCTCACAGGTGTGGCATATCAATATGCTGATTAGACAGCATGATTATTGCACAGGTGTGCCTTAGGCTGGCCACAATAAAAGGCCACTCTGAAACGTGCATTTTTGCTTTATTGGGGGGGTCCGAAAACCAGTCAGTATCGGGTGTGAGGGGTAGGGTTAGGGTTAGGGTAATGTTGTGAATAGAGTGGCCTGTGTTCGTCGTCTATAACATACGCCTGCCCATACCATAACCCCACCACCACCATGGGCCACTCGATTCACAACATTACCCTAACCCTAACCCTAACCCTACCCCTCACACCAGATACTGACTGGTTTTCGGACCCCCCCAATCAAGCAAAACTGCACGTTTCAGAGTGGCCTTTTATTGTGGCCAGCCTAAGGCACACCTGTGCAATAATCATGCTGTCTAATCAGCATCTTGGTATGCCACACCTGTGAGGTGGGATGGATTATCTCGGCAAAGGAGAAGTGCTCACTATCACAGATTTTTTAAGATTTGTGAACAATATTTGAGAGAAATTGTTATTTTGTGTATATAGAAAATGTTTTAGATCTTTGAGTTCATCTCATGAAAAATTGGAGCAAAAACAAAAGTGTTGCGTTTATATTTTTGTTCAGTGTATAATGGGGATGGGATGATAAAGGATTGGGATAAAAATACACTCATAATAAACATATAATTGTTTGCAAAGAATTTTCTTTATGAGTATAATCGTTAATATCCTCACATGAGTGACTTTGAAAACCTGTGTAGCTCACTATGATGGTAGAGAAATAAAAAATACAGCTTAATTTAAAGGAAAGAAGATTGGTCATGTACTGTAGAAATGAACCCGAGTCCCACAATGTATTTTAGTTGTATCCTTAATTTATGCAGATAGAACGTTTTTTTATGATTATTTAAGGTTTCTTGATTTTCATTTAAAAGTGTGTTCTCTAAAAAAATATTTATCCGATATATCAACAGATTTGGAGGTAAAGTGCTTTCACTATGTTTCAGTGCCATTTTAAGAGTTTCTAATCAAACATTTTAATTTTAAGTATGATTAGTATAATGTTGTAAATCCCATTTCTTTTGGCCAGGATAATGGTGACATGACAAGTCCCATGCCTTCTCTAAATGTGTTTTCTAACTATACCACACCCTTCCCCATGCTTTCCTCAAATGTCCTCCCAATTTCCTCCCCCCACGTCTGAATTCAGAATAATCTCCTCCTTAATGTTAATGAGAGCCTCAGAATGGTCCCTGATCTCCTCCTGATCCACAGCGAGGGGAGTCGGCAGCCCTCGGCTGGGTTCGCCTGCACTCCGCCCGTCTTGTGAACAGTTGTTGTCTGTTGCGTTCTCTCCGGTGCAGGCAGATGCTCGGCCTCCACGGTCAACTTGCCGAGACAGGTGGACCCTGTCATTAACAACAGGCTGTCCAAGTCCTCTGCCACGCTCTGGAACTCCCCCAACAGAAGTAAGGACGACCCGACGTCAATGTCCACCAGGCTTCCTCTTCCCTCCCTAATCATCCCCCCTTCACCTTCCCCACCTCCTCTCACCCTACTCTGGTTTTTGGTTTTCGTCTTTTATGATTATAACTGTGGTCTCTGGTGGCCTGCCTGCCTGCCTGTGCTTGGTGACTGGTCATTACTCCCTCCTGTTGTCAGGTCTAGTTTGCATCGTGATTTTTTTATTTCAGTGGATGGTTGTCATTGGTTTTGAGTTTCCTGTGCATTTTTGATCAACCTCCCTTTCACCTCGACATCACTGAGACACATTTCTTGATTGTTTTTGGAAAGTTTATAAGTTCACATCTTGTCTCGACACATTATTTATTGGTTGTCCCCTTCCAGTTTAATGTTGGTGGTTTGGTGTGGTGGTGGTATTGGTGGTGGGTATTATAGTGTGACTGTTGCAAATGCAAGAAGCGCAACTAAATGCACATGTATTGTATTATCATTTTTGTGTTAATTTTTCTAGATGTATAGCCTCATTCCATTGAACATTTGGTTAGTTATTTACAGACACATATTGCTGGCTCCAAGACAAAAACAAGTAGTTTAGCATGTTAGCATGCTAACATTATCGAATATGTAACTTTTGCTGAACACCAGTCACTGTAAAGGGACACTTAGTGATGTGTTGTATTACCTTTGCCAAAGAGGTTATATGTTGAGGTTTGTTTGTGTGTTGGTTGTCTAGTTTGTCAGCATTAGGAACACCCCTAAAATATTTGAGCAGATATAATCAATATTTTTCACATGCAGATTTCACTCTTAACCATGAATGTAAGCTTCACGCTTGATCACCACAATCAGTAGGATCATCCTCTGGCGACAATGAATGTTTATACAAAATGTCATGACAATCAATCCCATAGTTGTTGAGATATTTCAGTCAGGACCAAAGTAGTGGACACACAAACCTACATCGCTTTCCATACAGCCATGCTGCTTAAGTGTGGCTAAACATTTTACTTTGTTGTTGAATTCAAATCATTTCAAGTGAACACAATGTCAAATCAATATGACATATATGTTATGAGCTGATTTAATTTTTGTCGTGGTGTCAGCAACTCGATACTGTAATATGACAAACATTTAAGATGAACTTGTTGTATCAAACTCATTTCATCAGACTCCTGAGTTTCCACATGAACATAAGCAGCAATGTCTTCATCTCAGATTGGTCACGCCTCATAACATTGTGTCATTACTGATCGCATCACCCACAGTGCAATCAGCAGCTCTGCTCCCAGCTCCCGTCGCCACAATACAGATTCAGATTTCATGCTTTGTTATCACTAATAATACAGATGCTCGGATACTGCGGGAACACTTTCGGAGCAGAATCATATTGGATGTCAGAGCTCGTGTTCCTGGCCTTAGGAGATGCTCAATGAGCCAGTAATAGTGTGGTGCTTGTGCTGGTGCGGGGGTTATGTTTATAGATCTAGGCATCAATCTACCTCGTCGATCCAGGCAGCAGCTCAGCCTCCTCTTACCGCATTGGAGAAAAGGAAAAGATGAGGAGGAGGGGAAACCACTGTTTCCTAGCAACGGGAGGTAGTTGGGTTATCTGTTAGTCATAAAAACATGTTGTGAAATAATCCGTCCACCGTACAGCAGGGGTGACTGTTGCATAAGAAAGACGGTGTATGATGAGGAGTGCTTTTTAAATTGGCAATCCTTAAGATCCCTTCCTGTTTGCTCATCAAGTGCGATAGTACCTGGGTTGGCATAACACACTTTTGTCGTTTGAATCAAGAAGTCAGGCAATAATTGGCTTTTTTAATCATTCTGTGAGCAGTCGTGATCTGATGTTGTGCTGCACTGTGCAAGAAAGCAAACAGCTTATTGGCAAACACATAACATTCCCTTTGAATACTTTACGATACAAGTCAACCAGTTAGAAGCTTTTATTGTGAAGCTGCAGCAGTGTGACATGTTTGTATTAGCAGGAGAGCAAATGTATAAATATTGCGATACATTTATCAGTAGTCAATCCCCATTATCATTATGTGATAGACGTTCACTACATGGTGCAGTGTCATCAGGCACTTAATGTGTTTTAATTCAATGAAAAGTGAATATACATGTCGTGTAAAACGCAACACTTGTGTCCTGGCAGCACTGCTTTTGTGATTGCACTATTATCATGTTTATGTGTATATAGGTTTCATGCATACCGGCAGGGTGATAAACTTCAATAACAGACATGGTGAACTTGTCCTAAAAATACATCTTTGCAAAGCATGTTGTCAGTTTTTGTCATGAGAGACAGGAAAAGCGGACTGTCTGTCATAATACATTAGCGTTCTTGTTTAGATGGAGCATTCTTTGTTCATCTCTATGTTTTGGTCTCCCGTGCGCTCACAGTGTTGTCTGTTGTGATGGAGCTGTACAGAACAGTAAAGAAACGAAACCTATAGGAAGTTACTTCATAGAGTCTCTGCCTAGTGTTAGTGCTAAATGTTTAAAATAAAGTAGATGAGGTAAAAATGGCCTAAATGGAAATACAACAGCAAAAATAAAATAAAAACACATAAAATGTACTTCTTTCCTGCACTGTCTGCAGGTCTAAAGTACAAATTATTTGAAGTGTCTTCCTTTACTTCAGTTGCTGTTTAAGAGATTTGAATGTCATCTATGTGATTTTCGGTTTAAAGACTTTCTAAACCTGAACTCTCACTCAGCAAAATTCATCTTCTCTTTCTCTCTCTTTTGCAAGTATGAGCCTGGTGAGAAACAAAGGCAGTTTCTCAACAGGCTCATACTGCTGTAATCAACTTTATCCTTGGACATAAGCTTGCTTTACTCATGAGAGAGTGACTTATTTGTGTGTGTGTGTGTGTGTGTGTGTGTGTGTGTGTGTGTGTGTGTGTGTGTGTGTGTGTGTGTGTGTGTGTGTGTGTGTGTGTGTGTGTGTGTGTGTGTGTGTGTGTGTTTTCTCTCGTCATTACAATACATGTGATTGTATCCTGCTGCTGTTGGACGTCCTACATGCTGAGTTTACATCACATGACACTCGATAACTGATAGATTCACACAGTAAGAAACTAGAATGGGGCTGATGCTGAACTCATCAGAAACTGATAGGGGGTTTGCACTGCGTTGGATGTGATAATGGTCATGTAAACCGGCCTGCTAGCTTTTGACATGACTTTTGAGTGGTAAGATATAAAAACATTAACTCTGGGTTTTGCTCTTGTGTGTGTCCTAATGTATTGTTCTGTGTGGTTAAGTTCACTCATTCATCCTGTATGATTTCTCTGTGTGTGAGAGTCCATGATTGGCAGACTGGAGTTTCAGTTATCGGTTACTTCAGATGTTCTGATAACAGCACTCACCAAGATAATTGTGGAGATATGGGAACATGGAGTGGGATTAAATCATGTGTATGTTGATCTGCCGTTCCCATATCCAAACAGTTTTTCCTTTAGTATAACGTTATAAGCTTTTGCCATTTAATAAGACTTTCCAATATCATCTTCTTACTTTGAATCACTTCATGTGAGTTGGAAGCATGGTCCCGTGTGCAGCAGATCTGACGGTGTGTTGGTGTGGTGAGTACCTGTGTGTAGCTCCGTCAGTAACCCGACTCTGACGGCGCCCTCTTGTGTCAGCCCGCAGCCTGCGTCTGAGCCCATGGGAGAGCCGGATCGTGGAGCGGCTCATGACGCCGACGCTGTCGTTCCTGGCCCGCAGCCGCAGCGCCGCCACCCTCCTCAACAACAGCGACTCTCGTGAGTGTTAAACGCCTTCTCAATGTTTGTACCCAATTTGAACCATTCTCCTTTCTCGGCACATCACTGGAGTGTGCCGGGAGGGAAGAATAGTATAGATGTTATGTTCACAACAGAAAACAAAGACAATTGCATTCATATGTAGAAAGCTGGAACCAGCAAATAACTGGCATATCTGTCTTTTCAATTCCCTCTTGCTCTTTATCTCTGTGTTCATCCCTTTACAGGTCAACCCTGTGGTCATATTTGATTTATTGAAAATAAGGCACCAATTTATGATCAGTTAATCTGTCATTTATTGGTTTGTTGAAGTGATGACAATACTTACTTATATTTAGCAAGCAAATATTTAGCATTTTTGTCTTTATAGATGATAAATCAATTGAGTTGATGCCTAAGGGCAAATGGTGTCTTTGCTTTGTTGAAGAATAAACTCAAACCGGCACTAATGGATACAAAATGATGATTTAACTTTTAGGTGACATCAATAAAACTCCATAAGAAAACTGTAAAATAAGTCCCACCCTCTAAAGATATCATTACTTCATCCGTCCATTAGATGTAAGTTGTGTTTCCCAGTTGTGAGGCTTTGTGTCATCACTCTGAGCTGGATGTGTTAGTGCAGGGGTGTCAAACTCAATTTCATCACGGGCCACATTAGCATTATGGTTGCACTCACAGGGCCGGTTGTAACTTTAAGACTATATACAAATACATATATATATATATATAAAATAATGTATTATATTACATTATTGCCTCTGAATTGGATTATTATCGGATAGGGTAATAGCTAACTACGTTTGAAAGCAGAAGTCTAGGGCAAATAATTGCAAGTCTCTTCAGTGGCATGTCACAAAACGAGATGCATTGTGGGACATGTAGTTTATGGGCAACATGCCTCTGTAAAGCGGCATGTAACCGTATAATAAATGTATTATATTCTTTGCAAGCTCTTGCGGGCCACATTAAATGAAGTTACGGGCCGGATTTGGCCCCCGGGCCTTGAGTTTGACACCCCTGTGTTAGTGTGTCCGTGGGGCCGCTCTCTGCATGTTCACATGTTACTCAGACTCTCCTCACTGCTCCCGCTCAGCCTCGCTCAACGCCTCCCATCACAGCCCGCACCAGAACGCAGAGCGCTGGAGGCTCTCCTCCGCCAGCACGCCGGACATCACCCTGCGCCAGCGCCGGCGAAACTCCACACCGGTACGCCCACATGGGGATTCTCTTATGAACAGACCTCCTGTACATATATTCCCAGCATTTAACAGTTTACTTTGTGGTGTTATTCATCATCTTTCATGCTCCACAAACAGACATTGGACATCATCACTAAAAATAAGAGTATGTATAGTATGATATAGACACTTAGGAACGTGAAGCCTTTATATTAACATTTTCTCCTCTGAATGTCATTTGAAATGCGTGGTGACTAATTCACAGAGAATGATGGCATTTGTGGACCTTTAAGCTCAAAATCTGGGTTTTATGCAACTTTATTCATTGTTTTATTCACACAATGGCTGTTTTCATGGGAAAAGCTCTAACAACCCAGCAGACAGACTCAGTTTAAGACCATTTGGTGAACATAATGGAGCACTTAGCAGCTTATTAGGCGCATATTTCTCTCAGGAGTTATTGAGGGCCAACACAGAGCTAGAGTCAACACTGGACTTAAATTCATAATGTAGAAAGAAACAAAACTCCAAATAATGATTGTGTTTCAGACAATACTATTTAATAAATATAGTGTTTTACTGCTGTCAATCATTTGAAATCATCCTAAATTCCCAAAATGGGCAACATAAATAAACCCTAGTTTGAGGTCTGTTTTGCTTGTTTTATAATCTTATTTGTTATATTCACAACGTGAGAGCTTCCATAACATTCCATTTGGTGATACGGACCGTTTACTAAACCTCCTTTCTCTAGAATATACGGTTTTCAAAATACATTTGAAACAGTTACTTATTTCTGTTACGTCTGTCTTCAAGTTGGACAAAAAGAAGAAAGAGAAGAAAGACAAGGAGAGGGAAAATGAAAAGGAGAAGAACTCTCTCACAAAAGACAACGTGCCGAAGAAGAGACGGACACCATCGCCCACCACCCAGAGGTCCAGGCCAACCAGCAGGTATCACACCAACTGACTTGTGCCTAACCCTTTTCTGTTGAATTCATATATCGAGGACTTAATTAAAGCAACGTTAAGAAGCTGTCTGTTTGTATTGACTCTTGTGGAAAGTGGTTATAGCACATCATGTCGTAAATATTTGGATCAAGCTTGCTCGTTAATATGGTTCAGATGCATACAGTGAAAGAGAGATGTCATATCTTTTGATGCCATTTATCTTTTATAAATGCTGCTATTGGATAGCGATGAGATGAGAGGGATGCAAGTATTACAACATTTGACGTGGGTTGAAAAACAATATACATGGGAACAATGACTTCATGTAGCAAAATACAACGTACACCAACAAGTCTGCCTTGCATCGTCGCTACTACGGTTCTAACATCCTCCCGTTGGCGTAACACATTCCAAGACAGCTGCCTTTTGTTTTTAGAAATGACCATTGTTTGGCTTTGTATATTATACAGGGTCAGGTCGTTGCATAATGCGACCCTAGAGTAGAACATTAGCTTTTTAGCCTCATGACATAAAGCTAGCTCTTGTGTAGCATTTGTGTTTGCTTCCAACTCTGTCAATGAAAGTCCAAGTTGCTGTGATGTAACTCCCTAAAGCTGGACATCAGTCAGTCAGCAGCAGAGGGCCGGTCTGTTAACAGCAGGACAGATTGTATCGGACAGAAATTGGTTTCCTGACGGGTGCACACAGGGGGGAAAAAGATGGCTCCCTGCCTCCCCTCCTCTCAGGTTTCTCTCCCCTGCAGCCACAGCATCATGTTTCAGATGGAGACGCTCATATATTCCACATGACCTAGTTATGAGCTTTACGCAGTGCACTGGAACTTAGTTACCTTTTCCTTCACGGCTAGGATTTCTCTGATGTTTTACCTCCATCTCCTGTGTTCTCATCAGCACCCCGAAGCCCAGAAACAGACCTCCATCACCCGCCGCCCCCAAAAGTCGCCCCCTGTCCCCCATGGTGCCGGCAGCACCTTCTAAGACCCAGGCGGGCAAGAAGACCCCTCCTCCTGGCACCAAGACCCGGCCTAAACGGGCCCAGACCCCTGCCAGGGTGTCCCAGACGGTCACTGCAGTCGCCGTGGAAACAAACCAGCAACCCCAGAAGCCCGACACTCCAGAGGAGAAAAAGAGTGAGTGTGGTTACCATAGAGACGATAGCCAAGACTCAAGGTGACCCAGACTTTTTGGCCGACATTCACGTTTAATAGAAGCTGTGATTACTGCAGAGTGTGTGCGCCAGGTTCTTACTGAACCTCTGAGGTCTAAGGGCATTATCTCGATATATAATTGTAATGTAATCTTTTAAAGCTATCTGCATACATAAGTATCCCATCTCTTATATCATAATGTGCTTAAAATGTGCGTTCTAAAAGGAGGCACCCAGCAATGTGTAAAGAGATCATTTAGCTTTTTGGCTTGAAATGGGTTTATCAAAATCTTAGGTTCACAATAGTAGTGAAATATATGAATGACATATGAAGTTACGCATGAAAAAAGATTTTCTCTCGAATAAAATGTTGTAATTTCCCTTTTTGAGTAGAAGTCACTCTCCTTTCAACACGAATGACATCACTTCATACTAGGTACATAAAGCTTCATGGGATATTGCAAATGATATTGATCATGAGAAAACCCAAACCTAATATTTAGTGTACATTCAAAAATACAACTTCAAGTCACCTTCACTGACTGTTCTATAACTAGAGTGATGTTGAAACTGTCAAACCACCAACCAGCAGCAGCAGATACAACATGTTGTCTTTTTAAAGTAAATACACCGCACGGTTTCTCTTTGGAAACATTGAAAACTGTTCACACAGCTCCATGAAACAGATTCAAACTTTTCTCTTGGTAAACCGAATGTTTCTTCCTCTCTATTGTGTCTTAAGAAGCATACTCATCTCCAGTCTCCTCTCTGACAGCCTCCAGTCCTGTCCCTGCCATCGTGGTGTCCTCTGAACCGCTGACTCCTCCTCTCCTCTGCCCCTCCGAGGCTTCAGCAGCCTCTCCAGCTGCTCCCAGCGCAGAGGCTGCTGCCCCAGCTGCTCCTCGTGCTGCAGCCTCCTCCAGTAATCCTGCTCCTTCTGCAGCGCCATCCCCTGGCCCTGCAGCCTCCAAGTCCTCCAGTAAACCTGCTCCTTCTGCAGCGCCATCCCCTGGCCCTGCAGCCTCCAAGTCCTCCAGTAAACCTGCTCCTTCTGCAGCGCCATCCCCTGGCCCTGCAGCCTCCAAGTCCTCCAGTAAACCTGCTCCTGCTGCAGCCCCCACCGCTGCACCTGCTGCCCCCGCGGCCTCCACCCCCCCGACTGCACCCACCAGCAGGCCGTCAGCTGGCACCAACAACCCGGAGGAGGCTGCTCGCGTCCTGGCAGAGAAACGCAGACAAGCCCGAGAGCAGCGGGAGAGGGAGGAGCAGGAGCGCGTGGAGCAGGAGAACAGGAACAGGTGAGGGTCAATGTCCATATAAAACACCTTGTTATTCATCAGATCATGTCATATACTATTTAGAAAGAGTATGATAGTGTGGTTAAGCATTTATGACTTTACAGGGTATATATAAATATAAATATTTTTTTGACAAAATAACAGGAACACCTTATAGCATGATGTAACGCAACAAAACTCTCCTGCAATACAAAACACCTCATAAACTTGCATTGTACTTCATCACATTGTAAGGTTATTATCCCTTCTTGCCTTGGTGCAACATGTTTTGTTTCATTGAGTCGACTAATTGGTGCTTGAGTTTACAAATCCTTAATTTCCTAATAGTTGTTGTGTGATTTGGCAGCATGAAGATTCAGATAATAACTGCTCCATTTTTAACCAAATAATGAATAAACAAATGATGATCATTCATTATTTATTGGAACTACTTACGCTGCCTGTGGACACATGTGTACGTGTGCAGCTCACCTGCTAAAAAACATTACATTAGATTTGAATTGTTGTTATGCAAATGTTGGCTCTTGTAACATTTTCTTTATTTTCGTATATCAGGACATTTTAGTTTATTTCTGGAGGTTTTGATACTTTGATGTTTTCTTGTATTTAAAACATAGATGTTTTTGGTGTTATCATCAATTCCACGTTCGCAAAAATGTGAAGGTTTTTAACCCCACAAACAGGGCCGGCCCTCGGCATAGGCAGTATAGGCGAATGCTAAGGGCGCATCAACCCATAGGGGGCGCCGGAAATTGGGGAGAAAAAAAGAAAGTTAGAAATTTAAAAAAAATTATTATTATTTTTCATAACACAATTTCCAGATTTTGGATCAACAAAGTACATCTTATTATCGTATACTAACAGAACTACGCCTATATTGCGTACAGTGCCCATAAACAGTGCGCCAGCTAAAATCTTGCCTATAGGGCAGCACATTGCTCACGGCCGGCCCTGCCCACAAACCACTGATCTCTATTTAACACTTTAACTTTTCAGGATCCTGCAGGAGGAGGAGAGGAAGTGCCGAGAAGACGAGGCTCGCTTCATGGCTGAGCAGCAGTGCCTGAGGGACGAGACCCAGCGCGCCGAGGAGGAGAAGGAGGCGCAGGAGAAGGCCATAGCCGAGCAGGAGGAGAACGACAAGCAGCAGAGACAGGTCAGGTTCTTTTTTAGGGCAACCAGTGCCTTTGATTAAGTGAAAGTGTTTGAAAGGGGGGGACAGAAGGGAAGACCACGGCAAATGGTCCTGGCCCAGATTCGAACCCCGGTCCTCGCCCTGGGGACCGAGTTACAGTACATGGGCGCGCCGCCAGCTCTACCAACTGAGTTATACGGAGGCCCGTTCTAGGTTTTTTAAAGTTGTTGTCGGAACAATTGCTTCAGTTGATGCTCTACGTAGTTTGTTCAGGAGAAAGGGAAACGGGTGAATGAGAGTTTATTTAAAGGTCAACTATTATGCAAAATCCACTTTTTCATGTCTTTTCTACATCAACATGTGTCCCCTCTGTGTAAAGAGATTCTTAACGTTTCAGGAAAAAAGATTCTCTCTCTTTTTGTCCTGATCCATTTCTATAAAAACCTGTCTGAAAATGAGCTGATCAGATTTTGGCCACTTTATGATGTCATAACGTTTTGTTGGCTTGTGTAACCATTAGCCAATCACCAACCAAGGTAACCCCCCCCCCCCCCCCACCTTATCACCTGAATCTCCTCCTAGAGCACCATTGTGTTCTTTTTAACCAAATATCTCTCAGAGGGGCGTGGGGAGGGGCTCCTTATGTAATAATATAATAATTAATAATAATTAATAATTAATAATTAATAATAATAATAATAATAATAATTAATAATTAATAATTAATAATAATAATAACAACAATAATGGAAAGTCTTCTGATTGAATCAAGTGAAAGTTGCAGCAGACCTCTGTGCTTCTGGGAGTTTGTCCCAAATGAATGAAGCATTAAAACAAAACCCTGCTTTCACTGTGGGAATCAGCCCCTGAACCCAACACTTCACCAGTTAGACACAGTATCACTTCCTGTTAATTCTAAATGCAGTATGCATAGCAAAGCCTCTAATTTTCCATTAGCCACCATGAATCCCTGCGATCCCCCACATGCAGTAAACCCAGTTTACCATCTGCACAGATTAAAGCGCACAGGGAGGCCTGAGCTGTCGGGGGGTTGGATACCGTACTCCAGCCCAAACAGCACTCGCCCTCTGACCACTGACTGCCTGGCATCTGGGCAGATTAAAGCAGGAGAGAGTGTTGCTGTCACGGACAGCTCGCTGGTCCGAGGGCCCTTGTGTGCCCGGGCAGATGCCAGCTGGTGACCTCCATAACGGGGATGAGCAGAGGCTGAGGGGGCCATTGTGATCGGGGAGAATGTGGCAGGCCTGTGTCTCTGCTGATAGTCGGATAAGCAGCGTCAGTGTGCCTCAAACACTCAGCCACGCTCCACTCCCCTTCTCCTCTTCAATCGGACCATTGTTCCACTCTGACAGCTCCACACGACAGCGGCCTCATCATTCTGAGAGCTCAAGTGTAGCACTCACTGTAATGGAAACTGAAAATGAGTGTGAATATTTAAAATGTGTCTCTTTAAATGACATTGCTGCAGTTTAAAGTCCAGCACAGCAGATATCTGAAAAAACAGCAGTATGCAACAGATGACAGATGTGAGTTATGCACACATCATTATTTCTGTTTTCATTGCGCACTTCTGTTGGCTTGCTGTTGAATCTAAATACCCTGTGAAGCATGTAACGGAGGTACTTAGATAATATCACTTCAGGCCTAGGGGCTGCAGGACAGACTGAGCGTGTGCTGCCGACTGCTGGTCAAAAGGGTTATTTAAAGCATATTTAATGAAAAGTATTATTAGCATAATGCACTTGTAGTGGAATAAAAGGTCCAGTATTTACCTCTGATAACTTACAATGGATATGCTCAAGTAAAATGCAAGAACCTCAAATCTATACTTAAGTAATGTAGTTGACTAAGTATTTAGTTACAGTCCATCACTGACTATGAAGGAAAATGTAAGTACCTTTTTCAACCAGATAATGATATGATGTTATTTATTTAGACTCAGTTATGCCATCATTTCTATCAAAAATAATAGATAGCCTTTATCGTCCAAGGAGGTCATTTACTCAAGTCGGCACATCTCAAAAAATGTAATTTGGTGGGCATACTGTATGGTCATATATTTGTACACACACTCACAGACACTCATGGGTATACGCAGATGTACACACAGAAGTGCGTTTAGTGCTGCTGTGGCAGAAGGGATAAACTCATGCTTAAGACGCCTTTCCTACTTTCCTACTTTCCTACATCAGTCTAGCAATTAACAGTAACAAATATTATATTATTAAAATGAGTCTGTGGCCATTCGTTAGTTAAAAGGAAAAGTAGTAAAATGATAATTAATACTCAATTTACATCTCAATCCACATTAACAAATAATATATCAGTCAATCACACTAAGGTTTTAAGACTAATGCTAAAAATAGTTTCTTACAGCAGGAAATGTAAAGGGGGAAAAAGGACTTCCTGTACACTTGCATAGAGTACGATTCTACAAATTCAACTTTAATTAGACAGTTAGGCAAGTGTCATTTGCTATGTATTTGATCTCTGTATTCTCAGTCTACAAAGGGCATCTGAAGTGTGTAACAGAATATTTTAATGAAATTAAACTTTTCTCAACTCTCTGGTGAAGCAGGTTTCAATAAAAAAAATGACACACATCCGGTTTATTTAAAGTCTTACGTGCAATATTTCTGTTTTCTTTCTTCAGAGGGAGGAGGCTGAAGCCAAGTCCCGCGAGGAGGCCGAGCGTCAGCGCCTGGAGAGAGAGAAACACTTCCAGAAAGAAGAGCAGGAGCGGCTGGAGAGGAAGAAGGTGAAGAGGAAGAACGTTAACACTGTAGCTTTTATCATAGTACTTCCTCCCTCTAAAGAAACATCTCACTAACTGACCTCTCTGTCTGATCTGCACAGCGCCTTGATGAGATTATGAAGAGGACTCGGAAAAGTGACGCAGGAGAAAAGGTCAGTGTGATTTCTCTTTTACAGAGAAGACATGAACACACTTCTTGGAGTTTTAAAACAGACGTCTTTTTGTTGTTTATCTTCACAGAAAGAGGTCAAAGCTTCTCCACAGGTCAATGGCAAAGACTCAGATCTCAGTAAGGGTAAGTGTCAATCATCAAAATACAGGAATACACTCTAAAAATATAATTAGTTTAATAATAATAAAGCTTTTTTTAAATAGCACTTTTCATACAACACATGCAGTGCTTTCCAAAATGACACATCACAAGTTAAAAATAAACAACAAGAAATTCCCCTCAGATTATTTGTTAAGAACTTTACATGCAGCAACATATAAAATGTTATCAGGTTAATAGACACAAGGAGGTAAAAAATGTATGATAATACAAATAGAATAAAATAAATAATGGTTTCTCTCCGACAGATAAGACACAAGACAACTGAATCGATGCAACAATATAAAACCCCATAAAACAAAGTGAACGTATAGGTAGTAGGTACAACAGAAATAAAAATAAAAGATAATAGTAAATTGTCATAATTCTAATAAAGGTTAAACGATTAAGAAATAAAAAGACCAACGTAAAAATAAATATTGCTATTGAAGCAAAGTATAACTCATGATTCACATCTTTCTGCAGCAGCTGGGAGCCTCCAGAGTCCTGGTGCCGCTGTGTTCAGCCCGTCACAAAGTGTTCCCACTCCTGTTGCCAACGACGTCCAGCCCGCCGCCCACCAGAACGGCATCTCAGCCAATGGAGGGGCGGCCAATTTCGAGGAGATCATCCAGCTGAACAACGGATCCAACCCTGCGCAGAGCGGGCTGGTGGGTGAGCCCATGCTGGCGTTTGAGGGCGGAGAGCCCTTCCTGATGAAAACAGGCCCCATGAAGCCTCAGCATGTCGCAGGTACGGTGAAGACTCAGCAGCTGAGACTGTGAGGACACAGCCAAGGTTTGTGTCCTGGTGCTGAATTCACCACTATAAAGTATACTGTTGATTGTGTTAAAGGATGGTAATTGTTTAACAACACGTTCAATCCTACATCCGTATTGCTTGTATAGAAGTAACATGAACCCTAATCACAGTTTATAGTAGTTAGAAATGATAGAACAGGGTATGAAGAGAGAGAAAGTACAAAAGTATATTACAGCCATCAGGTGGAAGGATATTAAAGATGTTTTCAAAATGGTGTTGTTTGATCACATCATTTTATTGTGTGTAAGGAATAAGACTCAAACCTGGGTGAAAGTAACATTAGATAATATAGAAATTCTCGTCCAAGAGATTACAGCAACAGAATAATGTAAAATGTTAGTTATAATATGAACTGTATAAGAAGTAATACTAACTCATAACAATGAACAATTAAAGTAAATGTAGTTTAATCAAAAATCTCTCTTGGAAATGCATTTCAATACACAATTTTATACGTAGATATTTCAATGGAAATCAGATGAGGATTTTTGTTTTATTAATCATTTCTATTGATTTGTATGAAGTGGCAAAATCTCAAGTATGCCTATGAATTCTTGAGGAATCAAGATGTGGGGTTTTATCGTGTTTAAAGGCTCTATTATGCTTTGGGTTTTTATTTTGTATTTCCTGTAGTCTGTTTTATAGGTTTGTATGCATGTAAATGGTCTGCAAAGGCTAATATCCAAAGGTTTCCTACAGAGGGAATACTTTATGAACATGTAAGCATGTAAACATGTCAAAGTAGAAAAATACAAATATGAACCTGAAAATGAGCTAAACAGATAGCCTACGCTAAAGCTAATGGGATGTTAATTGTGAAATACAGAATCAGTGCTTTTAATGCCTACTGGAATAGAAACTTGATCGAACAGATATGAGTTGAACTGTTCCCCTGTATCTGACCTGTGTTGTTCTCTCTGCAGAGGTCCTGTGAGTCCCCACTCATCTCCATGGAGACGCGCCTTATGTCTCTGCTTGAGCTATGCGATTCATGCCATACCACAGCAGCTTGTAGAAGAAGAAAAAATGGTGTGCCAAACAAACAATGAACTGCGCTGAATTCACATTTTACAGTATCTGCCGCAAGAGGACAAAGAGGAGCTTCTCATCTGAAAATATAAAACCATGCAACAAGTATTCTCTGTCTTGTCCCGCGTGTCCTGGTGCAGCATCTGTCAAGTTGTATTATCAAATGTCACATGCAGAGTTTATGGTGCACCTTAAAGATGACGGACTGTGTAACACATTTTAGAAAATACAGTATAAGAGTCTGGAAATACATCATATTTGACAATGGTTGTTATTATTACCGTCGTTACGATATTGTTATTGTTATCTTAAGTTGAACAGTGTGTGCGTGTGTGTGTGTTTGTTGTTTTGTCTTGAATTACTGAGTTATTTAACATGGAGCATTGTAAGGACTGGCCACAGACAGTGTATGTAAATGTATAATGAGCCTGGCTGCCTAGGCCTCCTGTTACAGGGGATCTGTGAAATAAAGCTTTATGAAAGGGAGCGTGTCCGTCTGTCTGCATTTATATCGATTATTATTATTAGAAGAAGACATTAGATAACAAGGTTTTTTTGTAATAAAGATTATGTTTTTAGAGCTGCTCATGGGTGAAAATAGCTAAGGAGATTGTGTGGAAACAAGACAAAATACATATAAAAAACATGGTGTTATACATCATTCATTAAACACATTTGAAAGGAAATGCAGGTACCAAACTTGAGTATTTCTCTCTCAACTGTCGACAGCATGACAGTAAGATGTTCAGAGGAACCAGAAGGTGGCAGCACTGAGGATTTCAGTGAAATGTAAATGTTGCTGCACCTATGAACCCTGCTACCAGACATTTTACCTGTTAAACCCAGAGCCTGTTTTTCAGGTTTCAGGCTCGAAAATGACATTCCCAGAACAAATGACCATATCTTCCCTTCTAAAAGGGTTAAATTAATAATCTTTTTTCTCAAAGTAATGATAAACCTGTGAGTTGGATGTAGAAAAGTCAGATTAAATATAGATGTTTTTTATTTTAAAGAAAATTCAGATTGAACATGGTAAAAAACTGTAAATTATTGTGTCCGTCCAAAAAATATGTTGTACTTATAGTGAAAACTAACCTTGGATGATGGGTTAGTAGACTAAAAGCTTTAGGAATCCAAAATACAACATATGATAAGTACCCTGTATCAAGATTGATGCAAAACAAGTGATATTTGACCTTTTTAGACAGATTTAGCAAAAAAATCCATATCTATGGCCCCCCTGGCTGGATTTTGACATGTGACATCTCTTTCTGACCGTCAGAGCCAATGGAATCGAGGGGAACTCACACATAGTCCTTATTTGGTAATATGTGTGTATGTTAGACTACCGCATAGCCAAGACCGGAAGCATCAGCCACTCTGGTGGCTACCATTAGCAGCTAACTTTTGCTCTGCGATTTTTACATAAAAATGGAATTATGGATTATAAATAAAATATTTTTTTTATACAGAGACGTTAAAAACCTATGGATTAACCGATTCAGCTGCGTTTTTTCTCGTTGTAATGCTATTGAACACGTCTTTTGATCAGATTGACAGCTACTGTGAGACGATCTCCCTAGAAGCTCTGTAAAGGTATGTGTTGTGATGTCTGTGTTTGCTTCCCCTGTCGCGAGTTCGGATCACTCAGTGATGATACTATATACCTAAATAATCTGTGGAACCTCAGCTTTAATCGGATATCTTGTATGTGCAGCTACGATAAGTAATAAGGGTACTTTTATCTTGAGTTCTGTGCCAATGTCCGTTAGCATTTTTCGCTAAGGGGTCATTTAGATGCTTCTTATGAGACTTGTTTTGTTTTAGTAAAAATGGTTTGTATCGTCAGTTAGCTGAGATTATTCCCGTTAATCTGGTATAACACATTAATAGGTTCTTAAATATTAAGATGCCCTGAGACACAGTGTCGTGGAAAAAAAAAACAGGGTCCCCGCCGGCGGAGACCTTGGGGTTTAACAGGTTAAAACCCTTGTACATCATCTGTTGCATCATGAGTGGTTGTACTGTAGGAATATTAACACATTTGTAAGGGTTTAGTATTGCACTTATTACAGTTATAAGATGTGTAAGAGACAGATTTAAAAAAAATGAATGTTATATGTTTTGAGCAGCAGAGGTTGAGATATCCTGACTTTCTTTCTTGAGATCAAGCTTGAAAAACAGTGCATCCTATACATTTCGGATTATATAATAAAATCTATTTATTAGATCTCCATGCCACTTAATATTACAGCAAGATTTCTTTTTTGTCAGACTTGATAACACAACTTCACGATATCAGAAGAATGTAAAACATGTTTGAATCCAATTTAAGACTAAATAACATTTACTTTGTCAAATGAATTAAGTTCTCTTGATTAAGATGATTAAATTAATTAAAATGGCTTGTTTCAAATAAGAACCTGAATATAATCCACAATTAAACGTTTATTAGTTTTATAAAGGTACCTTTTATTCAACCCAGTCTCACGGCATTTCGTGTTCACCAACACAATTTTTAATCTATTGATTCGTGTTCACCATCACGATTTGCCCCTTTTTTTCGTGTTATACAGCACGATTTTAAAAGCAATGTATTTCTACTGGTAACGTGTTTCGTGCCTGCAAGGCAAGGCAAGGCAAGGCAAGTTTATTTATAGAGCACTTTTCAACGCAAGGCAATTCAAAGTGCTTTACAAAAAAAAAAAAATGAAAGACATTAAGCATTAAAAAATGCTGCAGGCTGCAGCACGTCTTTTTCTCCGGTCGGGTCGTGGAAGACCGTAAGCTGTGTGGTTCATAAAAACATGTTCTTACTCAATATCAAGCCACAGTTATTGTTTTTATTTTAAATCGTATAATTTCGGACTTTTGTTGTCGTCTGTGAGGAAAATAAATGGGGCTCAGAGCCTCAGGATACTGAAATCTGTATTTTTAAATCTTTTTTTCCTTCTAATTTGTTATTCTTTTCAAAATAACACACTCTTATTTACTCACCAATAGCACACAATTATCCTTGCTTTTATTTATTGGTTTGATTCCATAATCTCGGGCTTTTTTGGTGTCCGTCAGGAACTGAATTTCAAAATAAATATAACCGGAAACAGACGTAGGCATTTCGGGCGATTACCCAAGACCCTCAGCTATGGTTTTAAGCTCTCTGATTGGATGTGTTAGCCGCAATGCATGCTGGGAGTTGGTGTTTATATTATATGAAATCCGGAAAACATTTTAAAAGTATAAAATAATACTTAATTCCGAGTGCTCTTGCTTTTCTCTTTGAAATTCATCACATAACGACATTGTAATACACGGTTCGACTGCATTACATATTACAGATATGCCGTAGTTCTTTATTTAGAGAGCCCTGATGAGAAGACCTTTGGAAAAACTGGAAGAAATGGCGCCGAAACTGAATACTTGACGTGGATCATAAATATATCAACAATTAAACAACATCTTCAATTTCTCTTCACACAATACGTCTCCTTGCAGTATCAACACTAATTCGGCTGACTTTTACATTTGATCTAATTCATAGATAGGTTATATTTACACCATAACGGTGCACAGCTGATAGAAAAGCCGTGTTGGTCAGGACTCCCTGGAAGAAGAGATCTTGTATCTCAATGGGACATTCCTGGATAAATAAAGGATAAATAAAAATAAAATAAAAAAAGGACTGTAGTTTTCAAAGATATTACTGATTTTCTTTGAATGTAAATACTGAGTCTGAAATAGTATAGCAATATTCTGTAAAATGATGTGAAAGCATGCATAAAACTACACATCTTCAGATGTTGTACATACACACTAATAATACAAAGTTGTTATGGCTGTGTGTACCTTGTGTGCACCTCCTAGTGGTTAAAGCACGTTATTGAATTATTGTTTTTATGTGTTATATTCGATTAAAAAAATATTAAGAGTACATACTTTCATAGGGGGAAAGTATAAATATAGAAATATAGAATATAAAAAATCAAGAAGATACTATAAGTGATCTCTACAATAAAACAGTTTAGTGCAGGATGTACAAAGATATTAATAGGAGGAGGTGCAAAACGGAAAAACGGATTAACCTTTATTTAAACATTAAATATTAAGCCTGACAAAGTAATTAACGTCTAATATATTGCTTTCCTGCAATGTTAACTATGTTGAAGCACTTATTTTAACTGATATTATCAGTTTCCGGTTATTTTTATTTTGAAATTCAGTTCCTGACGGACACCAAAAAAGCCCGACATTATGGACTTAAACCAATAAATAAAAGCAAGGATAATTGTGTGTTATTGGTGAGTAAATAACAGTGTGTTATTTTGAAAAGAATAACACATTTGAAGGAAAGAAATATTTAAAAATACAGATTTCAGTATCCTGAAGCTCTGAGCCCCATTTATTTCCCTCACAGACGGCAACAAAAGTCCGAAATTATACGATTTAAAATAAAATCAATAATTGTGGCTTGATATTGAGTAAGAACATGTTTTTATGAACCACACAGCTTCCGGTCTTCCACGACCCGGCCGGAGAAAAAGACGTGCTGCAGCCTGCAGGCACGAAACACGTTACCAGTAGAAATACATTGCTTTTAAAATCGTGCTGTGCAACACGAAAAAAAGGGGCAAATCGTGATGGTGAACACGAATCAATAGATTCAAAATCGTGTTGGTGAACACGAAATGCTGTGAGACTGGGTTGCTTTTATTATTCTTAAATGTTTTTCAGAGACATATTAGAATATGGTAATGGTGAACAAACAAAATAGGTGGTTAACTCAAAATTTGACAAGGACCGACATTGGAAATATTCCAATATTCAGTTATTATGTAGGACTTTAGGACTTTAACTGGGTGCCCTAATACAAATAACTAATATTATTAGAGATGACTGAGAGTGTCTGTGTTTGATTTATTTGACCTCCAACAGTGCAGAGCGACAGAATATGTATTCTAGGGTCTCTTGAAATAGGATGTAATGTATGAGAATGAAAAAAGGTCTTTATTTCCAGGGTGACTCTGTGTTCTGTGTGTGTTTGACTGTGGCTGTATGTGGCACAGAGCAGTGAACTGACCCCAGACAGCTCTGAGCCCAGAGATCAAAGGAATGTGCATGAGATGTGCTGTCCACCTACTATGATGCACTCTAGCAATCAAATATTAAAAGCCTTGTGGCCGCACTGGTTTTCTCTTTAGCTCCAGGTCCTCAAACGGACTCTGTGCTGCAGCAGCCGGTCAGCTCGGGTCACAGGAGCGCTGACATATCAGATGTCTAACTAAATACAGTGGAGCCTGTTTAAAGCCGCCATTTAGAGCACAGATGTGATTCTGGACAAAAACCTGGAGGGAGAGCATATTTACTTTATCTGTTTGCTTTGGTTTGGATGGTGACTTTGCATTTAGAAAGCCTCTTCACCGAACAATGCAGCAAATAAAAGAGCCCATGCTCTGAATAATGAGACCCCCCTTCTATTTCTCTGAAACTCGTGGTTCTTTTCGGGTTTATATTGCTGTCTGATTAGTGGGTATTTACATGCCAACACTGCACATAAAACAAATGAATATTTATTTGTTTACAGAATCTTGAGGGGAGGGTAATATTTTGAGAAAATAGCCGCGTTCACACTGCGGTACTTTTCCCACAAAGGTTCATGCGAACTTAGTTCATGCGAACTCTTTAGTTCGCATGAACTAAGTACAGATCGCGTTCACACCAAAAAAAGTCCCTGGGGGTGGATTAGGCAAATGAAGCCGCTGACGTCACTTCTTCTTCTTCTGCTTTGGGTTTACTGGCAGGCCGCAAACCACTTCACGGCGTATACTGCCGCCCAAAGTCCCCAGCCGGAAGTCCCCGGAGTTAGGGACTGGCTTCAGTAGAAGCTGCCGGGACTCCCAGCAGCTTCTACTGAAGCCTTCCGAGTAAATCGCCAGAACGCCGACACCTCCTCATCTCCACCGCTCCCATGTTTTATTTTGTGTTGCCATAAATTAGTCTCTCTGCGTTTCTGCGCTGGGCTAATGCTAATAATGCTAATGCGAGGATAATAAAATTGCGGCTTCACAAAACTTTTTGGGAGTTTTACGGGGCGTGGTTTGCAATCCGCCCAGCCAATCAGAAATATAGCTCTTTTCTCACAAAAGAGCCGCTCGAAAAAAGGTTCGCATGAACTAATTTTAGTACCGGCTCTTTTTGGTGTGAACCAATAGCCGCGTTCACACTGCGGTACTTTTCCCACAAAGGTTCATGCGAACTTAGTTCATGCGAACTCTTTAGTTCGCATGAACTAAGTACAGATCGCGTTCACACCAAAAAAAGTCCCTGGGGTGGATTAGGCAAATGAAGCCGCTGACGTCACTTCTTCTTCTTCTGCTTTGGGTTTACTGGCAGGCCGCAAACCACTTCACGGCGTATACTGCCGCCCAAAGTCCCCGGCCGGAAGTCCCCGGAGTTGGGGACTGGCTTCAGTAGAAGCTGCTGGGAGTCCCAGCAGCTTCTACTGAAGCCTTCCGAGTAAATCGCCAGAACGCCGACACCTCCTCATCTACACCGCTCCCATGTTTTATTTTGTGTTGCCATAAGTTAGTCTCTCTGCGTTTCTGCGCTAATGCTAATAATGCTAATAAAATGGCGGCTTCACAAAACTTTTTGGGAGTTTTACGGGGCGTGGTTTGCAATTTGCCCAGCCAATCAGGAATATAGCTATTTTCTCAAAAAAGAGCCTCTCGAAAGTCCCTGCTCTCTAGCAGGGACTTTCGAGGGGGTAAAAAGGTTCGCGTGAACTACTTTTAGTACCGGCTCTTTTTGGTGTGAACGCGATCATGAACTAAGTTCGCATGAACCTTTGTGGGAAAAGTACCGCAGTGTGAATGCACCTTGTGACATTACGATTACATTTCTCAATTTAGGATGAAAAAAAACGTTGATATATTTTAAGTTTAAAGTGGTACATTTGCAAGAAGGAAAAACTTTTTTTGAGATATTCATAAATAGTGGAGAAAGAAAATCTGAAATTATATGAGATTTAAAAAAAGTTAGATCAATCTATTTCTTGTAAATTGTGGGATCTTTTGGTGATACATTTATGACTTTAATCTTGTGATAAATATTTATATTTCTCTAAATAATCTTCATGTAGTTTCCCTGGAAAACAAATTTCATTCCTGCATTCTTGGATTTTGAAACAGTTCATGAGGCTTAAGTTATAGCCAATACAGACAAATCTCATTTGCAATGCTGACCTGGCCAAGAAGGCAGCAACGTTACACATAATACATAACACAAACATATAAAAAGGCTTTCACACCGGAGTACTTTTCCCATTATAGTTCCGATAAAGTTCCGAACATTTGCGTTCACACCTTTCTATATAGGCCTACCGTCTATGGTTCACACCGAACTAGAATTTAGTTCATGAGAACCTTTTCAGTCCCTGGCCCTGCTAGAGAGCGGGGTTGCGTTCCGATAATCCAAAAATCAGCTCCTAAATTCTAACCCTATCTCCTATTCCTTGACCTCTCAGTGAAACGTCACAGGGTTAAGGGATAGTGGATAGGAGAATTCAAAAGGACTTAGGAGAAGAGACTGCGGTACTTTAGAGTATCCAAATGCACTTTCACTATCCGACGTGTTTATGATGCGCCAGCGGACGTCATGAATGTGCGTCTGCTGCTGTGGGGAAACTATGGAAACAACAAACAATACAAATGTATTTATTATAAACGTTAGTCCTTAACATCTATCACTGTGTATATCACCATTCAAACATCTTTTAAAAGTTGAACAAACTCCACACAGCTCAGTGAAATGTTGACTTTATTTGATAATGTCAGTAAAAACTAACGTTCATATTTCTCGTTTTGATTATAATACTGATGAACGTTCAGAACAAAGCACTTTGGCAACTTACCACATACGTTTTAAAATGCTTAATAAGCACCGTAACTTTCATGATATCATTTCTCGGTCATAATCGGTTGTTTCCGTGAACGGCGGACTGTTGAGTGATGGCAAATGCTGCGGCTGCAATGCATTGTGGGGCAGCATTTTCTCCTCTCCTTTCGTCAAGGGAGGTCCAGTGGTTCCTAAGCTAAAGGAGGTTATAAAGGAAGTTTGAAACCTCCTTTCCTTTCATTTTGAGAATTGGAACGGCACTTAACATGGCTGCCACTGACGTACTTCCGGGTCATTTCACTTGGTTAGGAAGGTTCCAAAGCTAAATGGACTATTGGAACTGATTGGCTGGGCGGATTGCAAACCACGCCCCGGACAACTCCAAAAAGGTTTTGTGAAGTCGCCATTTTATTTGCTCGCATTAGCATTATTAGCATTAGCCCAGCGCACCAACGGAGAGAGACTAACTTATGGCAAACATAAAACGTAGGAGCGGTGGAGTGATGAGGAGATGTCGGCGTTCTGGCTGTCACTGGTCACTACCTGATCCGTCCCCCTGCCCGATCGGTACTACGCATGTGCGAGATGGTCCGCCATATTGGACAACTCCGGACGGCAACCCAAGATGGACACTTGACACAGTGGCTTTTGGCAAAGCTCAAAAAGAAAACGCGAGAGAGATGAGTTATTGTTATTACAACGTGACTTCACTATTATTTAACAACTCTTTTTATTGGGTTCTTTTATTTGGGGTTAAGTACATTGTCGGAATAAGTGAGAAATGAAGTTAACTTCTGTTAGACAGCCATTTTTGCATACATTCACAGTAAATATTTATTCAGTATGATAGCTGTCTAACAGAAGTTAAATTCTGTATTGTTTGTAACCCTAATTCAGTTAGAAGCATGATGTATTTGTATTGTGTGTAACCCTGTAGGAGAGTAGACTGGACATTGTCTCATGCTGTTATCTCATGTCCCACATGGTGCAGAGATATCGACCTGCCTAAACAGCTTCTGTGTCTGTGAATGCCTTAGCCTTGTGGCTACCAGCAGGACTACTGCAAAAGGCAATAGGGTACACATTTAATAAAGTATGTAATGTATCATGTGAGACAACCTGCCCATCCTTCACATAACAGTGCATTACATGATGTTAAACCTTTGATCTATAGTCATCAAATAAAACGTCTTTATTTTCTCTGTGTGCATCTTAATTGGAGCATACACGCTACACTGTAAGTCACAGATGATCCCTTCAAACAACGCTTCCAGACAGTCAACTATTTATATTCGAGATGTGATTTCACCAAGTGGTTGTTGTCAGACAGTTGGGTTCTTAACTGCCATCCCATAGGTTTCTTCTTCACTTGTTTCTGCAAACCAGGAAGCACGGAGACGTCTCACTTTTCTCTCCTCACTCTCACTTTCCCCTGCAAGGTGAGCCTCTCCTTTTCTCCCTTTTACGTGTTTTGAGCTTTGTTTTTAGCATTGCTGAGCTCTACTCTCTCTATGAAAGTGGTCTTTGTAATTTGAGATTTAGGCTTCAATGTATTTTGTTCTGTTGAAGTAACGGATATACAATCTTTAAATAAAGTGACAGAGGGTAGTACACAAGAAATACAAACCAAAATGAGCAACAATTAAAATAAAGGAAGCAACTGATCAAATATGAATAAAACATTAAACAACAGAAGCAAATCTTTGTGGATTGTAACTAAGTATACATAGAGAAGCACTGTACTGTAAGTAGTTATATTTTATGGTACTTTTACTATATTTATGAGACAAATATTATATTTTTCAAAACAAAGTAAAAATGATGAACGTCAACATTGACATAATGTGATAAAAACAGAATCATAATATAATAATGTATCATACAATCCTTTGAAAGGAGACATTCTGCATGGGTACTACGATTTATTATACATTTTGCTGATAACACTTTTCTACATTAACTTCGCATTTAAGAAGATCTTGTCACTAAATACAAAATAATATTTTTCATATTTTTTGGGGTTTATTTCGCTATAATGTTATTCTTGCTCGCTGCTTGTTCGTTCTATTTTGAATGATGACACAAACCCTCCACAAGCTTCACGGTGTGGCCACAATCCCTTTAATCTAACTGACTTTTATTTCACTTTCATCTGTGACCTCACTGGGCAGAGTTGTCCTCGGCCCCTTGGAATTCAAAGCTCCAGTGAGACCATTAGCAGCTCGTAAATTGAGTGACAGACAAGGAGCCATGTCTGCTTGCACATAGGAGCCAAAGGAGAGATCTGTCAGGGATAATTTTAACTTTGGCACGGCAAAGTGCCCAACACCTGTGCTGCAAAGGGAATAGGACAGTGAATAGGAACTGTTTGCATATCTTTGTCGAAGGTCAACGAGGAGTGACTTGACCATGCATGCCATGAGGAGTTGTAAAAATTCAAACCAGGTCTCCTATTCAGGCTGTGGACTAGATGACATGTTATTATCGTGCAGAACGGAGGACACAGTTGCTTTAAGGCTTTGCTGCTACTTCTCTCAGTACTTGAACTGTGATGACAGCCTTCAGGGTTGTTATGCACCAGAGTCTCAGTTTTTGTTAAATGGATTATTTGAAAGATGAACTTTGTCCTGCAATCTTTGCAGTAAGAATACACACAATGACTTTATTTATTTGGGGATGAAATTCAACATCAAGTTGATATGACGTAATTTTCCATTTGCACATGTACAGAGTACAAGAACTAAAAGAAACAACAAAAAGGAAAATCAAAGACTGAACACATAAACACATTGAATAGAAAGCAGAAGGTTACAACTACAAATTGAATAATACACTATATATACAGGTGCTTTCATGTGTGTGGTAGCATTTACGTTTTAGTGTGTATTTCATAACCAAAGCAAAAATAATGTTATGAGTGACAGGTACTAGTACTTTATCAGATTAATACATTTGTATCGTCAATGTGCAGAATACATATTCTGAGACAGCTTTTGAGCACCAAAAGTGCAGAGTAATGTGCATTATGTATAAAAAAAACAAGATATGATATGGATACATGGAATATATCAGATATGTGCATGGAGAACAGATTGTAGTTTATCATTGAATTGAATGCTGAAAGAATGACACTGGCTTTAACACAGTGGTTATGAAACATTACTACACCGCATCACCTTATTATTCTCGCACAATACGCATATTGGTCCTTTAAAAACACTTTTGTGCATTAATATATTGTTCATTACTCAAGGCAAAAGGTGTATGCACAGGAAACAATATAATTGTGAGTAGTGTCAAAAACTACTAAAACATTAAAGTCACTATAACTTTATGGAAAGAAAGATTGTTTGGAAACTACAATCTTGTTGCTGAGGATTGATTTCCTCATCACTATCTATGTGGGATTAACAAATTCCCAGGAGCCGAACAGATGGTGTGCAGGGTTGATACAGTTTGCAGGAAAGGAAGCCAGTAATTCAGTTTGTATCCATATTTGAAATGCCTTCTCTTCTATATTTGAAGGAAAATATGACATTGGCCTACATTCACTAGCTTTGAATAGACACTGACAAGTTGTTCCGAACACAGACAGACATGACTAAACTCCTCAAGTGGAAGGCCAGATTCTTACAATATGAAAGAAGTCTTTGTGCAGATCTATTATTTATTTACAACTAACTCTCATACATCTTCGACCAAAAACAGGTCAGTGAGAAGAGACATTGTACAACTTCAGTTCCCCCTAGAGTGTATTTGGGTTTGGCCAAGGCCGGATGGACCTTGAGTGGGGTTTAGGGTGGAATCTGTGTCTGTGATAGGAGGCGTTATGTGGCTTTAGTCTGATAAAAATAGTGCACAACATTAGAAACAACACAGACCCAACGGACATCAACGTCAAGCTATAAAGGACAGCTGTGGGTTTGAGGGTGGAAACCTGTAATGCAGCTTATATTTCCTTGAAGCGGAGCTATGGGTTTTTATTTGCTTTTTAATTATACTGTAGGCTTACTGTATTTTGTTTAAGTGTAAAATATAAATCGGAAATGGGCCTTTCTCTGCATAGTGAATACTGTTACTACAAAAAACACGAGACATACATTTAGTAGAGCTCTTAAGGCCTTGTATATGACCATATCCAGATAGCTTTTTGGTTTAGTGTTTGAATCGTTAAATTCATGCTTAGGATTCCTTTCAGTACACAAAATGTTGGCTACCATTAAAAAGAGATTTTAAAAAAGAAATAACTTCTGTCCTGAATGAAGAAAAAAAACTATATTTAATGTCAACTAATGTGAGTCCAAGATAACATGTCAATCAGAGGTTTAACATAAATAAAAGCAGAATTAAAAAACGGTTTTTATTCTAATTTACCCCGTGTCCTCCCTGACATCACTTCACGTGACAGAAAGTCTCGCGTGATGTGAGCGTAGTGAGGATAGCATCGTGAGCTAACTGTGTCTGTTTATCGTTAGCTTTCGTTAAATCTAAATTCTGTCAAAAACATACATTTAGCACAATTGACAAACACCTAAAATCATCCACAGACATGTCTAATGTCGACTGACATGGCAGCACTAGCACCTGGCCTCTCCTGAAGGCGCAGTGCGTCTGTTTTGGTTGGCCTAGCAGTTGGTTACGGAACCACTGCTAACAAGCTAGCCAGGTTGCTAACATCCGTTAAATTGCTTCAGTAAAACCAGGAAGGAGGGACCAGTCGAGCAACTCGGCCTCAAAGGTTACTCAACTTCTGCAGCATTTATTCATCAAAACGAGTTTGTACAGACTTGTTTGCACCGGGAAAAGGTAAATGCAATGTAATTGTGTAGCTAAGATGGTAGCTGAAGTCTGTATCTGTTTTTCTTATTGTAACGCTGGAGCTCTCAGTATCGATAGCTTCAGTCAGTTTTATCTGACTCTAGTATTGATTACAATGCTGTAGTAAAGCTCACTTAATTTGTTTACTTTATTAATATGTGTTATATCAGTGTAGTTGTTGGTGTGGTGGCACATGTTCTCTGTGGTGCACAGGTATTATATTATATGCACATAGCCTTAAATGGCAGATATTTACGCAGTTAACTAGCTAAATGTATAACCAAAATGACCACATGAGCCATTAAACCCAGTGGTGTGGGTTGGTGTCACGTAGGCCCAGTGGGGGGAGAAGTTAACAGATCTAAAATGATCATTACTTACTACAGTGGTAAATGATTACACGTTACAAGTATAACGCATCTGCATCTTGATGTTACTGAAGTAATATATATATGTATTCCAGAATACAGAATCTTATTTGTTTTTCATTATTATTATTATTATATACCATTACTGATTTTTTGATCTAATAGATGTTTTATAACTGGTGCTCTTTTGCTTATTGTATGCTTTATTTATAATTATGGTTATTATTATTATCCATGCATTATTACTATTATTATTTTAGTATGATATTACTGGATTAGATACAATTGCAACTAATAAAGCTGGAGCTATTTCTTTTGTATACGGCTGACTGGTTGTTATCCATAATATATTATCATTAATTATTGGTTTATGTGTTGTGATGTTGTGAAATAAATGCAGCCAAGTTAAAAGAACATTATCGGCTTCCTAAATGTAGTGGAGTAGAAGTACAAAATAGCATGAAAGTGTATTATTTAAGTAAAATGACTTCAAATTGTACTCAAGTTCAATGCATCAGAGTAAAGATCCTTAGTTACATTCCACCACTGGTAGTCAGTGTCTCAGGCCTTTCTGGTTTTGCAAGTTTGGCAGATGTTTGCCTACCCGGTTATGATGTGTTTGTCTTTGAATGGACTATGCACCAAGTCTTCAAATAGCAACCCTCACAGCCAGTCCGGCTACTTAGCGGGGTAAACCACAACCACAATTATTAACTGCATCAGAGCACCCAATATGTCTCTCATAATACAGCATTGCATATCTAAACGTCACTGGAAATGATGGTTTATTTTATTAGATATCTCGAAGCCGTAAAACTGTGAAAGCTGAAATACCTTTGCCAGTAATGAAATGGAAAAGCCTGAAATGAATTAAGTTTACTTTCACTTCTGTTTTTGTTTGGATGTCAAGGGGAGAGCGAGGCTTTGGTAGCATGCAGTAGATATAGTGTGGAGAAAGTCAACTCACTGATGCACCTCTTTGTAATCATCATGCAGGGCAAGACTGAAGAACAGAAGCATACGTGATGCTGACAATACAAACTCTGTTACCAATAATGCTTATTATAACGTCTTTAGTTGTTTTTAGGCTATTATTTTTTACTTTACACAGGTCTGCATATGAAACCTGCTTTTCTTAGGATTTGCACCATACAATCATAATGTTGACCGTACAATTGAAATAATAAGGGTACCAGAAATAGTGGCAGAGAAAGTGGGGAAGTGTCCATTGGCCCTCCCACTTTACCCCCCTGGCCTGATGTAGCTCTGCGTCTGGTGTGATCCCATTATGAGATGGTCTCTAGTTTAAAAGAGCAATAATTATATTTCAGATTGAAAGCACTCTGCAGATATTAAGTGTAATCAATGAATACATGTACAAATGTCCAGTTTAGCTTCATTGGTAACACCTATATCACAAGTTTCATAACAGGAGGGAACATGTTCTTGTCGTGGCATCTTCAGTTGAGAATAATAACAAACAGGAGAATGAATGCATGCAGTGAGGACTTAATAACTATATTGAAGTTTGAGGTTCAGCAAAAGAACAGTGAGGCCTGTTTTAGATGTGTACAAGCAGGGGAAACCCTGTATATTGCATCTAAGGTTTGGCACATGGCAACTGTTGTCCCTTCAAACATGAAAGAAACAGGCATCCCACCGTTTGGTATAAAAACAATCTGGAATAAAAAGCAAACGTTTCTGACTCAAATGAAGTTGGTGTTTCAAACTCAAACCCCCCCTCTGATGCAAACACAAAGGGTGGATACCAGTGTTTCAGCCAGACCAGGGCTTAAAGCGCCGGCTGTTTCGGCTCCCAAACGGCTCTTCATGTTACCAGTTTACCACGGAGCCTCAGTTTCGCCGCTGCGAGGCTCTGGCGCTCGCAGCGAGGCTCTGGCGCTCGCAGCGAGGCTCTGGCGCTCGCAGCTCATGCGCGTGCTCCACTAAAACCCCCCCGCTCATCGCGTCAAAATCGCGCACGTTCCGTGTTGTCCTGTAGCAGGCACCTTCGATGTCGGGGAAACGATCTTCAATACTCCGAAAATAATCCCACCACACTCCTTTGACCCTCCAACAGATTGATGTCCTTGTCCTTTTTCCTTTTCGCCATTTCAAGCGATAAAAACTCTCGATCTTCTCTCAAATGATTAATATTTTTGGGCGCCCTCGGCTCGCGTTCAGGGCGTCCCGGGCTGAGTAAGGGCGTCCTGAGCAAGACGCCCCCTGGCGGAAACGCTGGTGGATACACTGTTGGCTTTTGGGCATTTGTAATGTGAAATAAGTAGCTTAATGCTTGTGTAGGGGACGCTGTCCATAGTACTGAAAAGACAGAGCAGAAGAGATTGTGAGACAAACAGGACAATCACAACAAATCCCTGACACAGGCCATGTAATGTGAAAGCCATTCCCCAGTGGAAAAATGCTATTCTTTTTTTATTCACAACCATCTTGTCTTATCAGAATTAATAAGTCACTGTAGGGGCAAAAGCTGTTCCTTGACCCACTGCTCTCCCTGCTCCAGATCTGCTACTTTGTGAGACATCCTGATCTCCATTTTGTAGACATATTCTATTATAACATTTCTAGGCCCAAAGCTAGACAGGTGCTGCTCAAGTTCATTCTTTAATTTGACTTGGCAGAAACTAGCAAATGTATAAAGAAAACAAATGTGTTCTGAAGCATTTGGTTGAAATAAGTGATTCTATGTTGCACATGTTGTTCTCATTTTCAGTTAGTGGAGGTTCAGTAGTCTGCTTTGGGCTTCAGGTCACTGCAATGACGTTCTGTTTGTTAACCTTAGTGTAACATTGTATCTAAATGGCTCACAGATTGATGATAAGCGGTTGGGAAATAGTAAAAAAAAGGAAACCTCAGTGGAGGCGTGTGGACACTTTTTGCTGCGTACAAAACAATCATTCCAGTTTTTATTACATAGCTGTCCAATCGTGATGCATATGGAGGGTTGTTTTTATCCTCTTATAAAATTCCCTTCTTTGTTTTCTAGTAAAGGCATATCTAAGCGGTCCTGAGTGCAAAGATGTCCAAGGCTCCGGACTCTCCAGCTCGGTCCCGCTCCAGATCCAGGTCAAGATCCAGATCTTACTCCAGATCTCACTCTCGAAGCCGCTCCCGCTCCAGAAAACGTCGCTATAGGTAAATGAAGTTTGCTGTGTCTGACTCGAACCTTGATCACTTCCTTGTTGTGCACGGGATGAATAGATCCAGGTTTGCCTCATGGTGTTTGAGTTCATAATATCACATAATCATAAAGCATGTTTTGTGCAGTTCTTAGAAAATAATTTAAAAGGGATTGACTCTAGATCTCAGTGTGTAGAAATCACTGAAATGCTTACTAAATATGTTGTTTTCTGTGGGTTTAAAGGAATTGAGTGAAAGGAACATATATTAGATTGGATATTAATGTCTGGAAGAATCTGGAAATTGTGGGGTTAGATATCCTAAAAGTGCTTGAATGATAGTCTTCTACAGCTATACAACCCTCAGTGACTAAGGTGTTAGTACTCATAGACTTTCACTTGCTGCTTTTATTGCTATTTAATATCTCCCTAAACGGCGACACATTTATAGTTTCCTTCATGGATTTTCTAATATTCAGACTGTGTTTTTTACTCTGATACAAGTCAGTGCTGTCAGGAAACACAACCACTAGCTAAGTACACTGGTGTTCTTACATCTGTTTGGCTCTGTTTGTAGGGGAGCACACAACAACTACGAAATGCTTAGCTCATGTTTCAGTTATGTGTTGACTCACCAGTTGCTTCATCATGACAGCCATTTTACTGGCTGATATATCACTCCTGTCTCTCTTGCAATTAGTCTAATTAAGATGGTATCCCACCTGTTTTACACAAGGAGAGATGTAGGTGATGGGGAATACTATGTGAGAAAACATTTGTATGAAACCTTTGGTGGATTCTAGTACATTTGAAATGTAACTTGTAGTAAGTCCCTTATTGCCCTCCTTTCACTAGGCCCCAAGTGTTCAAGGTTAGCTCTGAATTTGCATACATATTTTTCCTGTGTGGGTGACAGGCTGCCAAAGACTCAAACTATTTGCATCAGCTTACGTTCTTTCTTGTTAGGAGCCTCCAGTCATCTGGTGTATATTTGTGGCACGTTTTAATGTTGTTTCCTTATTTAAGTGAGGGAGGGCTTCCCACGCTTGTTCTTGTCACTTCATGTTTGTGTTTAGAGCTTGACAATTAAAGCACTTTCACAGACAGCGAGTTGTTGACTGGATGTTATCCATTGAAGAGCATTGTTACACTGCATGTCAATGATTGTCCAAAGGGAAAAGGAGTAGAGAGCGAGTACTCTTGGCTCTATTGTATGTCCCTCCCCCTTCACTGCCACCTCCCTCTGTGGATTAGAGCAGGTTGGGCCCTGCGTGTACTCTTTGTCCTACTCATAAATGAAAGCCACACACACTGTCTTGCCTGTGGGAAAACATTGTCTGTTGTCCAGGAGTGCTCTGCTCCAATGAAAAGGCGCAACGGGTAAGTAGTTGGCATGTGCTTGTAAACGTAATGGTTTTGTTGCAGGCCATCAGCACAGGTATCGTTTTAAAGGGATAGTTCCGATAGTTTGAACTGGGGTTGTTTGAGGCGCTTGTTCATATCTACAATAGGTGACTGCGACACACACTGTGTTTGGAGAAAGGGCAGTAGTACCAGCACGTAAGCAAAGCAATGTAAAGAAATATTCGTATTTTCGTCTTATATATTCCTTACTGCAGACCTTTTTGAAGCTACCCCATTGGTCATTTGTACTTTACAGAACACGCTAGTTGCAGGTCTACTGCCCCCTCTATTGTTTTTGGAATTGTTTGACTGTTGTGAAACAATTTTCGATTTTAAGTGGACCTATTTTTTGATGCATTTGTCTGGTGACTAAAATACATTTTTGTTTGTGTGGCTTTTATTTGTAGTCTTTCAAGATAAGATTCAATGTTTTGAATGTATTCATTTTTAACTTCATTTTCAATTTCATGGTGTTAAGTTTTCTATCACAGTTGAGTTTTTTGTCCATAGTGTTGCACTGTGCGGTTTTTAGGAATTGTTCATGGTGAAAAATGTAGACCTTTGCGTGGCTTATATAAATACAATTGAAGTGTTGTTGATCTATGCCTCTCTGAGTGAGACATCGCTGTGCCTAGGGGAGTTATGACTCGGTTATCCGTGAGAATACATCGCCCCCTGTTGACATCTGGGCAGCAGTAGATCTCGGTCTCTTCTCAAGGCTAACCATAAAAGGACAGTTAGGAAAAGTTTGTCTGATATTTGCTGCTGACTTGCAAGATGAAACATTGTGTTGGACTACAACACACACTTTACCCTCAATTACATATATTTGTTCTTCTTCTCCCCCTTCTATCTTCCAGTTCCAGGTCTCGGTCCCGCTCTCGCTCTCACTCTCCGTCCAGAAACTATCCCAGCAGGGACTATCAGAACAACAGAGGAGGCTTCAGAGGCTACAACCGAGGCTACCGGAGGCCCTTCCACTACCGCGGCAGAAACCGAGGCTATTACCAGCGCGGCCATTACCAGAACAGGGGAGGTGGAGGTGGAGGAGGAGGAGGAGGAGGCGGCGGCGGCAGCAGCGGTGGTGGCGGCGGCTACGGATACAAGGCCAACTGGCAGGGTGGTGGAGGCGGTGATGGTGGGCGTGGCGGTGGAGGCGGAGGCGGAGGCTGGCATGATCGCCACCATGACCAGGACCACCACTCCCACAGTCCAAGGAGGGGGCGCTCACGCTCCCGCACACCCAAAAAGCGCTCCGGTAGCCGGAGCCGCTCCCACTACTCTGACCGCTCGTCTTCCAAGGGATCCCGGCGCTCCAGGCACTCCAGCTACTCCTCGCACTCACGGTCCTCGTCGCTACATCATCGCAGCAGCAAGAGCAAGCACGGCTCCAAGGAAACCAAGGACAAGTCAGAAAGTCACCCAGAGAAATCCGGCCAGGCAGCAGACGGCAGCGCCATCGAGAAGGTGTCCGGAGGGAAATGGATCGACGACGACACCAGCCCGAAACGAAGGAGCCCAGAGACTAAAAATGAAGACGCCCCCAGCAGCTCCGAGGGAAAAGGGCCTATGTGGAAAACCGTTGGTGGCGAGACCCCTCCAGCAAAGAGCCCCACAAAGTCCGGACAAACGGCCTCCTTCAGCGGCTTTGGCTTCTTCTCAAAGGAAGAAACCAAATCTGAAGATAAGACGGTGATCTCTGCTGCCTTCAAAAAGTACGTCTGTTACTACTTTCCTCCTTTGAATGTAATAAAATGTCCTTTTTTTCATTATTCTAACAAATGATGAACGTTACGTTTCTTTCAAACATGTGTAGCCTTTATCAAAGAGCCCTGGAGGAATACATGTTCAAATGGAAAACATAAGACTCAAGATATTTACTTTTCTGTGCACTGAGAGGAAGTTGTATGAAATCCCACTTACTTAGGCGGCGGTGGTGACGTGAGTTTGATTATTCCAATATGAGTCCTGGTCTTTTACTGTTTCCTTCAGGGATGGGCTGTTTTAAATGTCATATTGATCAAGGCAGAACATTAGACAAGCAACTAGTAGATTGAAAGAAGAATCTTCGCTACAGCCCTGGGAAGTAAACGGATGAGACGGTACTTTAATACTGAGAATATTGTCCCAAATGTTTCCCAACGAGGAGTTAACAATCCAATAAATAACATAATAAACAATATTACAGTTTATGTGTATTTCCCTTTTTAAATTGTGCAATGCATTTTAGTCATGTACCTGGGGGTGACCGTACTAACGCGAGATTGGTTCTGTTTCAGGTTCTTGGCTGAGAATAAAAACAAAAAGCAGGCTGCAGAGAAGGAGAACGGTCGCGATAAAGAGCAGAGCAACACAGACAGAGAACTAGAGAAAGGAAGCAAGTCCGGAGATCTCTTCAACATCTCGTCCGGTTCTTTCAGCGACTCAAAGGAAGACAAGACCCTGCCCTTCTTTGACGCCGGAGAAGAGGAGTTCCTCAAGTCCCACGGCCTGAAAGAGAGGGACATTGAAGATGACGGGGACGCCAAACCCACCCTCACAGCTCGGGACATTTTCGGCAAATGGGGGGACGAGCCAAGCTACTCCACGTCCTACCCGTCAGCTAAAGAGAAGAGCCGCAGAGATGCTGAAGAGGCAGAGCCCGCGGATCACATGGAGGAGGAGATGTACAGGAGCCGCAAACACAGCTCCAAGAAAGAGGAGAAGGCCAAGAAGAAGGAGAAGAAAGAGAAGGAGAAGTCCAGGAGGAGTCCGTCCCCTCCTGCAGCGTCCAGAGAGAAGGAGCGCCCGCTGTTCCCCGGAGCTTTCCCTCTTCGCGAGGACTCGCCTGTGCGTCGCATGTCTGCGTCAAGGGACGACTTTGAACACAAAATTGGTTCCATTGATGAAATGCCCAGGTATGTCCGAATGTCCAACATGGACTTGTTAAGACCTAACAAAAGATCATTGTTTTCTCTCTTAATGTAACGCGAGACACTTCCATTAAAACAGAATGTAAATCCAACATGTGTGGTGCTCCTCTAGCAGTCACATGCTCTCTGGCTTAAATCCCATTTCCCAATCATGATGTTTGTGCTATGATCCTATAAAACAAATCCAAACATCAACTTTAGCACATTGAGAAGTGTAGAACCGTTCCCCACCTTTATTTGAGCCATATGGTAGCTATTTGTTCTTTGTCAATGTACAATGTGGCTCACTGCTTCTCTTCTCTCAGCTCTTCCATGTCTAAAGATCGTGTCATGCCCAGAGAGCCGAACCCCACTAAAAAAGACGCAGAGTTTCGTTCCATTTTCCAGCACGTTCAGACGGCGCAGCTCCGCCGGAGCCCCTCTGAGCTGTTCGCTCAGCACATAGTCTCAATCGTGCATTACATCAAAGGTAAAGTATGACCTGTGCTGGCTTTGTCCCGCCTCCACAGACTCAGGGCGACAGGATCCAGGGTACATTTCATTATATGTCAGTTACCATACTACACTACTGTATCTGGAATAATAGTTTGTTGTTCTTTATTTGCAGCTCAACACTTCCAATCCTCAGACATGTCTTTAAGTGAGCGCTTTGCCATGTACCAAAGAAAAGCTGCAGAGGTAGAAATGATGAAGCCAAGGAAGAGCCCAGAAATCCACAGGTATACACAACGTCTCACAATCTGACCTGAAGTAATGTACCCTTCTTTTAGCTCCATCAATGACCTACAGTGTTTTCAGGAATGCATACATAACAATCACAAATCCAATTGTTTGCCACTAGAGAGCTATATTATTTGTTATGAGAGCTGATCATCTTAAATCAGCCAACATATTATTTAGAAACTATTAACTCTAAGTTGTATGGATCCGATGGATATTTAACGTTTTTTTTACTTCTAAAAAATAATACAATTGGAACAGATGGAAATAAAATAAAAATATGTATAGAATTTCAAGAAGTTAATTGAAAAAATGTTTTAAAATTTGATATTTTTGGTATATTCAATATAAATATTTATTTGTTTCTCTCATTTTCAGTGTATACATTAAATGAGAATTGTACAAAAATAATTAATATAAAATGGGTAAGTGAATTAATTCAGCCTTTTTCGGTCAGTATACATTTTTCTTTTGGTCCCTAATTCAAAAGTAATAACAAGTTGTGTGTTTTTGAGTTTACAGACTGAACATGAACTGTACACCTGTTGTGTTTTATATATTCACCTTCGGGCTCTTTCCTCCTCTCTCAGGAGAATCGATGTTTCCCCCAGTGCCTTTAAGAGGCACTCTCACCTGTTTGAGGAGATGGAGGAGACGAGCTACAAGGTGACCCGCCATTTTGAAATTTGAAGTATTTGGAACAAGCAAATTTGAGACGATCCTAAGCAGCAGTGTTCAGCTTTGTGCTTTTCTTTCAAAGGATGCATATATCTAAATCAAAAGAGCCCAATTGTGTTTTGTAAGTGCCAAGCAAGCCCCCCAGCCTATGAGATATGGTTATTGATTGGGTATGTACGAACCCAAGCAAAGGCTAAAAGGAAGTGAATTAAGATCCTGAGTCCAAGCCTCTCAAGGGATGCTTATCAGTGCCTTTGCCTTGTAAGTATTTTTCTTGAAAAGAAAAAAATCAAGCTACAAAAAATCTGTTAATTTATTTTGATATGCTACATGCATGTTGCTGGTTTCCACAAATATGTTGTATTCCGTTGTGAAAAGACATTCTTTGAACATATTTTTTGTATTGTCAGTATTTTGTCTTAACCACTTGAGCGAACACATTAATATATGTTTAGCATCTTTATTTGTAATGCACTGGTGTTTGATTTCAAGCTGTTTATTTGTATGTTTCCTTTACCAAATCATTTTTAAGCATTTTGAATATGCCCATTAGTTATGCAAACAGCTGGTTCAGTGGCTAATAAACCCACCTTTCTGCAGGATCCAAGTAAAAAGTTCAAAGGCGACGTGATGGACCTCCGTCTGGATATTGAAAGACGTAAGAGGTCTGCGGGAAAGGATTACAAGCGTGAAGGAGGCCGGAGCTCAGGAGGCTCCCGGGGGCCGAGCAGAGAGAGGTCCTCTGAGAAATCCGGGAAACACCACAAGAAATCCAAGTACGTGCACTCTGTGCTCTCAAATGTTCCAACACACATTAACGTTTGGAGGAGTAGTTACCATTGTTACTAATAATATGTTGCCATGTTGAAAGTTGTACAGTCAAGTTAACAATTACCACTTTCTATGTTTTCCTTCACATTCATGATACCAGATTGGTTTGTTGCCAAAAAGGCAAGAAAGGCTGAACAAACAAAGTGCGAGAAAGTTAAAAAATAAACACTTTAAAAATGAAGTTATTAATCATTAATACAAAAATTGAACAAAAAAATATAGCAATTTAAAACGGAGCTGTACAGTGATTACAGAATTGTAGGTGAAAAGTATTGATTAAAGGTTGTCAAAGTTTTCCAGTATGAAGAATGTAAAAGCTTAATAATAATAATAAATTGTATTTTTATAGCGCTTTTCTCAAACCCAAAGACGCTTAATGTGAAGTAGCAGAAGGAAATGTTGAATTAGCATTAGCTGTCACCCGGATAGAGAATAAAGCTACAACAAACGGGTTTCTTTCTGTACCATAAAAGTGCTGGAACTAATCTGTTCAAGCACACAGATTAACGACACCATGACATGAAGAAAACATGATCTGCCTGTGTGAACTTTGTTATAAAGTTATAATTTAAGATGTGTCACTTGTTACTTTTCAGAAAATGCTAAATCTGAGACTGATTGGCTATTCATCTCTAACTGTAACCTTAGTAACCACTCTGCAAACCAATCTGCTTTTTAAACTTTCAAACCATTTTGATACATTTTATGTCTGTAAACTCTCTGACACTCACATCCATTTTGTATTCACAGGAAGGGTAAGAAGAAGCGGGACCGCTCTCCATCCTCCTCTTCCTCCTCCTCCTCTGCCTCTCCGTATCCTCCAGCTTTCAGGGGGAAAGAGTTCATGGGAGGAGAGGGGATGGAGCACTCAGAGGAGGGCTACGCTCACAACCGGTATCCTCCACGGGACTACGGCGGGGGCGGAGACCGAGGGGGCCACGACCGGGGGGGCGGAGATCGGGGGGGCCACTTTGAGGGCCACAACGCAGAGCGGGGCAGAGGCCGAGGATTCGTAAGTTGCTTTCTGAGCTTTCTCTCTTCTGCTGTTGAGTCTTTTCCACTGAGGGAAACTGACATCTCATCTTCTTGCAATTGTTTATCCTAACGGCATCACAGTAGACGTTCACTTCTCTGCTCCTTCCTCCTAATGCTAAGGAACACATGTGGATAATGATGTCACTATCATACATATTCCATGCACTGCCTGGTTTTTATTAAGGTAATGTAGCGTAAATACAGTGGGGCAAAAAAGTATTTAGTCAGCCACCAATTGTGCAAGTTCTCCCACTTAAAAAGATGAGAGAGGCCTGTAATTTTCATCCTAGGTACACTTCAACTATGAGAGACAGAATGGGGGGAAAGAATCCAGGAAATCACATTGTAGGATTTTTAATGAATGAATTTGTAAATTCCTCGGTAAAATAAGTATTTAGTCACCTACAAACAAACAAGATTGCTGGCTCTCACAGACCTGTAACTTCTTCTCTAAGAGCCTCCTCTGTCCTCCACTTGTTAACTGTATTAATGGCACCTGTTTGAACTCGTTATCAGTATAAAAGACACCTGTCCACAACCTCAAACAGTCACACTCCAAACTCCACTATGGCCAAGACCAAAGAGCTGTCAAAGGACACCAGAAACAAAATTGTAGACCTGCACCAGGCTGGGAAGACTGAATCTGCAATAGGTAAGCAGCTTGGTGTGAAGAAATCAACTGTGGGAGCAATTATTAGAAAATGGAAGACATACAAGACCACTGATAATCTCCCTCGATCTGGGGCTCCACGCAAGATCTCACCCCGTGGGGTCAAAATGATCACAAGAACGGTGAGCAAAAATCCCAGAACCACACGGGGGGACCTAGTCAATGACCTGCAGAGAGCTGGGACCAAAGTAACAAAGGCTACCATCAGTAACACACTACGCCGCCAGGGACTCAAATCCTGCAGTGCCAGACGTGTCCCCCTGCTTAAGCCAGTACATGTCCAGGCCCGTCTGAAGTTTGCTAGAGAGCATTTAGAATGATCCAGAAGAGGATTGGGAGAATGTCATATGGTCAGATGAAACCCAAATAGAACTTTTTGGTAAAAACTCAACTAGACGTGTTTGGAGGAGAAAGAATGCTGAGTTGCTTCCAAAGAACACCATACCTACTGTGAAACATGGGGTGGAAACTAGGGATCGACCGATATGGCTTTTTGAAGGCCGATACCGATACCGATTATTAGTAATCAAGGAGACCGATAACCGATATTTGGAACCGATATATATTTGCAGTAAAATCAGAAAATCTTGGTGTCAAAATGTAGAATAACACAAACTCCAACACAATTCAACACAACTTCTTTGAAATGCATTTAAGCATATATTATGTTTAATTAACTTTTAAACATCTTACAACTGGTTTCCTCTCTGTGCCCTTTTCTTTAGTGCAGCCATCTGCAATGAGTTAGAGAGAGAGACAAGAAGTGGGGCTGCAGGCTGACATGCTTAACTAACAATAATGCTTAATTTATTATATCTGTCTATCTAGCATAACATCCCAATAAGCTGCTAGCAAGTAGCAACTGTAAAACACTAGTGCTAGCTAATGTTTTGCAAACTATTAAAAGTGAGGCTATTAATGTAGACCTAACGTTAGTCTAGTAGCCTCACTTCTAATATTTTGCTAAACATTTGCTCGATACATGTTGGCTAGCTAATGAGCTTCACATCTCAACCTGAAAAACTGCGAGGCTCCACTCGCAGCCCCCCCCCCCCCCCTCCGCTGCGAGACGCTGCACGCAACCCCAACTCTGACTGACTTCCCGCGTCCCTTTGTAACTGGGAAACTGATAGCATTGGATCATAAGATCGTGGTGTTTTTGCATCTTCAGCATAGGGGATAGGGATGTTTATTGAACTTCGGTTTAACACATGTATGGCTCTGCCGCTCAGCGCTGCTGCTTGCTTCAGTCTGTGTCTGCGTTCTTTCGCACCTGCCTGTAATCTGAGAAGGTCCCGCCTCTCTGGCTGGCTTCAGTAATAGCCTATCAGATAGCGCTGTGGGCGGGACATTGCTCGTGTACACAGAGTGGTGACTTGCAGCCAGAGAAACGGCCGCATCAGAGCCAAAGTTTTATCGGCAATTTGATAAAAAAAGGCCGATACCGATAATCGGTCAAATGCGGAATATCGGCCCCTAGTGGAAACATCATGCTTTGGGGCTGTTTTTCTGCAAAGGGACCAGGACGACTGATCCGTGTAAAGGAAAGAATGAATGGGGCCATGTATCGTGAGATTTTGAGTGACAATCTCCTTCCATCAGCAAGGGCATTGAAGATGAAACTTGGCTAGGTCTTTCAGCATGACAATGATCCCAAACACACCGCCCGGGCAACGAAGGAGTGGCTTCGTAAGAAGCATTTCAAGGTCCTGGAGTGGCCTAGCCAGTCTCCAGATCTCAACCCCATAGAGAATCTTTGGAGGGAGTTGAAAGTCCGTGTTGCTCAGCGACAGCCCCACAACATCACTGCTCTAGAGGAGATCTGCATGGAGGAATGGGGCAAAGCAACACCAGCAACAGTGTGTGAAAACCTTGTGAAGACTTACAGAAAACGTTTGACCTCTGTCATTGCCAACAAAGGGTATATAACAAAGTATTGAGATTAACTTTTGTTATTGACCAAATACTTATTTTCCACCATAATTTGCAAATAAATTCTTTAAAAATCAGACAATGTGATTTTCTGGATTTTTTTTTTCTTCTCATTTTGTCTCTCATAGTTGAGGTATACCTAGGATGAAAATTATCATCTTTTTAAGTGGGAGAACTTGCACAATTGGTGGCTGACTAAATACTTTTTTGCCCCACTGTATCCCCCACCCCATCACTAAACAAATGCCTGATACCCATTAATATCTCATCGCGCCTGGGTCCATTATTTGACTAATATTAAACATAACAATAAATATTCTTCCATCTTGTTGTAGAACATGTCTTTGTCCCTTGACTGCGAGTTAAATCCAACTCGTTGTTTTGATTTCAGTTCCCCAGAGTGAGAGGGAGAGGGTGGAACAGGGGAAATTATCCAGGCAACAACAGCAATGGAAACCCCGCCCCTCTGAACCCTGCAGTGCGCCCTCCAGAGGAGGAGTGGGACCCTGAATACACTCCCAAGAGCAGGAAGTATTACCTGGTGAGCCTCTCGTGCTGATGATTTAGTGATGCACCTAAAAACATAGGGCTTTTAACACTGAAGGCATCACAGTAGAATTGAATTATGATACAATTAAATAATACCTTGACTTAAGACATGTACCTGCTGCATGTTTACCCTCTGTTGTGTGTGCATGCGGCACAGAGCCCATTTTAGTGATGTTAGTAACTACTAACATCAAAGTCATGTTCCTGTGAAACAAGCCCATCATCCTCATTTTGGAGGACTTTATTATGACACAAAAACCAAGGATTTTTTTTTTCTTCCCACAAATAATTACGTTTTGATTTGACTCGGCCCACGGTTTATTCTAACTAAGCAGACTAGTAGGAAAAAGTCACAGCCCAGGCGTACAGGTGGTGAGGTTTACATCATGCAGATGCTTTCATACTCGTGGTAGAACACTTTATTTTTACAAAAGGATGGAATGTTTTGTTTTTATGTATAATGGCATACTTAAAAATTCAGGTCATATTTGCATTTGATTTGTTTTCATTGTAATCATCTAACCATGATTGATTAGACGCTGTCTGACAAAATATGGATTATTTGAACAACATTTTATTGGAAAGTATCTGATGAAAGCGTGATAAAGAAAAGCTTCAAGAAGAATGGTTTGCTTCACAGCAGAACAAACCTGCTACCCTCTAAGTGACAAATGTGGGCAACAATTGTACAGTATTGAAGCACTGCAAGCAATCCTTCTATTTAGAGATGTGTAGACGGGGGAGATTTACATTCATGCAGCTGGCTAAATATTCAGCCATGCTAATACAAATGTTTGTGATACTAACACTATCCTCTCTAGCTCTCAATCACGTTTACAGCCTTGCCTTCTGGCCACAAGTCACCTCTCGCGAGATTTCAGAACCCTGAGCGAGACTTGGAGAGACATTAACAAAGAGAAAGGAAAAACAGTTGAAATCACTGAAGGGTCATTTCCATAATGATCAGATACTTTCAAAACAGTCTGAGCCTAACTGTAAAACATGGAGGAACAGTTGCTCTTTAGTAACCCTGCTGTGTGAAGGACTTCTGGTTGACCTTTAACCCCACCTGTTTCTCCTTCCAGCACGACGACCGTGATGGCGAGAAGACCTGGGTGGACTCCCGTGGGAGGGGCAGGGGGGCCTTCCCCACACGCCGGGGGCGCTTTGTCTACCGTAAGGGGGGCAGCAGCCCGAAGTGGACACACGACATGTTCCAGGGCGGGGGAGAGGGGGCGGAGCTAGCCGACGACGGCATGGAAAGCCAGCCGGTCATCCGTAAAGAAACCAAGAACGCCGGAGAAGCCCCCGCCCCGAAGCAGTAGAACCACTCGACCCATCACCAGCTACATATAGGTGTGGGGACGGTTACAGTGATGGTGAAGGGGATACCCCCCCCCCCTCCCACATCATCACATTTAATGGTTATAAATGTGTTCAGTAAGTTGAGCCTTCTCACAGTTAAAGTGAAGAGTCTTTGGAATGAAGAGCACCTTCATTTCAGAGCGTTTTGTTTTTTAAATGTCAAGTGATTTTTTGTTCTGCAGCTGGTTTCATTGTATCTTTTTAAAAAAATATTCTCTGAAGACATGACAAAGTAAAAAATGTGTGCCTTAGAAAATAAATATTATTACTTGTGTAATCCAGCTATAGGAGGTAGCTGCCCATCAGTGTAGGGAGGTTATAGATGATTTCCATGTTTATGTTGTTGGGGCCGTGATACATTTTTGATGTTACTGCATGATTCATACCGCGCTCCTCGGGACCAATCAGAAGTGGGCTCAGGGCTCACCGCCGTCACGTTTCAGACAGGAAAGGTCAAATATCTTTAATGAACGGTTGATGTTTGTCACTTATACTCTCCAAGCGTTTTCATATAGTGCCACTTTAGCTGTATTTCTCATTAGGAAGTGAAGACATTTGTATGTGTGTGTGGTTCAGTATATTCTCATTCATTCTGAGTGTTTTCAGTTTAAAAAAAAACAACAAATTCTAAAGAATTTGGCACCAACATCTTCTGATTTTGCTTTAGACAGATAAATATAAAGGTTTCAGACTGTCAAGTTAATTTAGTAAGTGGCTACCTTTTTGTTTAGATGAATAATTTAAAATGTCATAGCTTTACAAAATGCTGTATAGAATAATTCTATTCTATTATTAGACCTACATTATTGTAACCTCCAACATCTAATGGAGGTAAAATATAATCAGGAAATGGTTCTTTTAAAAAAACGAAACAAACACAACCTTAAATCCTTCCACAAAACGAAAAAGAGCAGTTTGAGCTGATAAAGGAAAGAGAAACCCTAAAAGGATTGTGTCGAAGGTGTTGATGGAAGTGTATATTTTTAAGAAGAGTTGCCGCGAACTAGCAGAAGTCGTCCTGTGAATCTCACTGTACATGCTGCATGTACCAAACACAACTGTAGGTCTTTGTTTTTGTTCAATCTGAAGCCGAAAACTTTTGTACTGTTCTCAAGAGCTTTGGAGTACTTTGTCTTTTAATTTTCAATAAATCTTTCTTTGATTCAGGGCAATGCTGTGAGTGTGATACTTGTTGAGATCTACCAATGGAGAGAGAAATGAGTGTGACAGCCCTCTCTGGTGTTGGTTTGGGGTACCATACTCTCTTTAGCAGTACGCGTGATGTAGAATGTACTATCCACTCATTGCTTTAGGCACTAATTACATGTGTTTTTTTTTTTTAACTCCTATTCTAAAAATCCAATGTCTTCATTGTGATTGTTTCCAGGAACCAGACACAGAGTCCTACTGCAAAAGCAAAGGCTGTTATCAGTGGACCATTAGCTCAATCACCATGGTGTTACTCCCCTATAGGGACATCACAGGCATTTATTTAAATATAAGTCTTCAAGACTTAGTTAAATATCTTGATACCACTGTCCTCTGCTTTCAGCCTGTGACATGGTCTTGTTTAATGCAGTGGTGTTTGAAACGTGTCATCAGCTAATGAGCAAATCTCTTCAAAGTGGAACAACAAACAAGTAGGAGGGGCCTAAACAAGTGTGAATAAGACATGTGTCCGAGGTTGATCGCACCATCAGACACCATCAGTTGTCTCCTTTAGTCAGTATTGAAAAAAAATTCCCTCTGGAAATCCTAAAACAATTTCATTCAGTGCTACTTACCGACACGTGACACACGCTGCTGCAGTACTGAGCCTTTTCAGAGGCCGTGGAGGAACATTTCAGCCAACAGGAAATAGACTCTTCTTCTGAGGGGGGGGGGCACATCGCTGTGCATTGGTAATATCTACAGTAGGGCTGAGGTGAATGGCTCTTTCATAGTCGTGTTCCCAGAGAGAGCTGCAGTGTTGTAGCTGACGCTGGGAGGGAGGGGGGGGGGGGGAACACAGGAAGTGATGGGGTCAGAGACACAAGTCAAATTAAAGGCTGGGAAAAAAAACTGCAAGGTCTCTTTCTGTGGGAAGATCCTCTGCTAACATGTGCCCACTATGAAGCACTTACACCAGGGCTGCAATTAATTACTGTCTTCTAGCTTGAAAATGTCTCATAAGAATAAGAAATTGTGGTCTTTAAAATGTAGCTACCATATCACTTAATGCGTTCAAATTGCTAAAATGTTTATTATTGAAAAATAGTCTTAAGTGATTCATTATTTAAGTTATTATCTTTGATTTAAGTCAATCTTTGTAGGTTTTTGGATTGTAAGTCAGGCTAATCAAGCTAGGAATTAAAAATGCATTTTGGATTTGTCAAAAACCATTAGCACATCAATTAGTACAGACAAAAAAACATATTCAATTTACTAGGAGACACAACCAATCATCTTGAGTGTTTACTTTTTCTTACAATTGCCAGAAAGAAATTGAATGTATGATTGACTTTCAAATAATCACAGATGGACATTGCTACATCTATTGATACATATATGTGCTTTTGTTGATTGTAAAAGTGGTTCAACTTTTAATTATTCACATTGCAAAGACATGGTAGAATACAGATGAAGCCAAATATGCTGCAAACTAAATCTGTTGTCACAGGCGATATAATACAACATATATTGAGAAAATATGTTTTCAATATTAAATTACAGAATGAGACTTATAATAATCACGTGAATAAAAAGAGACAATATATAACCCTTTTTAAAATAGTGAAGTAATTCAGCTTTTGCAATGAAACTCAGCTCAACATTATATCACCTTATTTGATAAATCAATTGATTGGAATTGTTATTTTATTCCAGCAGTTTTTTAATTTAAGAAAAGTTCTTATTTTTTTCTCAAAAAGGCCATAGATGAAATTACATTTAAATAAAGTATTGTATTTTGAATGACATCATGATTTTAGTGCATTTATTTACTGTATTTATTCATATGATTATTTCATTTTTTCATAATGTCTTATTTAATTAAGCATTGTACGAATGTTTTTAGGGCAGAAAAGAGTTAGGATATTTTTCTTTTCTTTTATTGCTGTTGTCCTTATTTTTTATTTTTTAACTTGTTATAGTTGTAATGTAACTTGAAATTGTTTCACTTAAGCAGAATACAACAGTCCTGTCTCTGTATCTTAGTACGTTTTATCAATATTTACATTTGTGGTTCACATTAGAAGTTCAGTTAAAAATATTGACTCTTGTGACAAGATATCAATTTGTTGTCAATGAATAGGAGTGTTCCACCATATAGGAATAGGAGTGTTCCACCAATAATGACCCTGCGGAGGGCAAATATAAGGTTCACCACCCCTACCATTTTACACAGTCTCTTATTTTCATTTTGAACATGGCCGGCCACACAGATCCAAAAGTCTCTTCTGCCTTCTGCAGTCAGGGAGCATATCACAGTCAAAGCGTGTGTTAGTGGTAGTGCACCCGTCCGATGGTCCCCGTCCCCGTGACCAGGATGTCCGGCTGTCCGTTCCTCCAGATCTCCCTGACGATTCGCTCCCTCTCCTCCAGACGGCGCGCCTTCTCCAGCTCCTCGGCGGACGCAAACACGTTGACGCTCCTCAGAGTCCCGTTAGAGCTGCCGTCACCCAGGGGCCCCAGGGTCACTTTAGGGATTTGCGTCGCCTCCTCATCTTCCTCATCAACGCCCCCCTCCTCATCCTCCTCGTCCTCATCTTCCTCCGAGCTGGAGTCCTTCAGCTTCCTCCTCTCTGGGGAGGGGGGAGCCCTGCGGTGGCGGCGTGTTCTGCAGGCGATGGCGGATACCAGGAGGCACAGCGCCATGAGGAGGCCCAGACACACGCCCATCATGAAGTACAGGGCGAAGCTCTCCGGATTGGCTGTGAGAGAAGAGAGGAACACAAAAGCATTTATTAAATGTCCCCTATTATGCTGTTTTTCATCAATATATTAGGTCTCAGATATATACAAACATGTTTCTGAAGTGTTTGGCTCCAAATACCAAACAGATCATTGCATCCCATAATCCCCTCTGTTTCAGCCCTGTTTCAAAAGTGCTGATTCTCTGTCCGTTACTTTAAATGAAAATAAGGAGCCCCTCCCCACGCCTCTCTGAGAGATATTTGGTTAAAAAGAACACAATGGTGCTCTAGGAGATTCAGGTGATAATCGTTATGACATCATAAAGTGGCCAAAATCTAATCAGCTCATTTTCAGAGAGGTTTTTATATAAATGGATCAGGACAAAAAGAGAGGGGGTCTTTGTTCCTGAAACTTTCAGAATCTCTTTCCACCATGGGGACACGTGTTGATGTAGAAAATAAATGAAAAGTGGATTTTGCACAATACCTTTAAAGTAGTGAGCCCCAACGTTATAATCACAAAGATCTCGATTTTGATCTCTTTGCCGCCTCTTATGGTGATACTGTAGGTGTGTTTGGTGTTATGCAAATTGAATACTTTTACATGCACACAATCATGTTTTTGCCCTTTTTCCAAAAATACAAATATAAGCTGTTCACATTGTTAATAACAGTGTATTCCAGAAATATTCCCGATTACAAGCAGCCATTTCCACCTCCGTTTTCCAACTGCATCAAAAAGGTCATAGAAATATTGGAAACTATATTCTAAAAATACTGGCACAATTACGTTATTTTTTCCTGTATATTTCAAATGACCCCAAAGATTCATGCTATGGTACATTGATTGAGCCTCGAACCCTGGGTTGAGAACCACAGGGACATGTTTTACCTTTGATGTGAGCGTAGGTGGCCATGCTGTTGCTGAGCAGCTCCATGTCTTTCTTAATGGGCTCCATCCTGCTTCACAGAGGCTTCAAATCTTCATCAGGACTTCCTGTTACACACTGAACTCCAACACCTACCACAGACCACAGGAAAAGGAGACAGTGAGTATTTATCACGTTATAAAATGATGTCGCTTTTAAACCCATTAAGGAAGCCTGAGCTCATTTAAAGGCTTTCCCCTCTCATTACCTCTGTGATCTACAGCAGAGGTCAGAGGTCAGCAGAGAGGACATTGTGTTTTACACTCAGCCTGCGGTGAGCACAGAAACATGAGGCCCTCTGTGTCTGATGGGGATGTTTATATTTATGACATCAGTGCCTCAGGAGGCTCTTTTCCTGAGTCGAGCACATGTTTTTTTTGTCCTTTTTTTCCCACAGAAAACAAGTCACATGACTTGGATACTCCCAGCTATTAACAATATGTTATCACAATAACATATTGTTCTGGTTTATTTTGCATTTATTCTGATATGTCTTGTCTCTTTTTCTAATGATGCTGAGGCACTTTTAATGAATTCTATCTCCAAAGTATCTATAATTACGGAGTGGATGATCAAATACAGTATCCAAAAGTAGTACAAAACTCAATGTTTCATACTTTCAAGAAGGGTTTTGGAGAGTACATACAAATCAACTTGTATACAAATATGCTTATTTTGTTGTGTTCCACTATTTTCCAACAATGCAATGCAAAAAGGAAGCAGAGGGGCTGCCCACAGCTGCACACAATTAAAACTAATTGTGGATGGTGGTGAAACAGCCCAAAGGACATCTAAGAAAGCAAAGAAAAACAAATAAAATATGTAAAATATATCTCAATGTCTATTTGTGAGATTTAAATAGTCGTGGCATTTTAAACTCACAGTTAGATACGTATTGTCTGTTTCCTGTTGGCATTTAAAGGCTAAGTATGTTGATGTATTTTAGGCCTACACCACCAGCAAGAACCATCATGATGACAATGCTTTCAGTTGATTTTATGGAGGTGTAATGTTTACTAGGTCAAACATCTGAGTTAAACTTGTTAGCATGTTAGCATGCTATATACACTAGCAGCTATATCTACTGGACCATTGAAAGTATGGTGTCTTCACACAGATGTGTAGGTTATGACAGAATGTGCCTTCAGACATGCAAAATGCTCCACCAGCTCTCCTACCAAAGAGCAAGACACAAAGTCTGTATAGTTGGTAAGGCGCTTCATGCTATTATGTCTTTTTTTGTTCATTTTGAGTTGTTGAGTTGCATTGTAGTAATTTTCATTGTCTTTTTAGTAATGAAATGTCTCCTTATGTTGCTTTGTAATTGTTTAAAAATATTTTTGCAGTAATTTTGAGTGACTTTGGAAGAATGTTTTGTCTCTTTGTAGTTTACTTTTTTCTCTTTGTGGTGTTTTTATTGTTATGGTTGTTTTCATTTGTCTTTGTTGGAATTTTGAGTTTTTCCGTAGTCACTTTGAGTTTCTTTGTTATCAGTTGAGTCTCTTCCTGGTTTCTGTGTGTCTTTTTGAGTGACATTTTGTCAGTGAAGGCCCAATCTCTCCTTGGCTACAGGAAATGTAGGGTAGTTGTCTCCATTAGTAGTATTGACCATAGCTAACACCTGTTGCATTTTATTGTTGTTAAAATCCAAAATGTTAATAGGATTCCAAGTTTCCTAACTTTAAATGCCATAATACTAAAGTCTCCTACTAGTAAAAAAAGAATGTATCCCTCACATTCCCTGTCATTAAAACAACAATGTGCGTGGGAGCCGAATGTTTTTCTTTCTGGTGCTTTCTCTCCGGGGAGAAAACAAAATCATGCCCTGCTGCAATCGCTGCCACTCGGGGGGCTCTCCCGCCCTGATCTTTATCCCGGTGACTCTTGGCAGTGCAATTACATCCGTGGTCTCTATGTTGGCCGCTGACTCATGGGAACCGGTGGGTCTCAACCAGCGCTGCCCTCTGTTTGCCATTTAACTCCCAGACAGAAGAAGCATGACTCCATCTGCACCCTCAATTTGTGGCCCCCAGACCTTAACAACTTAAGTGGGCAATTAAATTTCCGCTGGTGCAAAGTCAAACATTGTTTTCTGGCCTTTACACCCAGCACTTCTACATGCCCACCGACCAGACTGTTGATCAAACATTTGTCACACTGCAGATATAATCTTCTTATCAAGTCCGATTTTCTGTAATCTGAGTCTTTACAGGAGTTAGCACACTGTTAGCTTAGCTCTCTTAGTTTAAGCATAACTTCGGGAAAACAGCTATCTTTACAAAATAAACTAAACCATCTGTGAGCTCATCGACTAAACTTTCTATCTTGTTTGTTTATTTTGAAAACAGTTAAGGAGTGATGTGCCCAAATATGTCGTGCCAGGCAATGGACCAACATATCAGCAAATAGCAAATCAGCAAAATGTTGTCTTTACTCTTTGGTTTGTACTGATTAAGCAAACAAGATAAAGGGATGTTAATCAGTGATCTTTAGGAGGTTTGTGTTGCCTTTGGAAGGAGCCAGGTTAGCTTTATCCCCCTCTTTTTATTATGTAGCTAGGCTAACTAGCTACTGGCTGTAGACTTGGATCTCGAAATGGTATTGATTTCCCATCTTAATCTCGCTAGGAAAAGTGGAACAGTCTGCTAGTGGCGAAGGAATATTCATATTCAAATCTGAATCACCTGGTCTGGTTCTAAAATTAAGTTTTGATTTCCTTGATTTCAGTGCATAGACTCGGACAGAGATGGGGTCGTACTAAAAAAAGGTAATATATTAGGCTACATATTACATATTACTTTTTAAAAAAGTAATATATTACACTACTTCGTTACTCTCTACATAAAATAACTCGTTACTTTACTCGTTACTTTACTCGCAGGGCCGGCCCGCCCCTCCCTACAGGCAGATCACGCAGACTGCGGCGCTCCACTTGCACCCCCAATTACTATTGCATTAAGGAAGACATAACACAAGTCTTTCTTTTTATATGCTCTAAAATAGGCTACCAGCCTACCACAACAAGCTAACAGTCTGTGAAACGTCAAGACACTAATTAATGAAACCAGTTCAAGACGCATTATTCTTATCATTCTTTATGAGCGCAGTAACGGTAAGGTATCTAATTACTTATTTATTTAGTATTCCATAACTTAGTAACAGAGATGGTCAAACTAAAGTGGTAGAGACATGGCATAAATCCTACAATGAAGCGGGACATTGAACTGTTCACCCGTGAGAGAGCGATCAACAAAAGAGAGCGAGCGGCCGCGTTGAGGAAGTTTACAGATGAAAAGACTCAGCCATGTTTATGCAGCACTGCACGTGGAGATGTGGTCTCGCGAGTCGCGCAGATTACATAGGCCTACATGTACCTGTACCTGTATGTAACCTGCGGCGGAAACCCCTCTTGTCTGTCAGTGAGTGTGATTATTTTATAAAAGTAACGAAGTAACGCGTGTCGGGGCAATGTTAGTAACTGTAGTGTGTTTACTGAATTATAAAAGTAACGCGTTACACTACTCCGTTACCGACAAAAGTAATATTATTACAGTAACGCGTACTCTCTGGACTCGGATGTATTTTAAGTGCCAACTCTCTTTTCTGGAAACAACAAGTTGATTTATTTTGGAAAGAGTTTGAAAGGATCTGGGAGGCTGTGGCGCAGTGGCCAAGCGCGTTGGTGTTGGGTTCAGGGGAGCACAGGTTCAAACCCCACTGCAGTCAGCATGTCGTTGTGCCCTGGCCCTGAGATACTTCACCCCAAATTGCTCCTTTGGGGATTGTCCACAGTATTGAGTAAGACGCTTTGGATAAAAGCGTCTAACAAAGTAACATGTAATGTAATCTGACTGCACCTGTACATTATGTTTCTCTTGTTTTAAGAAAACAGATTATTATTTAAAAAAAGATTAGTATGTCCTCGTGTGTCAAACTCTTCTCTGTTGGCAAATGTACACTAAAATACATGTGTTTTTATACGGAGCTCCACAGAGCTTCCCTCACTGCGTGAAGCGGACAGTTTGTGGTGTAGTCTGCCCGAGCTTGAAGCACAAATACCAGAGGGAGACACATGTCCATTTTAGACAGCAGCCGCAGTCTCAGGCAGACAGATTTAACACCTAAGATTTCCAGACAAGTCCAATAACTTCACATGCAAAGCCCGGCAGCTGAAGCTGTTTATGTAACCCTATAAAATGCACTCCCATTCAACCCTCCCACACTTCCTGCTTAGATAATCCTATTTAAGTCAAAAGATGAAATCTGAAACCATTGAATATGAGAATTGTTGTTTTACAGTAGTCCACAAAGAGTCGACTGTCTCAGACAGTCAAGCATACATTCATTAGCACAGTAGAAAGTGAATGAAAGGGTCTTTAAAAAAGTATTTAAATGCATAAAAAAGATGGGTATTTTCTTCTTTGTAGCTGGACCTATAAATGTTTTATGGTCTGTGGTATTGTAAAGAACATGGTGCAGGCCCTACTAATAAACAAGTGTGTTGCCTTGTTTATTGCCTGAAAGCAAAGTCACTGCAGTATATTATAGTATATATATATATATATATATATAAAATCTGAGACAGAATGACCCATAATAATTGGATTTGTACATAGGCCAACATTTGAAGTATTTTAAGATTAAAAGATACACATCTGAAGTCATCACTCACCTTGGTCCTGGATGGAAGCTGTCTGCTTGACTTGAACACAAGATTCCAATGGAAAAAGAAAGAACATAGATCCAATGTTGACCTGGTGTGTCAGCCAACACGCAGATCATTTGGATGGAGCAGTGAGAGGATGTGGGCCACTCAGTGTTTGTGACAGAAGCTGATGTAGCTGCTTCACAGGGAGCAGCCCTCCACTATGATCCACTCCCTGCCATCCTTTGGAGGAGGACCAGCCAGAAACACTCCTCACATGTGTTGAGAAGGAGGTGTTTCCTCTTCCTGAGAGATAAGTGAAACACAAGTATGTGCCAATGGCATCTGTCTGTAAAATAAAATCCACCAAAAGTAGATAAACCACTCTCTAGAGTCCTCACTTTTATAGAAAAAACCCTTTTTACTGGAGTTGTTCTGCCTCTGTGCAGATTTGAGCCACACTACTGACCAGAGGGAGGTGATCTTTCCTCTGCTGGCCACGAACGCACCACAGTGAGGTCTGTTCACTGTTAAACCAGGAGGGTGGGACAGGAAATAGCTGCAGGAATCAGCTGACATGGGCACAGGGCCGCGGTGCCTTCAGGGGTTTGTGGATTAATTGAGCTCTTTGTATTTTAATCTAAGCGTCAGGGGGGGGGGGGAGACCTCAGCAGTGCAGTTTGTGTCTTTAACTGAGTTTACTAAGCAAACAGTGGAGCCAGCAGGTGCAAGTAATACAAGGGGAAAGTTAGACCTTTCTTATGTAGATGTCCAGTCAGTGTTAATGGTTCATTTGGGCAATATAAGCAACACATTCCTCTGTGCGTGGTTTACTGAAGCTGAGTACTTATGCAGTGCCTATGAACCAGGATGCATTGCATGAGCTTTTGACACCCAGAGGCCTCACCTCGACCGTATACTCTGGCTTGAATGACTGCGGCTGAATATCAGTCAGCCAAAACACTGTCAAATGTATCCATGTCTATTTTGTTATGCCATTTTTGCGTTTAGAAATGTGACTAGTTTGCAATACAAGCAAGAAGAATAAGTGGATGCAGAGACTAGAAATCCAGGAGGCAGTTTTCTCTTCCTCTTCCAACTATGTCTCTGTCATGTTGTATGAAAGCTCTGGATCCAAGAGGAAAACACATTTTGCAGCCGGAGACTCAACTGTCTCAGTCAGTATAGCACCCATTGAGGAATGCATTGCTTCAATTGACATTTACCACAGTGATTGGACATCCACATCAAAGGCTGGGAATGTTTCCTTTAAGTACATTTACTCCTGTAGCCTACTGAACAAAGGCACCAGTTTGAAAGGACCATTTCCATGTCATGCTAATGTTACAAAAAGAACGTGAAGTCGTGGAAGAAATACCCGTTTTTCTTGAGTAAAAGTAGCAGTGAAGAAATACTGTAACATGTAAAACCCGTAGTAACCCGGAGTATTTTTTCCTTGCTGTATTGGACATTTTACTTGAGTACTTCTTTGACCACCGTTGCAGTCAGTGACACTCGGCTGCGTCTTGTTAAAGAATTGTATGTGCGGTTGCGCCTCAGTAAAGTGCTACTCTGAGTTTAGTGAGTGTTGATGTGGCGCTCGGTCGTGTTTTTAGCAGAGCAGTAAGCAGTCATTATGTGGGCTGCTGTCATTCACATGCTCCCAATGTCAGTTCTTAAAGCATTCAGGGGAAAACATGTCCCTAAAAACACACCGGGGACACAGCTAAAACAATGATCCAACCGCTGAGGGACATTCCTGTGTGTACATTTCTTAATATAATGTAGTATTTGCTTGCCAATCCCATCTATCTACAAGTGCAGGGTTATCTGCCCCAGCTGCCTGTGTTATGTCAGGCCTGTCCTCTTCCTGACAGTGTAGGAATAACATACCCCTTTGCAAATTCCTCAAATTCCCAATCGTATGTGTGCATCGGGAGAACACTGGGACGGCAGTTTCCAAAGTGAAACACTCTCTTCCTTTCACTCCGCTCTGCACGTTTCCAGTGGCTGAACACAGAGTGGCATCCCGGCTCACATTGACAGCTCCCTGAGGCTCTGGAAACATGCCTGCTTGTTTTTCCCTCCACAAGACTGGCATTGATGGTGACTAATGTTTTCCTGCATGGGGGCAGTTATTAAGTCTCTTCACAGACAGACAGATGGGCTCTGTCGGGCTCAGGAGCAAAACGCCAACAAGTGTTTACAGTTAGGTTTTCATTAACATATAAAAACAGCAATACATCACACAATTAGCCAAATAGTTGTTTTTCTGCTCAAAACCACATTTTGTTCATGAAGTAGCAACTAATGCAAAGATCCCTTCTCTTTACTATCAACACACGGCAAAACTAACTCACTATACAATTGTGGTGTAGAGATGTGAAACCCTATTTTACATGTATTCATGTTTTTTATTCGACCGTTTTATTTTTGTTAGTTTGATGTTTTTCAAAAAATGAAAGGAGGTCTGTTGTTCAGCCTTTGTACACTTTTCTGTCATATTTATTATATTTTCATCAACTGGATTTGATAGTCTCACCTGTGTGCATAGTAATTATGAAAACATTTCAATTTAATTGTAATGAACGAGTCATGTGCTGAAACAGAGAAAATGTTGGCATGGGCAAATGAGTTAATCACAAACATCTGTATTCATTATTTCTGTCTGTGCTACGAAAATGTTCTTACTTTTTCAAAATACTGTAAATAAAACCATGTGTGTCAGTTCCAACCCCAAGTCCCAACACAGAGATAATATTCAACTCATTAGCTAATCCAGTGGTTCATAAATATACATATGTTGTGTTAAGAGGCGCACTCATCGTATTCCATTGATTCATCCATTTAAAGAAAATTCATCTACAACTTGAAATGTTGAAGTCATTTTTAAAAGCAAAAATACCCCAAAAATAATTTTGTCAAAGCTTTCCTGTGTGTGTGTGTGTGTGTGTGTGTGTGTGTGTGTGTGTGTGTGTGTGTGTGTGTGTGTGTGTGTGTGTGTGTGTGTGTGTGTGTGTGTGTGTGTGTGTGTGTGTGTGTGTGTGTGTGTGTGTGTGTGTGTGTGTGTGTGTGTGTGTGTGTGTGTGTGTGTGTGTGTGTGTGTGTGTGTGTGTGTGTGTGTGTGGACACAACAGGATATTAGAAGATGTCACTGGGCTCAGGATAATTATCACTTTCACAGTTTTTGACATTTTGTAGAAAAAGCAAACAAAATCAATTATCTATCATGGCTGCAGTCCTCGAAAAATAAATCCAGTATTATTCATGATATACCGACAGATTGTTCAGCCTGTATCATCACAGGTGGCGACCTTTAGTATGCTCATTAAGTGTGAGAAGCTCAAACAAAGAGGGACATATCAAACAAGATTTTAGAAGAAAAAAAGTAAAAGAATCTGAAACTGATTTATTTCTTGCTCTCGTCCCTGCAATCATTTATTTCATCTTCAGGTGGAAAACTGCTGGATTGTGATACCTGTCTTAACATTATTGTTGTTGTTGCCTCCAAGTGTTTTTAAAATACTCTTGCGTATCTCAAAGGTATAGGAGTTATTTAGCTTTCTTGGCGTACTCTTTTCTGCCTCCTCCCTTACTGCCAAAGTTGCGCACGCGGTGGATCTTGGCCAGATGGCCCTCGATGGTCTTCATTATGTCCACGTGGTCTGGGATGTGGACGTAGCGGATGTTCCTGCCTGTGATAAACATGTCCTGCAGCTGGCTGGATTTACCCCGCCTGTCTTTGTACGTCACATCGTCCAGACGTACGTTCATGAAGGCGTCCACGTTGACCACGCGGCCCCGCGCCGAGCTCTCGTTCCTCAGCTCCACCGTGGTCACCTCGCCCTGCAGGCCCTGCAGCAGGACCACCATGCTGTTCTCCGCGATGGAGCGCTCCCTGATGGAGTTGAAGACTTCAGCTACAGGTGCCGAGCCCGAGGGCGGGGAGTCACTCCTCTCTGACTCCATGGACGCTGAAGAAGAGGATCTGCAGAGGCCAGGGACACCTACAGACAAGAAGAAGATTAGACAAACAAATTAGTTGTAAAACTGTGAATTGCATATTATTAAGTAACATGTTATATTGCTGTTTGCCTACAGTATGTATTATTTGTTAGGTATCGCTGTTGCCGTCACTGTAAACTAACCCACTTTACCATGCTGTACAGATAACTCTTACAACTGATCCTGAAAACTAATGAAATAAAAAAAAGGGTCTTAAGATAACCAAACACTGGGACATTTGGAACAAATGTGATAACAACTATTTATTTTTAGAGCTGAAAAACTGCAGTTCAGTTGTATTTTTCCTACTCCTACTTTTTCCAACTAAAGCTTGGACACAGCCTCCACTTGTAAACTTTCTGTTAAGTATTAATACATATACATTTGAATACAGGCCAGGAATAGGAAAGTTAGAAGTTACAATTAATATTTTATTCTCCTAAATTAACCACTTTGATAGAATTGATGCGAGCACTGTCTTTGTCACGTGTAGCCACAACCTTAACAACACACCTGCATTTAATAAAGCACTGATTAAGAGTCAATCAGCAGACATACACAATAACTGGAACACAACTAGGCTTCAGGGCAGAAAAAAAGATATTATTACTCTTGAATATGAAATGAATACATGTGTTAAATTAGGTTTCCAAACACATGGCAGAAATTGACATAGCTCTAAACATATGCACTGTCGTTATTGATACACTATTTACTGGCTAAAAACCAGCCTTTTTGGAAAATATGAATTCTTAGAAAACTATCTTAATACCACATATCACTGTACAACATATAACTCAATGTAATGGTCTCTACTCAATATAGGAAGACACATTTATTGACAGAAAAAGTATTGAAATGTGAGAATTAACTAGTGTTAGCAGCGACCTGAACAAGTACGACAGAGCTTCCTCAGAGTACATGTTATATATTATAGTACGAGTTTATGTTTGTTAGATTTACCTGGACTTGTTAAATCCTTATTTCACGGTAAAAAACCCCCCGTTAACAAACATGAAAACAAGTTGAGATTTCCCCGTAACATGCCCAAAGCAAGAAGCGCAGCGTGATGACGTTTAAATGTACGTCGCAGATGTGCGTCAACATAAAACAACATCGCCCCCTGCAGGCGGCTTTAAATCAAACCTCTGCTCCATAAACCAAACTGTAACTATATGACTCTGTAAACACGTTATATCATTGTATATTGATAATACTCCCCGATATATTTAAATACATCTATTGAAACAAATTATGAATGCCGAAATAGTTGTCACATAAAACAGAGTTTGCAGAACATAAAAGACAGGATTATAATCAGGGGAAACGTCAATAAAGATGCTTTGTTGATGAAAAACACACCATTTCTAATAAATAAATAGAAGGGATTTATACAATAAAAAATGTGTCCTCCAATTTGTACTCCTAGTCCTAGGTGGTTAGACTTCTTGTTGTAGTCTCTTATTCCTATCTACACACACGACATCCTTTAGGACACTTTGTAACAACCATATTCACCTCAATCTAGATCCCAAGGCAGTTTTATTAAAACATTTACAATCTATAATCGTCTCATCAATGATTAATTTATATTCTGACATTGTGTTAAATAACAGAAAACAAACAAACAATATTCAATAAATTCTTTATTGAAAACACAATTATTATAAAGTCGGGCAGAGTTAAAATGAATCTTGTTGAAACTACACATCAAGGTTAGAGGTCGTCCATCATGGCCAGCAGGTCGTCTCCTTTGCTGCTGCTCAGATTTCCAGACGGCTCTTCATCTGCAAACTGTCCAGCGATTCTAGCAAGCTCAGTCGTTACCTGTTCATCCTGAAACAAACAATCCATCAACAGGTCAATCCTTTACAAATGTATAATTAACCAATGATGTCGTTTAAGAAGATGTTATTAATTGGTTAGCTACAGTCTCTACAGGAAATATGGACAGTCATATCATGTAATTAATTTGTTATTGAGGAAAAATTATATTATTAAATAATTATTAAAAATATATATATTATTTTGTAAAAGTATGACACTTCTTCATAATGGGTACATTATTTTAATAATTTGAAAAAAAAACCTTGTTATAATGTTAATCTCATAATAATATGGAATATATTTATATAAATTATATTTATTATATTTTATACTATGCCTATGCTATAAACTTTTTATTATATAATGGTATATTTATTTATTTTAATGTATAAAACATCCTCCATCCCATACTACATTATTCTGTGCTACACGATATTATCTTTGACACAAATGCAAACAACAACACTGAGTATCAGTACTTAATCATATCGTATACCACTCTGGCATACGCTGTTTACATTTCCTATAGGCCTACCTTGCTGAATTTGCCTTCTCATTTTATCATTAATTTCTCTTATAAAGTTTAAATGATGGCTTAAAAATAAAAATAAAAAAAAGACCTAACCTCAATATAGTACATTGTATTACTTTTTCTATTGATCTGTAGTTGCTTCTGTCTTTTCTCACATTCATTACAATTAGCATCGGCCTGATAAGGTATTCCCCCAGTGCAGGGGAGGGGAACCTCCGACCCCCGGACCATGTACGGCCCGCGAGACCATTTGGTACAGCCCTCGAGGTAATTTATAAACACATGCAAAAAAGAATACAACAAAAAAATCTAGACTGCAAACAAATGAAACAAGCGAGTGCCTGTTTTTCCTGGCCACGGTCAAGGTCCTTGAACACAACACGAGCCTAACGTGTCATCACTGGTATAAATCTCGTCAGAGTGGCCTTTTATTGTGGCCAGCCTAATAATCATGCTGTCTAATCAGCATCTTGATATGCCACACCTGTGAGGTGGGATGGATTATCTCGGCAAAGGAGAAGTGCTCACTATCACAGATCTTTCAGATTTGTGAACAATATTTGAGATAAATGGTTATTTTGTGTATATAGAAACTGTTTTAGATCTTTGAGTTCATCTCATGAAAAATGGGAGCAAAAACAAAAGTGTTGCATTTATATTTGTATTCAGTGTAAGAAGCTTTTTCTACAACCAGTGAGGTAAAGGCACATCTTTATATGATCATTATAGTTATAACAAAATAAGAGAATAAAGTAAACAGGTATAAAATACGACAGTAAAAACAAGTTGGGGATATCTTCCTTGCGCTTGCTGTATGTGGAAGAGCTGAAATTGAATGGGTACGAGAACACAAATTATCGCTCAGAGAAACTCCTGAAACGGCTACAGAAAGATCCAATCTAGGAGCATATCCAGTTTACGAGAGTTGACCACGACAATGCTGATGCCATTTCTTTCTGGCTGGTGTACAGCTTGAAAATCACGGTATCGAATGCCGTTGCACGAGCTTACACTCTCGGAACCACAGACAAGTACAAAAACGTTGCTCTCCTACTCCACCGGAATATTCTGCAGGCTTTCAGAGAGTCCAAAGACCTACAGTGGCTGCCAACAGCTGACGACATGGAGCTCACTCCTGAAAACCTCCTACCCACAGACCTCGTCCGGTTTCTCAGCATGGTTATGGCTGGCAAGGAAGACATGGAGACGAATGAAAAGATGAAGCGCCTGGTATTCTCCATTGGGCAAGAACTGTGCAGTGCAGTGTCAGAGGGAGAATGGAAGTTACCAAAACACATTCTACTCTGTGTGACTGTCAGGCACTTGTTCAGAAGCAAGCAGCTCACCACAATATTACACAGGCTTGGCCACTCTGAGAGCTACGGATTTGGTTTGGAGTTGGAAACTGCCCTGGCAAAGGTCCTGGACAAAGTCTCATCCTATCGGACACCCGCAATTGTGATAGGAGAGGGAAACATGGTATTCTACTGTGAGTGGGACAATTTGAATAACACCACGCCCAGTGTGCACGGCAGCAACATTGTCAACAGTGCTGGGGGAATCATGGTCCAGGTGGTCAAGCCTGGGTTTGAGAGCAACAAGGTCCGAATGCTACCGGTCATCGACAAGTCGCAACAGCGTAGCCTGAAAGTCAACACCAGAAACACTCCCACTCAGAAAATCAACAGTGGACTACTTCACGGCACGCCCATCAATCAACCAATCACTGACAATACAGTTGTTCGTGAGCTACTGAAGCGTTCTGAGCTAGCCACTGATCAGGTGGATCAGAGGTGGGTCCTGAATACATGTGATCTTGGTGTCTGTATGAAAGCCCTACCCATCATCTGGTGTTGGCCAGATACATTTGTCCGTCATGTGGTTATGATTGGACCCTTTCTTTACATTCTGGCGGACACCACCCCAAAGGATCTGCCATACCCTAAGGATGCCCTGTTCATTCAGGATGGCATGGCTCTGCTCCATGTCCTCACCAACCTTCCTCCAACCTGTGGGGAGATATGCCTACAATTGCTTGATCAGATGATGGCCAAAAAGCACTTTTTGTTCTCGACTGACAGTTACCATCCAGGATCTATCAAAGCACAGGGGAGCTTGAGACGTGGCAGTTCAGAGAAGATCATTTTGGCTGGACCAGCAACCAGGAAGCCATATGACTTCAAGATGTTTCTCACAAATGATGACAACAAAAAGCAACTCTGCCAGCTCCTGCTGCGAGTATGGAGTGATCAACAGGCAGCTTCAAGGCTGGAGAGAACAGAAATGGCAGTGCTGATCGTGGAAGGGAGAGCCCATCAACTGCTCTCCTCAAATGGCAAGGTAAATTGAAAGCCCATATTAAAAGTGATTGATGGTTTAATTATACTCTAAGTGATTATCCGTGATTTGTGTCTAGTCTCTGTCATTGTTGATCAAAGTGCATTGTCCCATTGTGTATCAGGTTGAGGTAAGTGAGCTCCCCACAATCTACAGCAACCAGGAAGAGACTGATACAAGGGTGGTACTCTACCTTCATCATGCTGCTGCCCTTGGGTACAAGAATGCTGTAGTCTGAACACCTGACACAGATATCTTTGTGATTCTTCTTTACCACGCTAATGCCATCAGGCTGACTATCAGAGATGGGGTCGTTACTAAAAAAAAGTAATATATTACATATTACATATTACTTTAAAAAAAAGTAATATATTACACTACTTCGTTACTTTATGTAGAGAGTAACTCGTTACTTTACTCGCAGGGCCGGCCCGTCCCTCCCTGCAGGCAGATCTGCTAAAGTTTCAAATGTTCTCTTTAGTTCAGTTTCTATTGTCGCATAAGACTGATCCAGATCCTGAATGTGTTCCTATCTGACCGTGGCTGTCCTCTGTCTCCTGCTATCTGTATATTTTGCGCAGTCTATCTCTGCTCACGCTGTTGCGTCGGCGTGTTCTCCTGCGTGTTGGCCATGTGTTGCACTGGAACCAGACACCGCAAAGACTTCAGCCGAGCACGTACGAACTGCGCATGCGTGAGTGGCAATAACTCTCCTTACCAGCAGGCAGCGGTAGTGTGTATTCGTCATTCAAAACAGGCAACAACCGGAAAACAGAGAAGAACAACAGACTATGTGATATAAACAAACAACAAATAGCTGTGCGTTAGCTTCACCTTAGCATGTGTTCTTTGCAGGTGTTTGTTGAGGTTTGATTATGACTGATTTTAGAAAGTAACGAAGTAACGCGTGTCGGGGAAATGTTAGTAACTGTAGTGTGATTACTGAATTATAAAAGTAGCGCGTTACACTACTCTGTTACCGACAAAAGTAATATTATTACAGTAACGCGTTACTTTGTAACGTTACTTTGTAACGCGTTACACCCAACTCTGCTGACTATATACCTGGATACGGGGTCAGGGAAACATAGACAACTTCTCAACCTCTCTGAGCTCGCAGAATCCCTGGGAGAAGACTACTGTGCCACACTTCTTGGATTCCATGTGTTCAGCGGAGAAGACTGCACCAGTGCCTTCAAAGGGAAGGGGAAGGTGGGGCCCTTGAAAAAGCTGGAGAAGAACCCGAAGTTTCACAGGGCGTTCAGTCAACTCGGTGACAACTGGAATGTCAAGCCTGAGGTGATGAAGCAGTTGGAGGCATTCACCTGTCTGATATATGGAGAGAGTCGTGAGTCTTCAGTGGATGTAGTCCGTGCCAAGTTGCTGCGCAAAATGGTGGGGCAGGACGATAAACTCACTGCCAAGTCTAAGGTTGACCTTGCTCGCCTTCCTCCATGCTATGATGCTCTGAAGCCGCACGTCCAACGTGTGAACCATCGCGTCGCCCTGTACAAGCGAGCTGATGAATCAATTTTAGAAAAACCAAACCCCTATGATGAGGAGCAGGGATGGATGAGGACTGATGGAGTGTTGAGACCGGTGTGGTCCTGTCCTGCCAACCTCCCTGGTTGATCTCCTGGACACGACAGGAAGACGAAGAGGAAGAGGAATTTGACTCTGATGATAGCATTGAAAACGATGATTCAGATTGAGTATTAATCAGATAGTGGAGAGCCGAACCTTGAATGCTTATCTGGAATGGGAAAGAGTAGTCACATCAATACTTATATTATGATGTTTGACCCTTGCTGTAGGCTAGTACAAAACAAATAAATATTGGTTAAATACACAACATCTGTCTAGACACCTTATGTGCTCACTTACTGTACTGCAATATTGGCGTCTCTAAATTTGCATAGCATGCCACAGATACATGTGATCACTTTGGGAATAGTATTATTGTGATCTTTGATCATCAAAACATGGGTCTAGACACATTATTTGTTCATGTATCTGCAATAATGGCTGAGATAGAGTGAAAAGTGTGAAAATTCCGTTTTTTGCAATTGTGACACTAATTTGCATAAAAAATACATGTGGGACATCCAGACAATATTTTAACATAGCTCATCATTTTCTACATACTTTTTACACTTAGGAAACACTGATTATAAGAATATTTCTGTGTCGGTGCAAAATACATCGTTCTTGGTACAAGACTAAAATGCTATTTTCTTGTAATGGCGGCACTAATTGGCATAATAGCATGCCACAGACACATGTGATCACTTTAAGAATAGTGTTATTGTGTTCATTGTGATCTGGATACCTTATTTGTTCTTTTACCTGCAATAATGGCTGAGATATAGTGAAAGGTGTAAAAAGAGTGAAACTCGATTTTTAGGGTAAATAAACACTAATTTGGGAAGAAAATATATGTGGGACAATTTTTCAACTTTTTAACATAGCTAATCGTTTTCTACACCATTTTTTCAATCTAGAAAAGCTGATTAAAAGTATATTTCAGGGGGGTGCATGATACCCCCTTCTACCCACCCAACTAGGAGTGATTTGTAAAATATCCATAAACAAAAATAAAATCTGCTTCCAGTTCTGTTTCATCTGGGTGTTGAGAGATGTTTCCATAGATCTCCTAATGTTGCTCTCAAAGAGCACCAGATTGATGCTTTCAACTTCAATATTTAAAAACAAAAATTCCCGGGGGAGCATGCCCCCCCCACACTTAAATCATGGAGGAAACTAAATACATTTGCACACATCTCGTGTCCACACACAACCGTGCACGTGCATGCATGCGCGAGTCATGGTAAGATATCTGGATTAAGAGGTTGCTTTTTCTTTGCACAGCACGAAAGAAAGGCCAAATGAATGGGCTGTGATTTTAGTATTTTTAAGCAGAGGTCAATCATTTGTACGGCCCTCGGAGGATGTTGGAAAAATTGAAATGGCCCTTGAGAGGAAAAAGGTTCCCCACCCCTGCCCTAGTATGTTAAGATGATTTACAGTAACGTGTTATAACTTAAAACTGGTTTGTTCACATTGTTGATATGACATCACCTTACCTGCATCGCTTGAATATTTATCACTTCAAACAAGGGCTCCTCCGCTAGGCCTGAAGCTCCCCTGTTAAACAACATCAGAGTCATATTTGAAACAGTTCATGTTAATTGAATAGCTGAGTATAAGATAAGAAAAGCACTCACGCCTCCTCCTCCTCCTCCTCTTGGTCCGTGGTGAACAGGTTTATCCAAAAGCCAGTTTCAGCTTTGGGCTCTTTCTCGGCCTTCATGCTGCCCATCAGGCGAGCCAGCAGGTTCAACTCCTCTTTGGCCAGCAGGTTAGGAGTGTTGTCCGTCTGCAGAAGGATGGGGGGGGGCACAGGAAGGTTATACATGAACAGAAAGAGGGTCTTAAGCCTGCAGGATACAATATTTGATGCAAAATGATTGGGGACCTTTGAGACCTTTGAGTGCTTTCTGCAGTGTCTATTAATATGTGCAAGATGACAAGAACGATCTGTTTTCTCTGCTAGATTTAGAGCTTACAACATGTATAATAAGAAATCAATATGAAACGTTAGGAGAAAATAACACTATTTGGAGTTTTCTACTCTTCATTCAACCTTGTGACCTCCCAAAAAGAAATGCTTGTAGCTTCTGCTCTTTAACACTCCTCTTATTACCTTGACAAAGGTATCCTTCGAAGTGTGTGTCTCCTCTGGATGGTTCACAGTGTACCTATGTTCATGTAACACAAGGGAGCGTCATGTTCAAACCACTAAAGCAGATTAATAATACTAATAATATCAATAATAATGTATAACAATGATAATTATTGCAGATTATAGATTATAAATAAATCATTTAGGGACAAGGGGGTGAGATTAAATAAATTATACTTCTTCTCACTCCTTTTCGAACACTTGATGTGGCACTGTTTATGTTGCTAATGCTGTTGTTGTTGTTGTAAATGTCATTTTTTGTTTTGATTTCTCTTACATGACTATGCACTGCAACATTTGTTTTGTAATTATTTATTTTACTTGTTCGAAATAAATGTACCAATCAAATCAAACTTGTATGTTATTTTCATGTCATCATTAGTACATGTGGTGTACAGTTCATACATGTCCATGCCCAGTCGGATGACTCTGTCTCCGTGCAGTTCAAAGCACCCCTCTCTCACAGAGCTGCTGTAACTTCCTCCTGAGGGGAACTCACTCCGTCTCACTTCTCTGCCCTTTCCGTCAAACGTCCTGTAACAGGAAGCAGATGATGAAACCGTGGAATATTGAGATATTGCTTTTAAGCTGTCAGAGGACATTTTCAAGTTAAGACATTTCAGCTTGTCAGAGGAGCCTTGAGACTTGCATCATACAAACGGCTACATGGGGTGCCACCAATGGAGGTGATTGGCTGTGTGAAAATGATACCCAACCACCAGATTAGAAAATAGGCTTGGTGTGTAAAAGTATTTAATATTTTGTTCTGAAACAGTAAAAAATGGTCTTTACGAACTAGTTACCCAGTGTGAAAACATGTTAGTAAGCAAATTGATTCCCTTTTTCTTGCCTCGTTACTAGCTCTTTTTTATAGGTTTATCATTTAAGACAAACAAAGAATTGAGTCATTAGAAATTAAAGTATCATACTTCTAAGTGACGAATCTGACATTGTTAACTGTTTTTTAAAAGGATCTTAACTTTAGGGATAATTGTATTGCTTTTTCTGAAAAGCTGAAACAATTTGTAGAACAATTCTGTCCATTTTATAAGCTTACGGTTTGAAATGTCTTATATAAGTAGTGACATGCAGTTAAGTGCAGAACGTTTTACAACGTGTTACCATCTCGAACACGACCACAAGTCAGAGGATTCCCATATTCATTGGGAATCATCCTCTGGGGACATTGAATGTCTGCCACACATTTCCTCGCAATGTACCTACATAAGACGTCATAACATCTTGATAGAAAAGAAAGGTGACAGGAGAGATAACTTAATATTCATTAGTTTAATATTTAATTATTTAATATTGTTCAGTATATTTCAGACTGTAGTATTTGAATGATAATAGATGCAAGGTAAAAAAAAAGAAGGGGTACAGGATTATTTAAAGTTATATGACAGCGCTGTGTCAACATTTTCATATTATTGTAAGGACCATGCATACAATACATACATTTTAAAAAGAGAAGGCATGGTTTATGTCAGATTTAGTATGTAAAAGATAGTTCAACAGACTTCTAAAATCAGAAAACACAATGTTTGTCACCTAATGAGCCCTGGGACATCTATCCCATGAGGCACTGGGCCTGATGTTGACAGGGCAAAACGTCCGTTGGGATTTTGGACTTGAATTTTGAGGAAAAGTGACACCTAAGAAGAAAAAACAACATTCAAACAAGGCTATATTTTATTTGACATGTACTGACTGCACTGCATTGACTGACATGTAAGGAGAATTGAAAAAACAAAAAGCAGAGGACTTACTCGAACATGCATGTCTTGAAAAAATATGAGCAGCGTTTGTCTGAGAAGCTGGAATTCACCTTCGGGTAAAGATGAGTATACCTACAGTATACATAAAGAAAAACAGGCCAGACAGGATGCAGCTCTGTTAAAACCTGACAGCTAGAATCCAGACAGTATGCACATGCATGTTCAGACTCGTGCACACACTGTAACATGCAGCATAAAACAGTCAATATGATAGTTAAAGGTTGATTTACACAACAGCTCTCAACATACCTCGATGATCTTCCTGTGTGTCTCGTCCACTTGGTTCACAACCACAGGAGTGTCTTTGACAAGTTCCCTGATGGTATCTATGTGATTGTAAGTGATGAGCAGCAGGTCTTTAGGCCTTGGACAAAGGAAGATTTGATATTTGAACGCCATGACCATCAGCTCGTAAAGCTTAAAGAGGGAAAAAGAAAGAAGGTATACACTTTAGGGACATGCCACCACTGCGATCAAACCAAACTGCCTTTAATATTCTAAGACTGGCAATTTTTGACAACTTATTTTGACCCTGTTGACACCTTTAGGGGACTTAAACCATTAATAAAACCCTCAGTATTTGACCTGATAAAATCCTGAAAATATAAAACAACAGTAGGCCAGTGTTGGGCAGCCCTTGCGTGGCCATAACCCTTGATTATACTGTTCTTTACAATTATTTATCATGTATTGCAAGATTTTTGTCTTCGATATGATATGATATATACAATATGATGTATAAAAACATTGTTAAAGCTGGGGTAGGCAATATTTCTTAAATGCTTCATCGACGTAGTAGAGAGCCTTGAATATGTTTGTAATCTCTTTTTTTTCCTTTTTTCGAAATTGCCTAACCTGGTAACCATTGAATAACAGAATGCTGACAGGTTGTTATGGAACGTTTGGCCAATGATGACAGAAGTAAACTGCCAACAGAAGTTAAGCACAACGTTTAAATAACAATGTTTGAAATGCAATGTTATAAAATAAAATCACTAAAGTGACCTCATGTAATACATTCCTTTCATCTTGTAAATACCCTGTCCATGCTGGCTGGGTTCAGCCTCATGATGGAGGCGTGTGCTATCCGAGTTAGCACTGTTTTCAGGGTTCGGTGAGAATACAGCTGCTGAGGTTTGAGAAGTTCATCCATAAAGTCTTTACTAAACATGGCCCCCACAATGCCATTCATAACTGTGAGTGACACAGAAACAGAAAGGTGGTTAATTATTGTTATTTTATGCCCATTGGAGACTTATTAGACAATAGAACCCTGTGCTGAGACATGGCCCCACACCAAGCTTCCTACATGGCAAGATACACATACTTTAAAATTGTTTAGCCTCTTTTTTGTTGTTGTGTTTATCCTTACAACGGCTGTGCAATTAGTAAACAAGATAAGGTAAAGCTTTATGTGGCTAGCTAGGCTATATAATTATACAACTGCTAATTTTACTTATCCTAAGTAAAAGGTCTCAATACCATTTCACTAATGCTACAGGGGCACAAGGAGCTGACTATCATGTATTGCATGAATACCTCTTTTTCTGTCATTTTCTGACCACACTCCTGCATCCGAGTTAGGTTTCCAGGTAAAAAACGAAAGAAAACAGACCTGTCATTTGAGATTGTCAGTGCATGTAAAGCAAATGCTGCACATGGTTAGTTTTCAAGCATCAGCTATACAGCTTGTCAGGAGGAGGGGTGACTGGGAGCTAAACACACGCACCTCCCAAGCCTGTCATTTTTCTAGCTACCTCTACCTTTCTCTGAATTGTCCTCGGACGTGTTGAGAGCTTGTAGGCGTTGGTCCAGTATGTAAAGCATTTCCCCACCAAGATTAATGAAAACCAGGGGGAGAGTTCTCATAGACATCCTGCAATGACAAACAAGGGATTCACTCGTAGTCAAAAGCTGGTGCACAAGTGGGTGTTGGAAGCAGTTTAGCCCTTCTCAGATCTAAAGCACTCTTGTCATTTAAAAGGCATTATCTGAACCTTCCTGTTGTGAATCGCCACTACTAACAAATTGTCCATGTCAAGTCTTATCGGATCATGCTTCTGCAGATAAACTGTCGCATTAAGATGCAACAGGTGGTGAGGAAGAGGATCAGTAGAAGCCAGACACAAGCTTATTGGCCAGGATAAGGGTGACGTGGCAGCACAGCAAAAGCAACCAAAGAAGGCAATTACTGGGTATATTTTACATTTTTGTTTATTACAACATTGTGCTAGGCGTGTTGATGGTATGATGCAAACATAAAAGTGAAATCGCCTTATTACACTTCATGGCCAAATGAATGTGGTAACATCAACAGTACAAGTACAAAGTATGTCCTAAGCATTTAAAGGAATAGTTTGACATTTTTTCGAGGTAAATATGAAGCTTAGCATAGACTTGAGTCTATGGTGCTTTATGGCAACCTCAATTGATGACAAGGTTTCAGGAAGTCACTGCACCCACTCAGAGAAAAGTCCTCTGCGTAACCCCCTTTAACCTTTAAGCTTAAGCAAAGATGATATAACTTCTCTAATTAGTGAGCTTTACAGTTACTGGTACACTTTTCTTCCCTTTGTAAAAAGTAAGGCTATATTTTTTCCCTATTCTTGCAGTCTTGCTCTCTGGAGCTTCAAACTTCGAAACTTTCCTCTCAACCTCAGCAAGAAATGGAATATGTGCTTTTCTGATACAATTGCGTACAGATTTATTCAAACTAGGTGTAAATAAACAGTCCTTTACAAAAACTATAAAAATGTATGTCAACAAGGGTGGTATTATATACCTATATTTGTTCCGATACAAGTACATTTCTAAAATCCTTTTCAGAAAAGAGTTTAGGTCATTAATGAATTGTACATGTACAGTACATGCAGTGTATAAAGGATATACTGTAGCTACATTGACTCGTTCCTGAAGACTAATTTTACTAACTGAACTGTTATGATATAATCTGTTCACAATTGTAATGTAGCTCTTAGGCTTTGTGTCTTTCTTTCTCTCTCCCTCCTATTCAAATAAAAGATTAGGGAGTAGAAACATGCAAAATAATATTTGATTGTTATGCTCACTGTTACAGCAGCTCACTCACACTCAAACAGTTGAGTTTGTCAGTCATCTCCACGGGTGGAAGCTTTTCTTGTGAAACATTTTGCATATTGACAATCGGGGAAAATATGTCTTGGAAAGAAAGCTAAACAACATCTGGGAAATAAAGCTAAACAAATCCTGATCAAGCTCACTGGAACATCGATTAGTCAAGAAACCGATCATGGAGATCCATCTTTACATCTGGCTTCTCTCTATGTAAGTAGGACCTATAATTGATAATTGTGTTGAATGGTTTTTGGCAAAAATGTTCCTGTGTAGACAGTTTTTATTTGCCTGTTGTTAAACAACTAGTTCAACTTTCTTCTGTTATTGAAATATTTACACTATCATAATCGTGTCTTCCCCCCATCAGAATAACCGCCTGTTCAGGAAAAGGTTTCAATGATAAAGAAACCCTGGATTCACAATTTCATAACCTGGACTGGATGAAGTCTATTCCTGACGAGACTCCAGTCTCTGCTATCTCAATTCCTGGAACACACAAAAGCTTGTCACGATATGGAAAATATAAATGTCAAGTTTGGACCTTGAAAGACCAACTTAATGTGGGAATACGATATTTTGGTTTGCATGTTGAGACTAGGCTGCGGGATAAAGACAACATTTATATTCTGGATGGTAATATGATGTTTTGGAAAGACATTCGATTTGATGAAGTTCTAACGGAGATGATCAATTTCTTATCAGACCACAGTAGTGAGACTGTGCTGTTGAAAGTGAGTCTCCATCATTCTTTCTTTTACAAATCAAAAGTTGACAAACTGATGAAGAAATTGATTGAAAACTTCCAAAATAATATATTGATTACATGGAAAGTACCAAATATGAAAGAGGCAAGGGGCAGGATTATTTTTCTCCAGAGTAAAACATTTAATGATGGAACAGTAACCTACAAATCAAAGTTATTTGAACATAAAAAGCTAAAGAATGTTGAAGCTCAAATAGAGCACCACAAGACATACATGTGTGGCGATTTTATTGTAAGGACAAACCGTAAGGCAAAAGGGTGGGCAATTCCTAAAACATTGGCTAAAGACATTAACATGCAGCTTTATGACCTTGTTGTGGAACATAATAGAACCTCCTCTAACCGGGGCTGCTTAGGTGTCATAAGCATGGACTTCCCGAGTGCCGATCTGATTAGATACATCACTCAACTGAGTCCTTGCAATTGTGGTCAAGGTGCAAAAGGAAGACATGGGGGAGCGAGACCACAAATGACCATCGAGCCACCAATTAAAATGGACATAGAGACAACCACTGAAGATGAAGACCTTTTTTTTCCATCTTTTGATACAGAACCTACAACCCAATCTTTAACATCCGGTCATATTACAGATTCATTTAAAACAACACCTCCACCAGAGCCCACAACACCTCCACCAGAGCCAACAACACCTCCACCGGAGCACACAACACCTCCACCAGAGCACACAACACCTCCACCGGAGCCCACAACACCTCCACCAGAGCCCACAACACCTCCACCAGAGCCAAGAACACCTCCACCGGAGCACACAACACCTCCACCAGAGCACACAACACCTCCACCGGAGCCCACAACACCTCCACCGGAGCCAACAACACCTCCACCGGAGCCCACAACACCTCCACCGGAGCCCACAACACCTCCACCGGAGACCACAACACCTCCACCGGAGCCCACAACACCTCCACCGGAGCCAACAACACCTCCACCGGAGCCCACAACACCAACGGAGCCCACAACACCTCCACCAGAGCCCACAACACCTCCACCGGAGCCAACAACACCTCCACCGGAGCCCACAACAACTCCACCGGAGCCCACAACACCTCCACCACAGCCAACAACACCTCCACCGGAGCCCACAGCAGAACCTCCACCGGAGCCTACTACACCAGAGCCATCAACATCTCCACCCGAGCCCACAAAATCTCCAGCAGAGCCCACAACAGAACCTCCCCCAGAGCCAACAACACCTCCACCTCCACCAGAGCCTACAACACCTCCACCGGAGCCTACAACACCTCCACCGGAGCGCACAACACCTCCACCAGAGCCTACAAAATCTCCACCAGAGTCCACAACAGAACCTCCACCGGAGCCCACTACACCAGAGCCAACAACACCTCCACCCGAGCCCACAACACCTCCACCAGAGCCCACAGCAGAACCTCCACCAGAGCCCACAACGCCTCCACCAGAGCATACAACAACACCTCCACCAGCGCCAACAACACCTCCACCAGAGCCCACAACACCTCCACCAGAGCCCACAACACCTCCACCAGAGCCAACAACACCTCCACCAGAGCCCACAACACCTCCACCAGAGCCAACAACACCTCCACCAGAGCCCACAACACCTCCACCAGAGCCCACAACACCTCCACCAGAGCCAACAACACCTCCACCAGAGCCCACAACATCTCCACCAGAGCCCACAACAGAACCTCCACCAGCACCAACAACAGCTCCACCAGAGCCAACACCACCTCCACCAGAGCCCACACCACCTCCACCAGAGCCCACAACAGAACCTCCACAGGAGCCTACAAGAGAACGTCCACCAGAGCCCACAACGCCTCCACCAGAGCCCACAACGCCTCCACCAGAGCATACAACAGAACCTCCACCAGAGCCCACAACAGAACCTCCACCAGAGCCTACAACACCTCCACCAGAGTCCACAACAGAACTTCTACCAGAGCCCACAACATCTCCACCAGAGTCTACAACACCTCCACCAAAGCCCACAACAGAACCTCCACCAGAGCCCACAACATCTCCACCAGAGCCCACAACATCTCCAGCAGAGCCCACAACAGAACCTCCACCGGAGCCTACAAGAGAACCTCTACCAGAGCCAACAACACCTCCACCAGAGCCCACAACATCTCCACCAGAGCCCACAACAGAACCTCCACCGGAGCCTACAAGAGAACCTCCACCAGAGCCCACAACGCCTCCACCAGAGCATACAAAAGAACCTCCACCAGAGCCCACAACAGAACCTCCACCAGCGCCAACAACAGCTCCACCAGAGACAACACCACCTCCACCAGAGCCCACAACACCTCCACCAGAGCCAACACCACCTCCACCAGAGCCAACAGAACCTCCACCAGAGCCCACAACAGAACCTCCACCAGAGCCTACAAGAGAACCTCCACCAGAGCCCACGACGCCTCCACCAGAGCATACAACAGAACCTCCACCAGAGCCCACAACAGAACCTCCACCAGAGTCCACAACAGAACCTCCACCAGAGTCCACAACAGAACCTCTACCAGAGCCCACAACAGAACCTCCAGCAGAGTCTACAACACCTCCACCAGAGCCCACAACACCTCCACCAGAGCCAACAACACCTCCACCAGAGCCAACAGAACCTCCACCAGCGCCAACAGAACCTCCACCAGAGCCCACAACACCTCCACCAGAGCTCACAACTCCTCCACTAGAGCCAACAACACCTCCACCGGAGCCCACAACAACTCCACCGGAGCCCACAACACCTCCACCACAGCCAACAACACCTCCACCGGAGCCCACAGCAGAACCTCCACCGGAGCCTACTACACCAGAGCCATCAACATCTCCACCCGAGCCCACAAAATCTCCAGCAGAGCCCAAAACAGAACCTCCCCCAGAGCCAACAACACCTCCACCTCCACCAGAGCCTACAACACCTCCACCGGAGCCTACAACACCTCCACCGGAGCGCACAACACCTCCACCAGAGCCTACAAAATCTCCACCAGAGTCCACAACAGAACCTCCACCGGAGCCCACTACACCAGAGCCAACAACACCTCCACCCGAGCCCACAACACCTCCACCAGAGCCCACAGCAGAACCTCCACCGGAGCCCACTACACCAGAGCCCACAACGCCTCCACCAGAGCATACAACAACACCTCCACCAGCGCCAACAACACCTCCACCAGAGCCCACAACACCTCCACCAGAGCCCACAACACCTCCACCAGAGCCCACAACACCTCCACCAGAGCCCACAACACCTCCACCAGAGCCAACAACACCTCCACCAGAGCCCACAACACCTCCACCAGAGCCAACAACACCTCCACCAGAGCCAACAACACCTCCACCAGAGCCCACAACACCTCCACCAGAGCCCACAACACCTCCACCAGAGCCCACAGCAGAACCTCCACCGGAGCCCACTACACCAGAGCCCACAACGCCTCCACCAGAGCATACAACAACACCTCCACCAGCGCCAACAACACCTCCACCAGAGCCCACAACACCTCCACCAGAGCCCACAACACCTCCACCAGAGCCCACAACACCTCCACCAGAGCCCACAACACCTCCACCAGAGCCAACAACACCTCCACCAGAGCCCACAACACCTCCACCAGAGCCAACAACACCTCCACCAGAGCCCACAACACCTCCACCAGAGCCCACAACATCTCCACCAGAGCCCACAACAGAACCTCCACCAGCACCAACAACAGCTCCACCAGAGCCAACACCACCTCCACCAGAGCCCACAACGCCTCCACCAGAGCCCACAACGCCTCCACCAGAGCATACAACAGAACCTCCACCAGAGCCCACAACAGAACCTCCACCAGAGTCCACAACAGAACTTCTACCAGAGCCCATAACAGAACCTCCAGCAGAGTCTACAACACCTCCACCAAAGCCCACAACAGAACCTCCACCAGAGCCCACAACATCTCCACCAGAGCCCACAACATCTCCACCAGAGCCCACAACAGAACCTCCACCGGATCCTACAAGAGAACCTCCACCAGAGCCCACGACGCCTCCACCAGAGTATACAAAAGAACCTCCACCAGAGCCCACAACAGAACCTCCACCAGCGCCAACAACAGCTCCACCAGAGACAACACCACCTCCACCAGAGCCAACACCACCTCCACCAGAGCCAACAGAACCTCCACCAGAGCCCACAACAGAACCTCCACCAGAGCCTACAAGAGAACCTCCACCAGAGCCCACGACGCCTCCACCAGAGCATACAAAAGAACCTCCACCAGAGCCCACAACAGAACCTCCACCAGAGTCCACAACAGAACCTCCACCAGAGTCCACAACAGAACCTCTACCAGAGCCCACAACAGAACCTCCAGCAGAGTCTACAACACCTCCACCAGAGCCCACAACACCTCCACCAGAGCCAACAACACCTCCACCAGAGCCAACAGAACCTCCACCAGCGCCAACAACAGCTCCACCAGAGCCAACAGAACCTCCACCAGAGCCCACAACACCTCCACCAGAGCCCACAACAGAACCTCCACCGGAGCCTACAAGAGAACCTCCACCAGAGCCCACGACGCCGCCACCAGAGCATATAACAGAACCTCCACCAGAGCGCACAACAGAACCTCCACCAGAGCCTACAACAGAACCTCCAGCAGAGTCTACAACACCTCCACCAGAGCCCACAACACCTCCACCAGAGCCAACACCACCTCCACCAGAGCCTACAACAGAACCTCCACCGGAGCCTACAAGAGAACCTCCACCAGAGCCCACAACGCCTCCACCAGAGCCAACAACGCCTCCACCAGAGCCCACAACGCCTCCACAAGAGCACACAACAGAACCTCCACCAGAGCCTACAACACCTCCACCAGAGCCCACAACAGAACCTCCACCAGAGCCAACACCACCTCCACCAGGGCCCACAACACCTCCACCAGAGCCAACACCACCTCCACCAGAGCCCACAACAGAACCTCCAGCAGAGTCTACAACACCTCCACCAGAGCCAACACCACCTCCACCAGAGCCAACGACACCTCCACCAGAGCCCACAACAGAACCTCCACCGGAGCCTACAAGAGAACCTCCACCAGAGCCCACGACGCCTCCACCAGAGCATACAACAGAACCTCCACCAGAGCCCACAACAGAACCTCCAGCAGAGTCTACAACACCTCCACCAGAGCCCACAACACCTCCACCAGAGCCCACAACACCTCCACCAGAGCCAACAGAACCTCCACCAGCGCCAACAACAGCTCCACCAGAGCCAACAGAACCTCCACCAGAGCCCACAACACCTCCACCAGAGCCCACAACAGAACCTCCACCGGAGCCTACAAGAGAACCTCCACCAGAGTCCACAACGCCTCCACCAGAGCCAACACCACCTCCACCAGAGCCCACAACAGAACCTCCAGCAGAGTCTACAACACCTCCACCAGAGCCAACACCACCTCCACCAGAGCCAACGACACCTCCACCAGAGCCCACAACAGAACCTCCACCGGAGCCTACAAGAGAACCTCCACCAGAGCCCACGACGCCTCCACCAGAGCATACAACAGAACCTCCACCAGAGCCCACAACAGAACCTCCAGCAGAGTCTACAACACCTCCACCAGAGCCCACAACACCTCCACCAGAGCCCACAACACCTCCACCAGAGCTAACAGAACCTCCACCAGCGCCAACAACAGCTCCACCAGAGCCAACAGAACCTCCACCAGAGCCCACAACACCTCCACCAGAGCCCACAACAGAACCTCCACCGGAGCCTACAAGAGAACCTCCACCAGAGTCCACAACGCCTCCACCAGAGCCCACGACGCCGCCACCAGAGCATATAACAGAACCTCCAGCAGAGTCTACAACACCTCCACCAGAGCCAACACCACCTTCACCAGAGCCCACAACAGAACCTCCACCGGAGCCTACAAGAGAACCTCCACCAGAGCCCACAACGCCTCCACCAGAGCCAACAACGCCTCCACCAGAGCCCACGACGCCTCCACCAGAGCACACAACAGAACCTCCACCAAAGCCTACAACACCTCCACCAGAGCCCACAACAGAACCTCCACCAGAGCCAACACCACCTCCACCAGAGCCAACACCACCTCCACCAGAGCCCACAACAGAACCTCCAGCAGAGTCTACAACACCTCCACCAGAGCCCACAACACCTCCACCAGAGCCAACACCACCTCCACCAGAGCCCACAACACCTCCACCAGAGCCCACAACAACACCTCCACCAGAGCCAACAACAGAACCTCCACCGGAGCCTACAAGAGAACCTCCACCAGAGCCCACGACGCCTCCACCAGAGCATACAACAGAACCTCCACCAGAGCCCACAACACCTCCACCAGAGCCAACACCACCTCCACCAGAGCCAACGACACCTCCACCAGAGCCCACAACAGAACCTCCACCAGAGCCTACAAGAGAACCTCCACCAGAGCCCACGACGCCTCCACCAGAGCATACAACAGAACCTCCACCAGAGCCCACAACAGAACCTCCACCAGAGCCTACAACACCTCCACCAGAGTCCACAACAGAACCTCTACCAGAGCCCACAACAGAACCTCCAGCAGAGTCTACAACACCTCCACCAAAGCCCACAACAGAACCTCTACCAGAGCCCACAACAGAACCTCCAGCAGAGTCTACACCTCCACCAAAGCCCACAACAGAACCTCCACCAGAGCCAACAACACCTCCACCAGAACCCACAACACCTCCACCAGAGCCCACAACAGAACCTCCACCAGCGCCAACAACAGCTCCACCAGAGCCCACAACACCCCCACCAGGGCGCACAACAGAACCTCCACCAAAGCCAACAACACCTCCACCGGAACCCACAACACCTCCACCGGTGCCAATAATACCTCCCCCGGAACCCACAACACCTCCACCACATCGGATGTATCGACCAACCCCTCTGTCTAATGCATTATATCCAGTTGTGATCCCTATTATCCCCCTTAAAATAGAGCCCAAAACACAGTGGAGAAGGCGTAACTGTCATAGAGGGTAAATCGAGTAAAAAAATCCCTACGGTAGAATAACATTTTCTTCTAGAGTAAACATTGAATAAAAAGATTATTCTGACCATGTTGATTTTTGTCTCAGATATTTAGTCCTTTCGGTACTCAAATCATTCAGAATATTGTTTGAAATCTTTCACAAAGTTCTCACTATTTAACTGTAACACAATTATGATCTGAATCTTAGCAACATGTCTTTTGTCAAAGATTTGAAAAATGTGTCCTCCCTACTGCATGAACATGTCTTAAACAGTGTGATTTATAAATTAACTAAAGCAAGCACTTGACATATACTGTGGGTTTGAATAATTCCTTTCTGAAAATATGTGAAACCCTTTTGTAGCATGAAGTATATCATTGTTAAAAATATGGCCTTGTCCCGCTTTGGTGAAAACCTTAAATCAACTGTGGTTTGTGAATTTGCCTTAAAGGAGACCTATCATGCTATATTTAAATGATATAGTGTATGACCATACTACAAAAACTACAAAACTATTTATAGACCCTATTTGTAAATGTATCTAACAGACAAATACATTGTAACGTTTTTTCATAGATTAAGCTACCCAGGCCAGCAGTGACAGAAATTACAATTATTATTGATCAAAAAAGTATTCAGATTTACAAGAGATCCGCATGAGTAAAAGGACAAATCTAAAAAATACTCCATTGTAAAAAAACAGTCCTGAATGCAAATTGTTACTTCAGTAGAAATGAATTTATCGGTTATCTGCCAAATGCTGGTCAAATATTCAAGGGTTTAGATTTGCATCATCCCTCACCATTCAAAAAACAATGTTAATCTTTTGAGCAACGAATACAATTTGAACATGTAGCCCTTTGGCTGGTGGTGTTGCACCCTTATTGTAAGCTAAATGTATCTTTTGTATCAAAAGTAAAAGTACTCCTAATGCAGAATCGCTCCTCAGTGTTATATTATCACATAATTATTATAATATTCTGTTCTTATCCATAACGAATGTATGGAAAAGTATTTTAATGTTGGTCAATATGGAGACCATTTTAGATTTTTTTTATGAAAAAATTAAGTGAAAGTGTCGTTTAAATGTAGGAAAATAAACACATATCTTTCTCTAAAATGAAGTGAAGTCTAAACATAAAATGGAAATACTCAAGTAAAGTACAAGTATGCCATACTTAGTAACTTGAGTTAATTGACTTAGTCACTTTCATAAATATTTTCCAAAATAATATATATTATTCCAAAGAGATCCACTCTGCGATGATTCAGTTGGATGCTAATACTACTTTTCATTTTATGCTACGATTATTTCTAGATTTTGGAGGCCAATATGCTACTGTTTTGTCAACTGTTTATTTGATAACAGTCAGGTACTTTAGCAGATTTAGATTAGAATAATCATGTATTGATTTAGGTTATTATTATTAATGATCCATTTCTACATTTTTTTATTATTATTATTATGTATTAATAGATCTGGCTTACTAAAGTAGGCCTCTAAATCATATCCATTTTGGTAGTACTTTACATTGTAATTTTAATACACTGTCTTGTAGGTACTTGCAGCCCAGTTTAGGCTAATTCTACATTGTGGTGATGCACTTTTACTTGCTTTACCTAATTTTTGTTTCCCAATTTTCCTCATGCATGCATATGTAATTGATAGAGAACTCCCCTCAGAGGCAGCGGTGGGAGGTAACTAACTACATACTTGTGCTTTACTTGAGTATTTGAATCTAATGCTTCTTTGTAATTCTACTCCACTACAATTCAGAGGTAAATTGGGTATTTTTGCTCCACTACATGTATTTGGTACATTTCGTTACTTTACAGATTTGGATTAATGATGGGAAATATAATCAATACTTAAAATCAGACTTTAGTTACACCTGCAGTAAATTAACCATCTACCATGCAGTATACAAAGTCATTAAAACTAGCTGCACCTTTACCAGCTTTGATAACACTTTAAAGGTCCCCTATTATACTGTTTTTCATCAATTATATTATAGGTCTCAGATATATACAAACATGTCTCTGAAGTGTTTTGCTCGAAATACCAAACAGCTCGTGAATTGTGGCATCCCGTAAACCTTTTTGTTTCAGCCCTGTTTCAAAAGTGTTGATTGCACAGATAAAAAATAAGTGGCTAAAATCTGATCAGCTCATTTTCAGACAGGTTTTATATAAATGGATCAGGACAGAAAGTGAGCGAATCTTTTTCCTGAAACTTTCAGAATCTCTTTACACAGAGGGGACACATGTTTATGTATAAAATAAATGAAAAGTGGATTTTGTATAATCGGTGACCTTTAATGCATCAATAATTATAATCAAAACATATAATACATATTATTCTGAAATGTATCAATTTGCATATATGTATATTTAGATGCCAATACTTTTCTATTTTTACTTGACTAACATTTTGAATGCAGGAGTTTTACTTGTAACAGAGTATTCCTACTCAAGTACAAGATGTGAGTACTTCTCCCACCTCTGCTTGGAGGCAGCAGGTTTATCTGTTTTACTGGTGCTCATGTGACTCGCCCCAACCTGCGCTGCGGACTCATGTGGAGAGAAGGGAAAACCCGACTTCCTTGTTGCCGGCTCACAGCTCCAGAGAGCCGCCTCGTCGACACGTTAGCTCAGCAGCAGCAGATTATTCACCTGGAAATTTAAGAGGAGATCCTCATTCAACAGCTCCTTCGTGTTGTTTAAGGTACGTGTATGTCTCTCATTTTCGCTAGGTTTGAACAAGCGGAAACAGAAACAGCGACTTTTTAAAACTAAGTTGTTTGACACTCTGTTGCCCTGTGTTTATAAAGTACACACCACTTAAACAGAAGATTCAACAATGGTGGAAATATATATTTTTGTAGGCTACTAGATGTTATTAGATTCACTAATGACTCTGTTAAAAGTACTATGCCACAAAGTACCTAGACATCAGGAAAGCCTGCTCGGTTGAAGTCTTTAAAAAAAAAAGAATACTTACAAAATATTCGTACCATTTTTTGCCTTTTGGAAGCTACCGCCTGTTTCTCAATGCACTCTGATGCATGTTTACCTGTCAGCTGATTTTGTGTTGTATGTGCACCTTTTAATGCACACTTTTATCATCGTACCTTTTAATCTACATTTATTTTTTATACGTCTGTTCTATGCTATTTTAAGTTTGTTTTTATGGCTTTTACTGGTAACTGTATTCTATGTGATATACATTTTTTTAAGAGATGTCAACTGTCTACTGTCAAGCACTGCAATTCGTGTATGACAGGTGCTATAGAAATAAAGATTATTATTAATAATAATATTATTATTAAGTTAATTATATTTTTCCTGCACTCTCTTAAGTAAAAGTAAAAACATGATAGTAGGCCTTCCAAAAGTAGCCTCTAGAAGGTCTCTTCAGAATAATGTATATGATTACTTTATAAAGTAGAGCCTACTTAACATGACTGGTGTGCATTTATAATGTAAGTCTAATGTCTTGTTACCTTAATAATAAAAACATTACCTTTTTATATGTTGTAATATTACACTAAATCGGTAAAGTTAAATTCATGTAACGGAGCAAAAGGTCCACTATTTGCCTCTGTATTGTAATGACATAGAAGTACAAAATACCAAAAATAACACGTCATGTAAAGTACAATAACCTCAAAATATATATACATATGTACATTACTTAAGTAAATATATCTTACTTAGTTACTTTCCACCAATACGTTTTACTCTAGTTTCAGATTCTTAGGGAATGACATAATAATCTGTGTTTATTTCCTCTATCAGTTCTTCTTTTATTTCGCATTTAACTTCCGTCAGATGAGGATGACAATATGTTTACACTCAAGCAAAGATATATTTCCCAGGACTGAAAGTCGATTATCTATAGCTAGTTTGATCATATTTTACTCATTTCAGACATTTATCAAACACATAACCTGGTTGTAGCCTTGCAAGTGTGAGAATGTAGTTATTTAATTGTATTGTGATTGTGATACATTTTTGTATTTCTGATTTTGATTGGACAAAGGACACATTTGAAGAGTGGAAAACTGTTATTGGCTTCTTTTATTTATCCATACCTAAAATACCTTACAATGACTCGATTAATACAAAAAGAAATAATGTATAATTAAAATCGTACATTCAGAACCTTATTTATGTATTAGCATCACATTATACTTAAAGTACCAACAAATAAAAGTGACCTGAATTCAGAATACAGTTATCAATTGTCTTGTCATATAACTGAAATATATTTATTGATGCATCAATGTGTTAAATGCTTGTTAAATCAGGTCTAGTGTGGGCACATTTTTTATATATTTTTGTATTAATAATCTGAACCTGAAAATTAACTTCAGTTGTGAAATCAAGGTAGTTAAGTAAAAAGTTCACTTAAGCTTCACAAATTGTATTGCAGTAGAAGTATCAGCACAGTGTCTTATAATGTGTTTTTTCCCCAACAGGTGGAAGGTGTGTGAGTTGAAGACATGAATGCTGATGTTGCTGTCTTCACATCTGGACCTCCATGGAGTAAAATCCCAAACATTAAGAACCTCCCAGACTCCGGCACTTCTTCATGGACCTTCCTTTCGCTCCTACCGGATCCAAACTCCTCCCGTCCGTCCAGTGAGAGAATGCTGCACAGCGGACCCTCTCCCTCCCCGGGCCCCCAGCATCCGGATGCCTTGCTGGACTTCTTCCACAAGCTGGGGTACTCCACGGCCCAGGTTCAGGCCGTTCAGCAGAAGTTCGGCCCCGACATGGACACAGACAAACTCCTGGGGGAGCTGGTGAAGATCGGGGCGAATCAGGAGGCCGGTGGGGGGCCCGAGCAGGGGCCGGTGACCACGATGTCTGTGCTGGTGCCCCGAGGGGAGCCCCAGCCTGCGGGTTCCACCATGCTGCTCCCCCTCGCAGTGTCCTCCCCGCAGAGCAGAGAGGAGATCCCCGAAGAGGACGACGCTCTGAGACCCATCGTTATAGACGGGAGCAACGTGGCCATGAGGTGAGGACCGTGAAATTATGGATTATTCCGCTGAAAAACAAAATAATCAGCACCTATTTTGTTAATCCATAAAAAAATCCCAAAGTTCAACGGTTAAAGCTTCTTAAATATGACAAAGTTCATTTAAAAAAAAAAAAGTTTTAATTAGGTCTTACTCGTTTAATTCAATTAACCTTATTTTTTAAAAGAAAACCATTACTATTTTATAATAATTTAATCCTTTTTGATTGAAAAAATAAACATTTAAAGACTTCATTTTAGGCTTGCTTTTTCCAAAAGACAAAACAATTATTTTTGGAAAGCAATCAACAGATAAATCGATTTTGAAAAAGACTATTAGTTGCAGCCTATAATTGTAATCTGAATATCTTTGATAAAATCACCTCAGGCTTTTATTTCTAGGCTTTATGGACCATGCATGCCATCGATTGATCGAGAAAATAATCAGCAGATTAAGGACAATTAAAAGTTAGTTTCATAAAAACTTGTCTCCTGCTCTAACTGTTTCCACACTTGCTCACTGCTCGAGGACAGGGAGGAGTGAAGCACTTTTTTTTAATCTTTAGTGAAGGAAAGCTTTTACGTTAGAGCTATACTATATATTTGTTTTGGGGTCACACACAGCAAAGTCTCTCTTCTAGGCATTGATAGGAACCAGGAAAATCAATATGAGTAGACCTGGATATTTCCTTTTACCTCAAGTCACTCTATGATTCAGTCTTGTTTTTAGATCATTTCCTCGTTATTAAGGTGATAAGCCTGATAAGAAACGAGGGGAGCTTCCCAACACTGACTCACATCCATCTGATCATTTTATTTGGGTTATAAATAGTGCATAAAGATGAACTGTAGTGGGAGGTTCATGTGATAAAGATTTTATAAACCGAGACAGAGATATGCAGCTTCATGTGAACTTCCACAGGAGTCCGTAGAAAAAACTGCTAACTGTTTAACCCTTTAAATACCAGACCAAGAAAAAAGCTATGGAACAATTATTTGTTTGCATTTTTTTATCAAGTAGGACACAAATAACCACAAACAATTATTTATTTTTTAACTGACCACACAGTTTTGTTTTTATGAGCCTCTACCAACTGGTCGAGCTGGCCTTTTATGATAAAAGTGCATTTTCAACAATCATCATACAGTACAGTATTTGTATGCATCAAACTCAAATAAAACACAAACTGAAATAAAAAAAAAATCTTTTATGGAAAATGAGCAATATATACAACCAGATATATTCATAAAAGATAATAAATTATAATTGTAAACAAAGTAATGTTAAGGGTTTTTCATTCATAAAAAAAAAAAACCGTGCTCATCTTACTGTATATGCTGAATTGGCCTAACAACAAACAACTGGCCTGACAGCAAATGTCTATATCCTGGGTTGGCCTAACTTGCTCATCTGTGTGCAATTTTGGGCTGTATGCCATGCATGAAAGGTGCTATATACATTATTATCACTCTGAGACTCATAAGGCTAGATTTAGTAATATTACCATGAATCTAGCTATGTATTTACCATATTTTATTGGAAAACATCTCTGAAACTCTGAAAAAGTCATATTGCTAGTTTACCATAAAAGGCCAAATCGACCGATTGGTTGATCATATTTTCCAAAAAATAATTACACCCTTGTTAAGACTTTTTTTGTCCATCAAGTTATCTAATTATGTTCAGTCAGTGCTCTGACACTAAAATATGTCAATAATGATATGGTTATGTTAGTGCAATTAATGGCTCACCAATCTTAAATGTTAACACAGAGATCAATACAACACAAACACAGACATGGTTGAGATTAATCATCATTCAGTTGCCTAACAAACAAATAATAATGGAGTAACATCACCTTCTGCCACAGCAGCCAATCGCGGAAATGCCCCCCAGACCAGAAAGATCTCATGTGCTTTATACATGTAAAACACACACGAACATACACTTGAAACAGCATACGTGGCAGAGATGTTCAAACCTTATACAGTCATATATGTTGCATCCTCTGAGTTTGACATGATCCCAGATTTCATGACCTTATTTAGCAGCTACCTACCACACATGCTAATGTATACAACTGTTAAGACTAAATGTACATCGTTTCAACCTAAGCATCGGGCCCCTTTTTCCTGTGTGATCTTAATGAATAACGAAACATACGTTATATAAGGAATCTGCCATAACACACAAAGAGTGATTTCATCAGCAGTGATTTTTAGCATACCAACTTTCTCAGTGGAAGCTATCTGAAGGGCATTCTGTTCGAACCACAGTGACATCTATAGGTTGTGTTGTGCATAACGTGTCAACCAAATGGTAGAGCTGGCTGAATCAGATGGAGATAAACTTTTCTATTTTTTTTACAACAAGATATCAAGACGCAAAATGTGCTCTACCAAATGGTGGCGCTGGCTGTTAAAACCCATTAAGCCCCGAGCCTGTTTTTCAGGTCTCAGGCTCGAAAATGACATTCCCAGAACAAATGACAATATCTTCCCTTCTAAAAGGGTTAAATTAATAATCTTTTTTCTCAAAGCAAGGTTACACCTGTGAGTTGGATGTAGAAGTGTCAGAATCAATATAGATGTTTTTATTTTAAAGTAAAAATTACTTATAGTGAAAACCACCCTTGAATGATGGGATAGTAGACTAAAAGCTGTAGGAGTCCAAACTACAACATATAATAAGTACCCTGTATCAAGATGGATGCAAAACAAGTTAAATTTGACCTTTTTAGAGAGATTTACCGAAAAAAACCCACTTCTGGGGTCATTTGGGTGGATTTGACCTATCTCTGGCCCCCCTTGCTCGATTTTGCTGATTGACATCTCTTTCTAACCGTCAGAGCCAATGGAATCGAGGGGAACTCCCACATACTCCTTATTTGGTAATGTGTGTGTGTGAGACTGACGCATAGCCAAAACCGGAAGCTGCGATAACTCTGGTGGCTACCATTAGCAGCTAATTTTTACTCTCCGATTTTTACATAAAAATGGAATTATGGATTATAAATGAAAATAAATTATCACACAGAAACATTATCAAACTATGGATTAACCGATTCAGCCGCGTTTTTTCTCGTTTTAATGCCATTGAACAAGTCTTTTGATCAGATTGACAGCTACGGTCAGAGGATCTCCCGTAAAAGCTCTGTAAAGGTACGTGTTGTGATGTCTGTGTTTGCTTCCCCTGTCGCGAGTTCGGATCACTCAGTGATGATATATATACCTAAATAATCTGTGGAACCTCAGCTTTAATCGGATATATTGTATGTGCAGGTACGATAAGTAATAAGGGTATCTTTTATCTTGAGTTCTGTGCCAAAGTGCATTAGCATTTTTTGCTCGGGGGTCATTTAGATGCTTCTTATGAGACTTGTGTTTTGTTTTGGTAAAAATGGTTTGTATGGTCAGTTAGCTGAGATTCTTCCCGTTAATCTGGTATAACACATTAATAGGTTCCTAAATATTAAGATGCCCTGAGACACAGTGTCGTGAAAAAAAAAGCTTTGGGGCTTAACAGGAGGGTTAACTGCTAAATGAAAGCAGAATTGACTCAATTTGTTGAATAGGTTGTTCATGTTATTAGCAACATATCTACTATAAAACCTTCTAATATGAATGAAACAGGAGAAGTAATACACAATCTACACTTTCTGCATAGTGCTAACGTCAGGGCTGGCAATGGAATTGAAATGTATCTCTATTACATTTCTTATAAAAACTGTAGTCAGTAACCTCATCCAAGACTAACAAAATTAAATTAACGTAACTTAAATACCATCTGTTTCTTTTGGATTATCTCAATTCCAGGTAATGGCAACATTTCACAACAAGAAAAAGCTTTTTTCACCAACGTTAGAGACTATGATTTAATGATAATTACTAATATTTCTTAGTTTGTCGGTAATTTACCCTTTTTTGTAACCTAAGTATTTAACCCTCTTCTATGTTGCGGCCCAGGTCTGAGTATTTGAAGCTTGCTAACATGTGACCAGTATACTTGTTTAGCACATTAGCATGCTCACATTTGCTAATAACCACCAAACAAAAAGTACAGCTGAGGCTGACGTAGTTCTGCAAATATTTAGTCATAAACCAAAGTAAATTTGACGTGATAGTGACGGTAGATGAAAAGTCAGAGGATCACAAAAGTAGTTATATTTCATCCTGAGGGGGAAATGAATGTCTGTAGCAAATTCCACGGCAATCCATCCAACAGTTCTCTCACTCAAAAGCACCAAAGTGAACCTCATGGTGCTACTGGCACAGATAATACCATACAGTGTTTCCCCTAGGTTTACTGCTTTGGGGGGGGGGGTCAAAAACACTAAACTCACAACTTAAAATGAAAGCGTTTAGTTTATTTAATAAAAGAGCACATGTTCAATGTGGAAAGTGACAGTAGATATAGATTAGTTGCTATATGGTGCTATATATATATATTATTTTTTTTATAATTTTATTTTTTTATATATATATATAAAAAGAAAATTATAAAAAAAAGGAAAATTATTATTTATTTTTTTAAACACCTTGAATTTCAGGGGGGGCGCGGGGATCCGTTGGCGGCGATCCGTTGGCGGGGCGCAGCGCCCCTCCAAGAAAATGGTGGGGGAAACACTGCCATACAAACTAATGATACTTTAGGAGTTCCTGATGAGTTATGATTTGTGCTTAATGCTAACTCTGCATTTGCATTACGCACAGCCTGAGGGAATGTTAAAGGACTGTTATTACATCCTAGGACAATGCAAACATCTACATTACGGCGCCTCCTAACATTTGTCTTTCATGTGTTTGGCATGTGTGCGTACAAGGGCCCTCACACACACTCTGAAACACATCGGGTCATAGACAATCAGCTACTGTTGTTATCTACAGTTGTTAGACTCATATTGCCAGTCATTTTGGGAACTGCCTCAGGGCAGGGGTACACACAACCTTTTCCTCCTTTCACCTCCTCATACCTCAACCTGCACACACAGTTTAAGGAACTAATGGTGAGAGAGTGCACACGTACACAGAGGTTACACACACTGTGTGTTTTCTTGCTGTTTCGGAGTAAACACACCCTTTTATTTTGCATTTTCAAACCGGGCACGCTCGTTCAGGTGAATTGCCGTGAGGCTGCTCAATATGCAAATCAGCACAATGTGACTATGTTCTTGTTTCCTTAAAGGACAGCACTGCTTGTTAAGGAATAAATCATTTCCACATGAACAGGCTCAACAGCATTTCACATCAGCTCTCCTATAAGCTTTTTATACCCTCTTATTCCTCTTTATTATTTGACACTGTCAACTGTCGTGTTTTCACATCAGACCTAAAGTAAACGTGTGTACATATATACATTTGAACTATTCCCTGGCACAGGGTTCTATATACGATATAGGGATGATAATGAAAATTCAACTTAAACTCTCTTTGTGCCAAGGACAATCAGGTGATTTGTAAATTGATAATAAATCAATCTTTTAATATTTTTTTCTAAAGAAAAATCAAGAAATGAGCTGTATCTTGCTTCTTCGACATATCAAACAGTAGGAAGACATTACAATGGGCTTTGAGCGCCTGGGTTGGATATTTCTAAACAATTTAAGACATATTATAGGCCAAACTGTTAATAGATAAAGAAAATATGTTGGTTTAATATCTAACACTTAATTATGAAAGTCAACCTGTTATAGAAAAGTGAACTTACGAGTCTTTAATTAACACGACAAATATTGGGGGTTTGATAAGAGCTGTGATGTTTGAACATCAAAGAGTGGTATCATAAAATACACTTCAGCCTTTGTTCTGAACTGGCTGGACATTTGTTTAATTGTTAACGTGTGAATGTTTCCCATCCCTGTTCCTTCGTTCAGCCACGGGAACAAGGAAGTGTTCTCTTGTCTGGGAATCCAGCTGGCTGTGGACTTCTTCATGGACAGAGGTCACAGTGAAGTCACCGTGTTTGTTCCCTCGTGGAGGAAGGAGCAGCCTCGGCCAGATGTTCCCATCACAGGTCAGACGACTGCCATTTATACCCGTTGTAAAGTTTCTACTTCCTTCTTCGTCTGCCACCGTGCCGACACACAATTACGCCCTCAAGTTTGATTGCATCCAAGGTGTGGTGGTGTTTTTATGACGTATCATTGTTCTTTTTGTTATTAGAGGTTGGGCCTCCTCATTATTAATTTTCTGTAAGCAAAAATGTAAAACATTTACATTTTGCAGCATCTAGAAAGTGTGAATTTGCAGTTTTTAATGTTTTATATCTTTTCAAACTTTTTATTAAAACTGCTATTCAAATAAAACACTTGGAGAAGGTAATTGGGAACAAAATAAATAATAATGATTGGATTATTGTTGCAGTCTAATTTGAGGACTTGAATAGACTTGACCATTTGATTTGAGCTCTGTGCAACAGAGTGAGCGATGCTGCTTACAATGGGGAAATACCCTTTGTAGGTTTGGTTTCTTCCCATTTGCCAGTAAATGATCATTATGTGTAAATAATGTAGATACAATCTCAAAAGATAAAAGTGCAGGGTTTTTCCACTGGTGTGAGATACCAAAAGATAACCATTTGAGCTTTTGGTTACATCTGAAACCCACCGTACTGCTTGTTTGCTTTATATACAGATTGCTCATGCTGATAAATATTTTATTTTGCACGATGTACTTGTAACGGGTCAAATCTCTCTGCTGGGAAAGAACACAAATGAATATGCATTTGTAGTTTCCTGAAATATGGTGGTTATTATTTAGCTTATGATCTGTAATGATTGACTTTAAGTGGCTTCACTCCATATTTTTAAATGACAATGTGAAAGTGGTCTGTTGAATTGATAAATCTACTTTTTTGTACCAGATTGTTATCCTGTTTATGTTTGCTGTATGTTTGCATTATAAAATGTGAGTCTATGGAGATTGACCATCAAGTTAACAGAACAGGTTAACAGGAACTGCAGTTTTTGTTTGACAGTGACAGGACTCCAAACTGCTGTCTTTTACCTGATGGATATTTTCAGTTACTACAGGTTTAACTGTGATGTTATGCTTGGTTTAAAGATCAGCACATTCTCCGAGACCTGGAGAAAAGGAAGATTGTGGTGTTCACGCCATCAAGACGTGTTGCGGGCAAACGGGTGGTCTGTAACGACGACTGTTTCATCGTCAAGCTGGGCTACGAGTCTGACGGCATCATCGTGTCCAATGACATGTACCGAGACCTTCAGGGAGAGAAGCCTGAGTGGAAGCGCTTCATTGAGGAGAGGCTGCTCATGTATTCCTTTGTTAATAACAAGTGAGTTTTGCCTTTTATAGACACTAAGTTCCCTGTCCACTTTCATATTGAGGTCAAGGGTTCACATTTTGGCTGTAACTTTGATGTATAGTGCAAATTAACTGGTTGGTAGAGGCAGTAATTCTAGGTTTACTAATGTTTTAATTTCCCCCTCACTAAGGTTTATGCCTCCCGATGATCCTCTGGGCCGCTACGGACCGACCCTTGAAAACCTTTTGCGGAAGTTTCCAAAGACTCAGAAAAAACAACTATGTCCTTATGGTGAGAACAATTCGCCTTACTGGTCTTGCTTGGCAGGTGTCACAAATACTTTCTGTTTCATAGCTTAGTATCAGATACAAAAATCATCTGCACTACTAAATATTCTGTTTCATTCTACCTCAGGGAAGAAATGCACTTATGGGATTAAATGTAAATTCCACCATCCAGAGCGAGCCAAACAGTCCAACCGTTCTGTTGCCGACGAGCTTCGGGTCAACGCTAAGCACCCGTCCACCGCTCAGAAACAATCCTCCACTCGCTCCAGTCCTGTGCCGGGACAGAGCCTCTCGCTGGTAGAGGACATGGCACGGAAACTGACTTTGGGACCCGAGAGTGGTTCCCTAAAGAAAGATCATAAAAGTCACCGCTCCAGCAAGAAGGCCACATCTAAAAAGGAGAAGCGCTTGACTCCTGACCTCATGTCAGTGCGGCAGAGTGTCTCTTGGGAGCAGCTGGACTCTGGTTTAGGCTCTATAGACAGTCAGCCAATGGAGGCTCCTCAGAGTGTGTGTGATCACCAGTATGGGACGGCGTATGAGAGCATGCAGAACAGCCACAGTGTGAGACAGCAGTACAGCCCTCCCTGCAGCTGCTGCTCACATGGCCCTTCCTCTGGAGGCACGACGCCTGCTTTCCAGCACCAAAACCAGCATTACAGCATTCCCTACATGCATCAGTACCCCAGCTACAACGAATACCCGGTGAGTGCGTACAGTCAGCCGACAGACTTCCAGCACAGCAGAGCCCACAGCCACCATCAGCGGCAGTACTGGTCCGACCCAATAGGGGCTCATCCTCAGGTGGACCAGCGCCTTTCGAGGGAGCGCTCTCAGTGGGAGGCTCCTCCGGGGTCCAGACCTGGCGGGCAGGAGAGGGAGGTTGTGAGAAAGAAGCTGCTTGCTATCTTCAGCGTCAACTTGGTAGATGCAGCCATGGATATGTATCCTCAGCTGATGGATCCACAGATGCTGGTAGTGGAGATCCTAAAGCTGCAGAGTCATAAATAGTCGCTGAGACGAGATCCAGCGATGATGTTCAGAAAAGTGAAACATGAGTTTGTGTTTTTGTGTATTGTGGTATCCACCTTGCTGTAAACCGTACTTGAATGCCTTTTTTAGACCATGGTTTAGTCCAGGCATTATTCCACAGGTATTTCCTACAATCTCTTGTTAACATAGGAACTAAATAATCTTTTTAATGCTTAGAGGCCAGTGTGCAAAAGGCCAAAACACATACAAAAATGTTTTGTTAAAAACAATATCTGTGTACAAGTGGACTAGTCCTGTATTTGAGCTTCTTTTTAACTGTTACATTGTAAGTAAGATAAGAGGCAGTATGCTGTTGATACAAATTGTATCTTTATTGTATCTTTATTTAATTAATTAAAGGGAGAAGTGGATTTGAATGCCATTATATGGGATTTAAAACGACACCCTGTTACTGTCAACTCAGAATGTACTCTATTTGTGTACACTTGTAATCGATCCAATATTACTGTCAACTTGTATTATGCCTGTTATGTCTTTTCGTGTCATGTTGGCACTGTGCCTGTTATGCTTTTGCTAGAGTTGGGCGATAATTCAGATGGATCCACCCTTCACTTTTTTTTCCTTGTACGATGTGAGGGTCTAAGGACAGAGGGTGTCGTATTGTCATACTGATATTCTGTACACACTGTGAAGTCCACTGAGACAAATGTAACATTTGTGATATTGGGCTATATAGATAAACATTGATTGATTGATTGATTGATTGATTGATTGATTGATTGATTGATTCAGTAAAAGCTTCTTGTTTATTAAACAATGTGTTGTGTTGTCAATTATTCAGAGCAATTGTTAATATAATTAACAATTAATCTCACAGAAAATGAGATTTAAAACAGAGAACTGGTTTTATGATGCTAAGTAGTCTTGTTTATTTGCTTTTGCTATGTTTGTTTTTTTACTTTATCCTTATTCTCCATTTTCCCACATGTATTATTTTTGGCCTCAGATCTTGTCTGCACAAGAAAACATGTTCATCACACCCTTCAACTTTGACTCTAACTTTGCCAAAACTACTTGGATATGTTTCTTTTTCACCAGAAGCGTTTTATGTGCAGCAATTAACAACGATCTCCTCATTAAAAGATTAACTTTTAGATAATTGGGACAATAGCATAAAGCCCAGGGTAACATCTTTTATCCTATTACGAAAGAAGATATAAAACTAGGAAAAGCAACACATATTTGATTAAATGGTAATGAATTGTTCGAAATGTATTGGTGTCATCATAGTAAACAATGACCACGTGTTTAGAATACTAGGTAAATTAAATCTTGAGTATTTGTAATTCATTAAGTTTGTTTGTGCAGGTTTATCAGTCATTGTATACACTTGTGTTGTGCTTTACAGCAACCTATGGTTCTAAGAAGTGAAGCCAATTGGGAAGTGTCTGAAATGTGCATTCTTTCACTGGGGGTGAAAACAAGTCTGATTGTATATTGGTAAATGAGAACATGACCCTACACCTCCCTTCATTTATTACCTCAGTTCATATTATTTGTATTATAATGAGTTTGTCGTCTCACTTTCTATTTTCAAGTCTTTTTGAATACACCTTGATATTAACTTTGTAACCCATAGCCCCAATTAAAGTGAAACTAGACAATAAAGCAGGACACCTTTTAGGACGTGGCTACCATTTGATTGACAGGTCACCCACCATGACGTCTGGGTCGTATGCACTTAAATGTATTTTACGTTTTACACAGAATTATGAACAAATACCTCATTCCATTGAAGCACAGCAAATGTATGTGCTCTGATGAGAAATATGTATATGCAAAACATGTTTGTTGTCTTTGCACAGCGCTGAGGTCTGTAAGAACATCTCTTCTATGCAGCTAAAACGCATACATTCAGCGGTTTGAGTTTAATTTGTTTTTAACATGACATGTCAAAACTTGTTCTGTGACATTAAACCACCTTATGTTTTAAAAAACCATTTCGTCCAATTAAGGTCAAATGTTCAATGATCAATCACTGTCAGGATCATTTCCATGATCTCATTCACAGTTACCACACACTGTGTTGGTCATTGTTACACAGTGAGGTTTAGCCACGGGCCGCTTAACCGACAAACAAGCTGCTGGAGGAAAGGGAAAGATGAAAAACATTTAACCCTCCTGTTGTCTTCAGGTCAAATCTGACCGATTGACTACTTTCGTCAATCATAACTTTTTTGTTGTACGTTCGATTGCATTAAGGCTTCATGATATCCTTCACCATAGACATTTGAACATATACAATTGCTGATCACCACTTTCGTTGAATGTTGGATGATTTAGTCAACTTTGTAACACCCATGGTGTTCCCGGTCATAAGACCGTAAAGAAAAGGAATTAGTAACCATCCGGATCAGATAAAACACACACACACACACACACACACACACACACACACACACACACACACACACACACACACACACACACACACACACACACACACACACACACACACACACACACACACACACACACACACACACACACACACACACACACACACACACACACACACACACACACACACACACACACACACACACAATTTGACACATGTCCCGCTCTTATGTGCCCATCCCCCCACACGGATCACACCTGGCCCACGCAATACATGTTCAGTGTCTATTCTTTGTATATTTACTGCAGTTTTTCATGTACCAGTAGTCTGATACAATGTGTACAGTTTGAAAGGGTGTTCAATGACATTTGGTGATGATCAATGTTTTTTGTGTTAATGTAATAGCAGTTAAAACAGGACCGGTCACATTTGACCACGAACACCAAAGTAAGGGGGGGGGAACAAAGACAATAGGAGGGTTAAGTGAGATTTATGACTCAATCACGGAAACGGTTTTACATAAATATGCTCTGGCGGTACTTGCTTGTGCTGAAATTTGATATAACCTCACATGTAGGCACATCGACATGCATAAGTGAAGATGTGTAATGAGGAAATATATACATTTAATATGTGTGCGCATAAGGTCACTAAAGCAAAAAGTAGCAAGAAAAGAATTACTAATGAAAATCTGGGCAGAGGACCACATAAACCAACCTGATCTCACCAGAATGCGTGACTCCACCACGACTTCTTAACACCACAATGCGTGGTGGAGTCACGAACTTTGTTACATTTACGTGTCGGCACCACGCAAACAACCCCAATGTAAAGTGAATGAGGCTCCTTTGTCGTGGTGCACACACACATTTCTACAACGTCCCGCAGTGAGCTTTTATTCTATAAAACGTTTTTTTAAATCTACTTTATAGCTTGTAGTAACTCACGGGAGGCTTCTTTTATTTTATTTGTATTCATAATAATTTTTATTTTTCGTCAGAATGTAAAAATTACATTAGTTACGAATTTGTGTTCTCAAAAAATAGTGCATTGTGTTTAATGCAACTGGGATTTTTATTAAATTAGTTAGTTTCTAAGGAAGGCCAGAGCTTCAGCTGTGTCAAATAGATTGTTCCCTTTAGTTAACGTTATTTAAAAGATAATGATCATGTCCCCTGTATTGTATTACGAGCGTCCATTCCCATTGGATAACGGAGAATTTTACACCCGGAAGTAAGTATTCTCCTTACTGTCGATTGATTTTACAGTGATATCTGCACTACTCATGGACTAAAAAAACCAGATTGTCCTTGTTAATTACACAACATTGATTGGTTTGAATTGTGTGCAATGCTTTTGTATTTTTCCCCTTCGATTCGGAGAAACAAATGTTTTTTCGGTGTTTTAGGATGGCCGAAGACACTACACTACCCAGAATCCTCAGCTATCGTTTGGGACTACACCATGTGCTTAGCTTGACAAACCCCGTGATCAGTCCTCAACCTCTGTGATTGGATGTTGGAGTGGCAGTGTGCAAGTTTACACAGAGCGTCAAAAAGGACTTTGAAATGGAATGAAACCCATCGACGGCACACTATTCAAAACAGGAATCGAACGTGTCCTACCCCCCCCCCCTTAGGTCACAGGCTCCTCCAACAGTGCTACGCAATAAAACAGATAGGCCTACACAGAACAAATAGTGAAATAGTGCAATAAGAGTCTACAAGTGATTGGAATATGATATATTAGATAAATAATTTCTAAGTAGCAACCAGATGAATGTTATAGATGTTGTTTCTAAGTTCAGGTGTTTAATAATCGTATAGCCTGTGGGATGAAGCTGTCTCTGTGTCTGGTGGTTTTAGTCCGGATGCTGCGGTACCGCCTGCCAGACGGCAGCAGACAGAACAGTTTGTGGCTGGGGTGATGGGGGTCTTTTCAAATCCTGAGGGCTTTCTTTAAGGTTAACCTGGTATTTTTACTCAACTACATTTATTTTAGTTACTTTACAGATTTGGATTAATAATGTGAAATATAAACAACCCTTAAATCAGACTTTAGTTACAACTGAGTGAAATTCAGTGAAGGTGATTGTCAAGTGCCAACAATCAGGAGAGATATTTGATAGTTGGTTGCTTGAGAAGACTACATATTTATCTGCAGATCCATTTAAAGCATATTCATTACTCGTTATTCTCTAATAGTTCATTAAAGACTGTATATAATTGCTATTTTGCACATCCCTTTCAAGATTTCAAGATTTTCTAAGGTTTATTGACATATCATATACACAACAGTGTAGTTATGTAATGAATGAAAAACTTGAGTCACAGGTTCCTCAACAGTGTATTACAAGACATCTATCAATATGTGTGTATACTTCCACCATTACACTGTCGTATTCTACACATTTCTTATACTATCTACATACATAAGATTATAATTAATGTGTATAATATCAGTTAAAATAAGTGCTTCAACATAGTTAACATTGCAGGAAAGTTGATTGTCAAGTTCTAAAACAAACCATGCAATTTAGACTTTGTCAGGCTTAATATTTATCTGTAGATAGATACCCCCAAAGCTTTTTTCCTATTTAAAAGAAGACCTTAACCTTAAAGTATTATTTAATGTTTAAATAAAGCCTTATTAGTTTGTCTGTTTTGCACATCCTCCTATCAGGCACTAAACTGTTTTATTCTAGATATCATTTGAGTATCTTCTTGATATTTTCTATTCTATATTTATATCATTGACCTTCTACTTTCCCACTATTTTGTATGTACTCTTAATATTTAAATGTTTTCATAAAATATAACACATTCAAAAGTGCTTTACAAAAATGAAAGACATTAAGAAAAAGGCATTTTAAACAGTCGTTAAAAGCAACACAATCTTCCTGCATTCCAATTACTCTAAACGTGCAATAACGTGCTTTAACCAGTAGGTGGTTTGGGTTAAAAAGCTGTCAAGTTTACAGTGTTAACAAAATAAAATATACTGCTGTTTCTGGTTTAGTTTACGACGAATATTATTTTGTTATTGTTTTGATATTTGTAACACAAAAGCGATGGAAAAAACCCACAGCAACACAGAAAATATGGTCTTAACATGACCCAGTGGTCCAGTAGTGAATAAAAAACAATAATATCAAAACAAAATATGACTACTAACTTTATTGTGAAATTAAAACAGAACGGTAAAAGAATAGTTTCCGGTCTATTCTGAGCCCGATCTCTGTAGATAAATAAAGAACTACGACAGATGTGTAATATTTAATGCAGCCAAACCATTTATTACAATGTATTCATGTGATGACTTTCAAAGAGTAACGGAGCGTCCACACTACAGCTTCAAAAATAGCTTGGAGCTGGGCGTGTCTGGTGCTTGGGGATTTTATTCAAGCAACACGACCAACAACCAATCACATGAATCTCCCGCCCCCGACATACAAAGCAAAAAACCCCGGGGATTTTATGGGAGCAATATATATATAAACTCCCCAAACAGGCGAAAACCTACCAGTTCCCCCCACTGCCTCTGCCTCCTCCCTCCATGCCTGGTTCCTCCGGTTTGTATCCCGGTAGGTGAAGAGGGTCTGGTCAAACAAAACCGGGTGATTGCTACGGCGATAGTTAGTTTCTCCTCCAACTTTTTTTGAAATATAGAAATGAACGGCGGGATATCTCTCCCAGCTTAGACGCGGTTTGATTGGCTACGGCTTCAGCTGTCAGATTTTCAGAAACGGGATTTGATTGGCTGGCGCTGGCTACTCCGGCGTCTCCGGCGACGGCGGAGACGGACCGTTCTGCTACCCACAATTCAGTTCGGCGAAAAAGCGAGGCAACGTGACGTCACCCCATTGAAAGTGAAGTGAATGGGCAGATTGGAGTTTTCGACGCTGTCGACGCTGTAGTGTGGACGGGCCGTAAAGCAAGCACTGCTGAATAAAGTATGATTTTCTCTTTTACGAAACCTTTTTTCATATGGAATGCAGTTGGAGGTCAACCAATCACAGAGCTTGAGGACTAATCACGGGGTTAAGCTAAGCACATGGTGTAGTCCAAAACGATAGCTGAGGATTCTGGGTAGGGTTCTGCCATCCAAAAAATCTTTGTTTCTCCGAATCGAAGGGGGAAAATACAAAAGCATTGCACACAATTCAAACCAATCAATGTTGTGTAATTAACAAGGATAATCTGGTGTTTTTTAGTCGATAAGTAGTGCAGATATCACTGTAAAATCAATCGACAGTAAGGAGAATACTTACTTCCGGGTGTAAAATTCTCCGTTATCCAATGGGAATGGACACTCGTAATACAATACAGGGGACATGATCATTATCTTTTAAATAACGGTAACTAAAGGGAACAATCTATTTGACACAGCTGAAGCTCTGGCCTTCCTTAAAAACTAACTAATTTAATAAAAATCACAGTTGCATTACACACAATGCACTGTTTTTTGAGAACACAAATTCGTAACTAATGTCATTTTTACATTCTGACGAAAAATAAAAATTATTATGAATACAAATAAAATAAAAGAAGCCTCCCGCGAGTTACTACAAGCTATAAAGTAGATTTTAAAAAACGTTGTATAGAATAAAAGCTCACTGCGGGACGTTGTAGAAATGTGTGTGTGCACCACGACAAAGGAGCCTCATTCACTTTACATTGGGGTTGTTTGCGTGGTGCAGACACGTAAATGTAACAAAGTTCGTGAGTCCACCACGCAATGTGGTGTTAAGGAGTCGTGGTGGAGTCACGCATTCTGGTGAGATCAGGTTGACATAAACATGCTCTTATACATTTTAAAGAAAAATATAAGATTGTGTAGGCCTGTGAAAGGATGCAAGAACAATCTATTTTGAGGTAATTGCACTTCTACAGCACTGTGTTTCAGAGGAAACATGCATTTTATAGTTGAAAAGACGAAAATGAACTTCTTTCACAGGAAGAGGGCAGACCGCGTGTTTATGTTTCTGATTGAGGTTCCAGCTGAACTGTGTGGAACGTTTTGTTGCATCAGATAAGATCTGCAGAAACCTTCTTTGAAACCAGGTCAGTGCTTTCTGTTCTATAGGCCATTACCATAGACTGAATGGGAGATAACACACTTTTCTAGTCCCATATTGTCTGCAGAATCCAAATTCAGATTCAAGATTTCTCTTTTTGTCCCACAGAGGGGAAACTTGCATTGTTACAGCAAAGAGGCAATACCGCTTAGACAAACGTAAAACAGTAGGAATCAAGTGTCAAGCACACGTAAATGAAATAAGAATCCAAGACATATTCAAAGGAAAGATAAGTAGCAGCAGAAAACTGTGAACATATTGACGTATCCCTTAAGGCAGATGTAGCACGATTTTTAGAAACAAATGACTGATCTACATGTCCAACAATTACAGAGCTACAAAATCAATTACTGCAAATATTGATGATTTTAAATCCAGACAAAAAATATTATTTAATTCATTAATAATTAATACATTGTTCAAGCACTGTTAACAATTATTTTAAAAATGCAAGGCCTTGTTATTATTAATATTATTATTATTATTATTATTATTATTAATATTATTATTATGTTGAACATTTTCATTTATTCATTTCCTTTCTAATTCTAAATATTTTATACTGTATTATATAAACTTTGTATTGTGTTGTTTTATTCTCTCTGTACAGCTTTAACTTCCCTCTAATGTGCATTAAAAATAAAACTCAGTGGTAAACCTGTTGGCTAAACATGTTATGTTTTATTCAAATTCAATCCAAATCCTTAATAAAAAAATCTGGTCGTTAAACCCATTCAGAGAGAAGGCTCCTAAAGGCTTTCAGATGCCTGGGCTGGATCCACGTACTTGAGTTATAGCCAGTGTTCTTCTTACACGTGTTTAAAAGGAAGTCTTGAAGAGTGACTCATGTACTCACCGTGCCTCAGCAGAATATGCAAATACTCATGCTACATGCAGGGGTGTGCTCCACTGCATGTCAAGACATGAAGTGCTGTTCCTCAATGTCAGAATGAGGAATGAGGGTGAGTGACAGGCTGTTTTCAGGATCACTTTTGAGATACTTTTGGAACATTATTAAATCAAGACTTTACTTGTAATTGGGTATTTTTAGTCTTTGGTATTTGCAACTTTTACATAGGTTACACGTTTAAGTACTTCTCCCACCTGATAGCGTTATCAATACATTTGATTACATATTTTTGAATCTAATCTTATTTCATCTTTTCACAAGATACTTTTGTACTTTTATATTTACCTCAAAGCTTCATTTAAATACTGTTTGAATGTAGTAAGAGAAACCAAGCAAAGGTGGGAGCTGACTTGATGAGAACATTTGTGGGAAATATGATGTGTCAGAATATAAGAAAACCTCCAACTCCGAAACATACTGACACTTGAAAACAAATCACCGGGTTAGGCGTTTGATGATGACTCCTCCTGCTGGATATGCAAATACAATGCAGTAGTGCTTTCAAATTTCACTCTAAAAGAAGGAAACCTAAGTAAAGATTGTTCTTCTTTATCCACAATGTTTAAGTTTGAGATAGAATAAGGTATATTTGATGTTAACTGATGATTTTGGTGCAACCTTGCTTTGTTAGTTTATTTTGTGAAGTAATGACCACAACAGGTTTTCTTTTATCTTCTTGATACCAGAAACGTTTATAACTGTCATTTAGTGAATAACATGTTTTGTGGTCCATTAGTATGTTTAGACTGCTAAAGTGTGCTTTTCTAATAGTATACAATTATTATTTTAAATAGCTGAGCTGTGGGTTTTCTTGTGAAATGTTCTTTCTAGTTTTTTTACCAAATAAATAATTTGACCTCTCATTTTACTCTGGTTCAAGATTAATACAAAAAGGTTCTAGACGAAGAAGAAGAAGAAGAAGAAGAAGAAGAAGAAGAAGAAGAAGAAGAAGAAGAAGAAGAAGAAGAAGAAGAAGAAGAACTTCATTACCCAGAAGTCAAATAGATCTTGCACATGCGCAGTGTGAATCAATATCATGACGCTTATTTTGTTGTCTTCTGAGCCAAGTTACTGTAGCTGCTGCACTGTCTCTGTGATAATAACAACACACGTTGCAGTGATGTAGCACACAGAAGAAGGACTAAACCCTGCTGTGAGCAGCTAACGTTAGCTAATGCTAAAATCTGTTATTTAAACTAAAGTGGCTCCGTTTGACAACCAGCTAGCTAACTAGCTAGCCAGACAGGCGCTACAAGCTGCTGTGCGATGTGCTGCTGTTTGTTTTTCTCCACAGCTAACTAACTCTGCTGGCAGGCGGCTAACAGAGCTAGCTAGCTGCGTGTTTTAGTGTGCGGTGTGGGGCAGAAAACACACCGCAGGCAGACCCCTCCTTATGCTGGTGTTGTTGCCCAGTGTCCGCTAAAATGTGGCAGAGTGTCGGGCTCACACTGCTGGTCATTGTGGCCACACTGGTTTGTGCGCTGCTCTTCATGCTGTTTGGTGAGTTTAAAGGAAATAACCTCGATCAGTTACTTACGTAACAAGCTAACTTTCTGAGCCACACTGTACCTTATTTATCTGTAACAAAACAGCTTTGTTTTTGATAGATTGTGAGGGCACAACACTGCTAACTCATAAGGATATATGAGTTAGGGTCCTATCATGTTCTTGATATACACATGGTAAGGTATTGTTGTTGGGGTTTCTTAGTTCAAATGAAACACGGATAAAAGGAGGTGGATCTTTTTAAAATGCAGCTTGAATGGTAGATATCCGTCCTGCTACTGTGAGATATTACTGTCTGGATGTATCGTTAATGTGTCATAAGACTGGTAACACGCTGCCCCAATAAGAGGCTGCAGGAGCGGATTACATATTGGCTGATCTCCTTAAGGAATATTGGAACATTTTCTGCCCTAATGTCTAACTATTTCTGTTAAGTTGTCTTGTATGACAGGTCAGGGTGTATTACATGTCTGGCACGTTTCGATTTCAGTACGGCATTTCTATTTTTATCACGAGCAGAGCTGAATTCACAACATACCCCTGCTGGCCTCCAGCAGAGTCTGTTTTTCTATCTCCTCCTCTTCCTCCACCTGATCAGTTTATGTCTCTTAATATATACTGTAACTACAGATCCAGGGCTAAGCAGCTGTTTTCTTGAAAGATAAAACACCCTGCCATATTAAAAAAAAAACGAACAATAGTTTTGAAAGTATTTCCAGAGTCCCAAAATAATCCTTTGCCATGGTAGAAGAATTATACAAATGATCTACTCGAGTAAAGTACCAACACGACACAATTAAAATATAAATATGAGTAATTGTAATACATTTAAAAATATTACTTAAGTGTAACTACAGAAGTATTATCAATCAAGTAAAAATAGATTTTATGCAGAATGGCCCTGTCAGTGTTTGTTAAATATAATTTTTTGATATTGTTATTATTATTATTATTGATGTTTTAATATGTTGGAGCTAGTGCTGTGCGGTATGACAAACAACTCGTGACAAACAAAACGTATCTCGTTTGTTTTCTAAATTATCACGTTATATCACAGTATTCATTTATTTTTCACTGATTGGAAATCTATTTACATGTATATGTTTTGGCCCCACACAAAACAAATGATCAGTGGTGGCCCTTTATGAGTCTTGTGTGGTGAAGGGATCAGAATGCATGGAACAACTGCAATATGTAAACCATTTTATTGTGCAAACTTTGCGTACCACATAACAACTTGCAACAAAAGAACTGTTTGAAAATGCACATTTCAATACTTCTTTTATGATTGACCTCCAAACTTAGGTTCAGAATAAAAAGTGCAACTTAATAAACCTTGCTTCACTCCACTGACACTACTCAAGTACACCAATAAAACTAGTGCAAGTTGGCTGGCACTGAACTTTTATCCTTCAATATAGAGACTTTATCAACCGTTTAACACATTTAATACTCAAAATGGCTACAATATGAACACCATAAAGCACTCTAGCTGAACATTATGTACAGGCTAGCGAGGCTACATTAAGGCTTTGCCAAAGCTTGTTGAGCCCTGAGTCGGAGCCAAATTCAACCACTTCTTTGCTTTGTTTAAAACCATAATATTATAATTCAGTTGTATTTAAAACATGGATCTGAGAAGAACTTTAAAGAAAGACACTTTTTTTAGTTCAGTACTTAAAGGGGACCTATCATGCAAAATGCACTTTTGTACGTCTTTTATACATGAATATGTGTCCCCGGTGTGTCAGGGAACTCACCAAGTGTCAGAAAACACAACCCTCTCTATTTTCCTCCATACCCAGATCTCTAAAAAAGGGGCTGCAACGGATCTGATACAGACTGATCCAGATTTGAACACTTTACTGACGTCAGTAAAGTGACGCTACGGCTATTGGTCAATTCTCCACCTATCTGGGGAATGAGAGGTTGGGCCACGGCCGGCCATTGCTGCTCGAAAGCGCTGGAGATGCTGTAGTACATATGCCAGGCCTGTAATGGCGCGTTTCCACTGCAGCGGGTAGCTCGCTTTAAGCGTGCCGAGCCGTGCAGGGCCCGTTTTGGTTGCGTTTCCACTTGGCCTAGTACCGGCTAGCGGGTCCTAATTCACAGTTTTTCTGGCCCCATAAAATCGTGGTTCTAGTGCCAGGAACAACCAGGCTGAGTCGGGCTGAGTATGCTAAATTAGAGAGAGAATTGCTGGCAAGGGGGCTACAACTACAACAAGATGAACATATTTGACCGTGATTTAATTGTAATACACGTTTCAAAATGATGCCGAAGTAACAACATACTGATACCGGTTAGTAAAAACCATGAATTAATGCTTTGACAAGTCTGCAGACAGACGGCAGGCGAAAAAACCTTTTAAAATGCGTGTTTTCTAAATGGAGCTTGGCTGAGCTAACGTTATATATGCTCCGACCGTCCACACTCACAGCAACGGCCTATACAGACATAAATAAACCAGCGACTGTATTCGCCATGACACAGGCAGTCTGTGGTTTGTACTTGTTTAACTTGTGTCTAGTTTCTGAACAGATATGAGGAGCTGTGAGCTCTGAGTGCTAAGAGCTAACGGCTGTGTTGTTTTTCTGGGGCTCTCATTGAAGATGACGTCACGGCTCCGCCTACACTGCGTTACTATAGTAACTACCCCAGTTCCTAAACTGTAATGGAAGCGCAGCATTAAAGTGAGCCGGGCCTAATAAGGCCTAACCAAACCGAGCGAGGCCGAGCGAGGCCTGCAGTGGAAACGCGCCATAAGTGGCGCTGTAGTCTGCCACAAAAGCAGCGAAGAAGACTTCCCTTGCATGGTTGCCATGGTTGCCCTTCTGTTTATTCTCCGCTGTGGCTCTTTTTCCTCCCTCCCCGAGGCAAGCGTTTGTGCCTCGTGCTTTAAAACAAATGAATAATGACTCTATATAATCATATGTAAGGGATAATGTGCAGCGGCGCGGTCATTATGGGGAAAAGAAAACCGACAGGCTGATCAGGAGCCCGACGCGAAGCGGAGGGATCTAGATCGGCATGAAGGTGTTATTATCCCGTTATGTTATTATCATTATCCCGCTTATTACATGGCCACATGCTCAACAAAGTAACGACATGACTCCCAATATTAATTGAAATGCTTTTATGGAATTAGAAAATTATTTGATTGATTTAAAAAATAGTTGTATTGATTTAAATTGACATGCATCCGCTAAGTAAAGTAGTCCGTTGTTACTGTTTGAACTATCGTAGCAACGGCAGGAACTGCTTCGATAGCGTTTTTGAGGAGCTTTTTGAATACAGATTTGAAAACATCGTTGCTTGCTTTAAAAGTAGCACAATTCATTATGTCAAACCTTGGAAAGTATCTAGATACCCCTGCCCTAATGCCAAAGTAACTGCCAACTCCCCTCTCCTGCAGGGGGGCGTGGTCAGTTGCAGCTCACAGAATCAGCCCCCTGCAAAAACAGGGCTGGAAAGAGCAAATAGAGCGAAATGAGGCATGGCTAAAATGGGGTATTTTTTTTTTTTATATTTATATACTTTATATAGGTATGGCCCTACAATATATGTTTCAAATATAGCATGATAGGTCCACTTTAAATAAATACACAGCTGTTATTTTCCACAGCTGCCCTTCTGTCCATCTTGATGAAAAGTAAATACGATATTGAAATTTATTTTTGCAAAATAGCCCATTTACCAGCTCTATCCAGTCTGTTGCCTTTAAAAATAAATAAATAAATAAACATACTATTAATTTTAAGAATATGAAACAATAGAAATTGAAAAATATTGTGTCAAATGATACTTTTAAATGTTGGTTCATGTTGTACACATCTTGGAAGAGACGTCATTTCTGGCCGCCATCTTTTTTTTTTGATTGGGTTAAAAATATTCTGTACCACTTTACAATAAGACTACCCTTATAAAGGGTTCATGAAGGGTTTATAATTAGGTTGTAAACATTTTATTAATCATTAACATCCATTTATAAAGCAGTTCTAACATAGTTGTCATGCATCAACAGGCTCACTATTTGGAAAGATGACTAAGCCTTATATTGGCTACTTAGCAAGAATCAACTCAGTGAGCAACAGACACCAAGGATGCTGGCTGATGAAGAAGACAAAGTAAGCTAGGTAGCCAATATAAGGCTTAGCAGTACAGTACATGTGGGCTCTCTATTTGGCAAACAACCGGTCACAGTTGCCCTGTTTATCTCATGTCTTATAAAAGCTTATTAATCATTTATAAAGTGTTCACAACCTAATTAATAAATGAATTGCAAACTATTCGTAAACCCTTTATAAGGGTAGTCTTATTGTAAAGTGCTACCAAATATTCTAATCAGAATCGGCTTTATTGGCAAAGTCTGTACATTTCTTTGTGTATACTTTCCTCTGTGACTCAGTGTAATGTTACTACATGAGGTTCACCTGTGGTTTTAAGACTGCCTTTATATGCCAGTAAACATCCTCTCCCCCTGTCTGTTTGCCCCTCAGGTTGGTATGTAGTCTGGCAGCTCTTCCTGTCCAAGTTCAAGTTCCTGCGCGAGCTTCTGGGAGACGCCAGCAGCCCGCAGGCGGAAACGCAGCCGCCCGAACCCAAGAGCGAGTGGACAGCCAGCGCCCCGACGAGGAGTCGACCCCGGAGCGCACGCCAAAGAGTCGCCTTCACAGAAAACACTTCGTAAGATCCTTCACACTGCCACTGTTTCCCTCACTCACCACCCCTCGCTCTGAACCGCCATGTGTGATCGTCAGAGGCGTGGCCATTCAGCCCTCCTCTCCACCAAGACACTTTAAACTGACCAGGCAGATCTCCTGGTTTCAAAGGGAAAAGCCATTACTGTCCTTTTCTGCGTGTTCATTCTGGGTCATTATGTTCTGGGGCTCACCTCACGCTCCTCCTCTTATCCTGCAATAGTGACGGCCACGCTGCTTCCTGCCACCCATGTGAAGTATCAGAGGACACAAAGAGATGTGCTCATTTTAATCTACATGTTTTAATCTTGTCTTAGAAAACAAAGTCTTACTTTGAAAAAAGTAGGCGGTTAAAAATGAGCTTGTCTGCATCATTTCAACAACTGAAGATAACCCGAGAGTAATTTGTACAACTGACGATTTTCTTTTCTTTGATGGAGTGCAATGAGAGGAATGTGTCTGCTGGTGTTTTGTTGTTTCTTGCACAGTGTACTCTGCGTTTAATGGACAAACATAGAAACTGTCAGTAGATAAGGCCCAACGCCTCCCAGATGAAGATATCAAATAACTTGTTGTGTAAAATGTGACCTTGCAACTCCTCGTTCTTTAAAAATAAATAGATTTATACGTGAAGAGTCAGGAGAAGGTTTGAAGGCAATCTAAGTGTTGAGAATCAACGTTGTTACTTTATCAGTCGGAGCAGCGAGGCTTCCTCTCCTGTTCCCCGTGCCTCGGCTGCACATGTGCCAGTTTAGATGGCATCCACTGTTCGTCACATGACCTCCTTTTTGTATAGCTGACCGGTTTGAATCCATTAGAAATCAGAGCTGACCAATATCTGTGTGATATTCTCCCTCCAGGTTCAACTCATGTAACTCTTGCACCTTTTGATCAGCAGTGATTCATTTTCTTCTTCAGTGGAGCAGTAGCTTCAAATAAATAATACCATGAGCACTGACCTGTGTGTTGGACTGTTTGTATGGACATTTGATTTATGGTACCTTTGTCTGTAAACATACAAATGACTTCTAACTGTAGAAAGATGACGATTAAGTTGAACAAAAATGTAATCCTCCAGCTATATTAATACCTGATCAATCATTAAGGTTATTTTTTCATCAGAAATATTTAATATTACATTAAATTAAACATCTCTTTGTTTTGTACTGACAAAACAAGACGGCCCTTTTGACTTGATGAACTTGGGTGGGTATTATTCACTATTTCCTCACATTAAGAGACCAAATGATCATTCGATAAATCGAGAATATTATCGGCAGATTAATCAAAGACAAAATAAATAGTTAGCTTAATGTTAGCATTATATAATATTTAGTTTCTCCCTTCATGAATCTGGACTCATTACCACAAATAGAAAAATGTGGAAACATGATTTGCGGTCCAGTCATTTGATGGAAAATGACAATTGCTCAGAGAATCTAGCTAGTTAGCTATATGCTAATGTTTTTCTTCTATTATTACAAGGATTTGTGATATACCATTATCCCCTTTCCTTTGGTAAAGGAGGGTCCTGTGTACCCTATGACGAGCGAGGTCAGATAGGAAGAATTGAAGCACCTTTCCTTAGCAGCCAACCACCCTGTTTATATAAAGGCCTCAAACCAACTGCCTGTTACGCTCAGAGGCTTCATTTTGTGGAGGCAGAGCTCTGGGGAAGGTCCCAAAAAGAACAGCAGCCTTTGTAACAACTAAGATATTCTTAGTTATAAGGAATCTTCCTTGAGATGACTGCTTGTCTAGACTGGGGATCACTTACAGAAGGATAACCATCACTGACAAATCCTCAGCTAGAGACTAATGAAAGCATTCTTGGAGTTTGAAATAATCCATTTAAGGAATCTCTTAATTTGAAGATGATTTTGCTAAGAGGTGAGATTGGATTGTTTGGCCTCCTTTCCAAGCAACTTGTCAGGAGGATATCAGGCACGGCTCATCATGACTAAGGGACAAGTCGCCATAACGTGAACCCAGCTAAGCTAAAGATTGCTGTGCAGATTTGAAAATGTCCGGCCTTTGCCGAGCCCCATCCAACCTGACTGAGCTCAAGAGGATCCGCACAGAAGATTGGCAGAACAATCTCCAGATCCAGGTGAGCACAACTTGTATTTCATCATATAAGAGAATGTAATCTGTGCCAAAGGTGCAGTCTAATGAAATCAATCAATTTGAGATGGTCTGAATAATGTGTCATTGGTTAGGTTTTCACCAGGTTTTCGTATTAGATGGAATTTGCATAACAAAGTAAGAGAAAAGACAAAGAAAAGCAAGCAAAAATCAAGAAACAATATTGAAAAATAAAAGACACAATATGTTTAACAAAAATACTAAACCAAAGAGGGATATTTACAGGTAACTTGTTCCAATCAGAAGGAACACAAAACAAAATGTTTCAGATCAAGGGTCTTTGTAATAATTGTAAGTGTAAAGTAAAAGGAATAACTTTTTTGGAAAATAAGGATTTTAAAAGTTGAAACGTTTTTTTTTTAAAGACATTGTTCTCCAGTCAGACTTGGACCATTTTTGTCAAATAAAATAAAAATCTGATTAGTATTATCCTGGAGGACTTTCATTTGAGCTACAGCTCTCCCACCGTCTCCCAGCTCCAGCAGTATGTTCAGCTGTCTTGCCAGCAGATGGCAGTGTGGCACAGATAGAAAACAGACAAACTGTCACAGCCGAAAGGGGAACACTTATGAGCAGCATGCTACATAATACAGTCGATTCACTATTGGCAGTGTTGGAAAGGTTACTTACTAAATCTAATATGTTACAAATTAAGTGATATAATGAGACGTGTTACTTTAAAAACGTATCTCACAAATGTGTAAATTGGGCAATAAAGCTATACAATCCCGAAAGACATAAATCTAAACCAGGCAGTTTAACCCTCACATCACCAGTGCCAAATAAAGATAATCAACATATATAATATATATATATATTTTATTCTACATAAAGTGTTTAAGCGAAAATAATATATCTGGCTTAAACCCCTTCGAATTAATGACTTTAATTTAATGGCATTTTTCATTAATTTGGTAATTTGAATACATTGCTGTGTTACATGTATTTAGTTGCTATTTGTGAGATAAAATCCATCTACATAGAGAATAAAATCCATCACTTTCACACTTCTTTGAGGATGGTTTCAAACTTATAACTAGATTTAAATAAACAGTTAATTTGACCTTTCTTAGTTTTGAAGACAGAAATGAATGATAAAACATATCAAGCACCTTCTCCTCTTCTTGTTGTCTCTGCACCCTTTAAGCTGTGGCTGGATTACCATTAATGACTGCCCCTGGAGTGAATGCAGTGAATTCATCTACTATATGCATAATATCATTTGAGCTTTAAAAGAGCATTTTAGTCTTTGACTAAGCTTAATCCATGTCAGCCCCGGGGGTCATTAGTATTCCTAAAGTGCTTGAGCATAATACAACGCAGGGATGCAATTATTGTGGCGGCAAACATGCAGCACAGTGAGGCCCAAAGGATTCCATTGACTTATTGTCAAAACTGGCACTCTTTCAAAGTTCAAATGTATTGATTTTCCCCAGAGCTTGTGTCTTTTCTCAGTCAGCTCCTTCAAAACTCAAATTATTATTTTACTCAAGGCTGCAACAACCAACGTATCCTCTATCTGCAGGCTTAACTTTATATTTAGGTCGAGGAACTAAAAAAGGAGGTGATGGGAAGTAGCTACATTTACTTTATTAAGTTTGATTTGCTTACTTTACTTTAGGGTTTGCAATTTCTGTTACATTTCAGAGGGAATTATTGTACTATTAACTCTATTAACGTTATCTGACATCTGTAGATAGATCAAAAAGGATTTAAGATGTATTATTAAAGAACCTGCACCTTATATATTGCTTAAATTTGTTTACCAGCTGCAACATTTAAATGAACGCATTAATATATATGCATACATCTAATCCATAATACTTCATTCAGATACAGGTCAATCTTCATGATGAGTTCCATGAAGTACTCAGGTCTTTATAGAGGGCCCTATCATGCTCATTTGTAGGCTCATATTTGCATTTTGTTCCTCTTGGACACTTTCATGTTCAAAAAGCCCTTTATTTTTCTTGTACTGCCTGTGCTGCAGCACCTCTTTTTACCCTCTGTCTGAAACCAGAGCCCAGTCTGCTCTGATTGGTTAGCTGGCTGACTCTGTTGTGATTTGTCAACTGCTTAGAAATGTCCCGCCCTTTAGCCTATCACGTACAATGTGTCTAGCCAATAGAAGCGTGCGTGTTACATAGTGATGTCATTATGTTACGAAGTGAACAAAGGACTACAATGGAGGCGTTTGAGGCAGGGGGGGATGTGTGGGAGAGACATTTTGGGATTTCAGACCCTTTACATGCACATAAACCTATAACCCTAGATTGAAGGGGAAACCCCCAAAAGCCTAATACTGTAGGGCCTCTAAGTAAAAGTGGAAATACCAGTGTAGAAATCCTGATACAAATACAAGTAAAGCATTTCAAATGTGCATAAAGTTTGAGCATTCAAAAAACACTTGACCTTTGGAATACATATAGCATATATATCATGATTTTATCAGATTATTCATATTTTGTATTTTAAACCAACATTGTCAAATAAATGTGTGGATTAAAACATATAATATATGCCTCTGTATTGTAGTGAATTGGACATATAAAGAAACTGGAATATTTAAACTAAAAGTAGCCTACCTACACATTATAGTTAGGAACAGTAGTTGAGTAAATGTACATTCCACCACTGATTTGTATGATTTCTAATTGAGTCATTCTGAATGCATGGCTCTTACTTGTAACAGTATGTATGCACTGTAGTGTTGTACTTCATCCATGACTGCCCGCTCTGAGGCGTTTCACTGTGGTATGACTCAGAAGTTGAGCATCCCCTGCATCCATCGTCTCCTGGAAACACATGCAGGACATTAAGAAGCCGCCCTTACAGTAAATTGACTTTGAGGCGAACCTTCACTGGTACTTTTATTCATCCTAATGATGCCCCTCTCCCTCACAGAACTTTTCTGCCTGCAGCTGGGGCAGCTTTTCAGAAAAAAACATGCTGAGCTACGAAGCTGTAATTTCAGAGCCTGCAAATACGTTAGAGGAAATGATTGTGGTGAACCAAGGAAATGACATCCTCTCTCCTCCAACTCTCTCCTCTGTGTAAACAGTCCAGCTCTGCTCCTGCTGTCGGCTGCAGATACTACACATTATCTCCTCCATGACCTCTCCCTGTTTGTTCACTGGCAGACAGGTGAGCAGCTGGCTGTCCCCCTGCTTTATGTCACTGCTACATTTCCATCTCAGCAGTCCCAACACCTGTTAGTTGTTTCTCGTCCTGACTAGACGGTATCTCATCTGGGAGCGCGGTGGAGACAGCTGCTCAGGGGATTCAGCATAATGCAGCTTTAGCTCTGTCTCTGCAGCACCTGACGTAGTTGTTGAATTGTGGCGAAGCAAAGACACTCATTTATGAGATGTTTGGCAGGCCGTCCCCTGGTGACAGAAGACACACAGGAGCAGAGGGACTGAGTGTTCTCCTGGTCTGAGTGCATCTATTACAGCTGCCGGGACTCAAATAACTCATGGATTCAATCCATCCACAGGTCGAAGCATTAATCAGCTAAAAGCTGTTTTTCTCACTTCAGAGCCATGTCCTCATGCTGTGGTGGAAGATCGATTCAGATCGTCTACATTTACTTCCCTTTTGGAAGTAAATGTCCTGCGAATACTAATCTCTCGGAGTCAAAATATATTTTAAGTAGGCCTAAAGAAAGTAAAAGTATCCATGATGCAGGATGAAAAAAAAAGGATTAGATATCTGGATTACAATGATTGACTAAATGCTGTTGCACCTGGTAAAGGTGGGGTTAATTGTACTGCTTGCTAGCTAATCCCAATACAGTATATGGTACTTTATTAGTTTAGTCCATATTTGCGAAGAAATTAGTAAAGCTAAACAAATGTAGTCAAAAAAGCACATTTGTTGACTCTAGTCACATGATCTTTTGATGAAATATCAGCCTAAATATCATACAAGTTTCTATGTATATTCTCAAAAAGATTATCAAGGAAGCATCCTCAACTACAAAACTAGTGCTTATAATTAGCTAATAATAGGCTAACGCTAACCAATCAGAGCAGACTGGGCTCTGGTTTCCAACAGAGGGAGTAGATAGCTATATTAAGTATAGACATAGAAAAACAGGTCAGAGTATAGTTTAAAGCATGAACAATCAATTAAAAGAAGATAGGACACAAGGCTTTTGATCAATGGCCTCCGAGTCCATGTTTAAGGCCTTTTGAAGATTATTCATGTTTAAGGTGCACTCTCACTGAATTAAATCTTTGCCATACAGTAAGCCAGCTTTAAAACTGTTCTAAACTTCACTGCTTCTGTAGTTTTTCCTCTGTTGGCAGGGAATGTCAAAAACAGCCTTGTAAAAATGGGCCTGACATCTCCTGATTTACCGTGTCTGTGTGCAGTTTGTTAAATGGGAACCCTCATCGCAAATTCCTTTCTTCCTCATCTCCCCGGAGAGCTCAGAGTGGGATGCAGTGAATAATAAAAGCAGTTGGGTTGCTTGTAAGTGCCAGCCTTTTGTGAGCCCGAAGGATTTTTAATGTGATTTTGTGATTGGGAGCTGAAGCCTCACTGCAGTCATCTCTTTACTCCTCTACCTATAAAGCAGCTTTTCTCCACAGGCAGAGACTATATTTCACTCGGCTTATAATAAAAGAGGGGCAGGTGAAAACAAAGGCTGCATGGAGTTATATCCTATAGCCAGTTACTGTACACACACATCAGGCCTCAAACTCAAATGTTCCCAAGAGGCAGTGTCTGAACATGTGATCAATTCACTTCACTTTGAACCAGAGAAAATGCTTTGCAGCTGATCGGGTAAATCTGGAAAAAACATGTTTCCCACCGTCCAGGGAACATACCTCATTATTCTCCATGTGTCATACCTAATGTTCTTAATCAACGTGAAGAATTATTTGGCAGAGGCACATCCAGTGGCGGAGCCAGGACATTTTCAGTGGGGTGGCCAGGGTGGAACCAGTGATCATTTTGGGGTGGCATTGAAATCACTATTATATGAACATAAAAATACATCTCACTAGAAAATAAGGGTTTATTTAAGGCACCTACAACACACCTCTACATTATTTGGGATTAAGTGGTGGAATAGATCAAATAATATTCAGTATATCTAACTATTTTTTTCGTATTCCCGGCAAAGTATCAACGAAGCTTACATTATACAAATATATGCAATATACAGACTGTTTAGCTTATGATGATCAGCAGCACTATGAGCTCATTCTCTCAGTGTATCATCAGGAATACAGAGACACACACACATCATTTAAATTAAGAGTTTTTAAATTAAATGATAGGTTAAGAATAAACATCTTAAAGTAAATTTACAATAAACAATAGCCCTTAACCCTGTAAGGCCCCCGGTTGTAATTTTACAACATTACTTGAAGCTATCCCAAAAAAGTCAGTAAATGTTTTGTTTTTTTAAAGACTACATGTACATAGTCAAAAGGTACTTTTGTTCAGCCTCACAATGCTATTGGGTAGTAAATGTGTTATACTGTAGGTCCTGCCCTCTGGCCATACACACCAGGGATTTTGGGCCCCATGAAAATATATATCACATTGGGCCCCACCACCAGGCACAGGCCACGCCAACCAAGCACAATTGCTGTAACCACACCTCCAGAACCCAACCGACTCATTTATGCTTTAAATAACTCTACCTGTACAGGTTTGCATCTATCTTGTAGTCCAATACTAACTGCACAATATTTACTGACACTGAGCTGTGAAAATATAACACTTATGGGGGGGACAGGGGCTGCTAAATCTAGCGATGGATCTGTTGGTCCTGGCACCAGGGGGAGGGACAACTGATTTAGTATGAATAGCTGCTAAAAATGTACCTGCATTTACTAAATGTCAGCTAAAATAGGAGTGAAATTAAAAACCTGCATAGATATTAACAGTACTTAATGTCAGCTTAGTAAATAAAAAACATACAAATTATTATTTACAATGGACTACGCTTAGCTAACAGACACATTTCCACCACTCATAGACCACACCCACCTTTTCTTTGAAAAACTGGGTGACATAGGCCTACTGTCACCCTTTAGTCCCTCTCTCTTGTCTTTCTCTCCTTTCTTTTCTCTTTTGAAAGCCTGACTTTGTTAGTCGTTGAGACATGGTTCACACGTAAGTACTAGCATCCTTGCTCCTAACATGCTCTCACTCTCTGCTAGAAAGTGCCGGCGGTGCTGCACCGCGTTTGGAGGCAGGACCAAACCATTACATGTAAATAGAGGGGGGTGTTCAGAGGTTTTGGATAATTAACTTTTGGAAGAAAATAAGTTAAATGAATTGTAAGTTTAGTGAGTACGTTATCAATATAACGTCCTATTAATGTTAATTCTTGATGAATGATGAAAGGTTACTTTGTAGTGACCACTCATTAATACACTGGGTTACATAATTCACACATGGAACTACAGTTGGGGGTATTGTTCCCACACGGACATGTTACGTGTGCCCCTCCTGGCTTCTCACTCTTCTTCCTGGACTGCAACCGGACAACATGACCTTAGCTGCTCTCAAATAAAGTACCCTTTTGCGCCTTCATTGCACCGCCTCTGACTCCCTATTTCTCGGCACTACACTGGTGACCCTGACAACGTCTCGAGAAGTTTCCGGGATGGACCCGAACACAGTTTTTTTCTCGAAATGTCGGGGATTTTTTGGAGTCGTCCGTGGCTGCCACCGGCACGTGGACTGAGGCTCGGTGCGCGCCCCGCAGAATGGCTGGGGACGTTGCTCGCCATTCCCGCATCGGCCTTCCAACCAACAGGGGGACGATGCACGACCTGCTGGGTAGGGATGAACCCGATTGCTACCTCGTGGGGTTGTTTCTTCGGGGCGTGCGGCTGCACGTCTCGGCTGCGCTAGCTGACGACGACTAGCGGCTAACCACGTTGGCTAACGACGGCTAGCAGCTACCGTTGGCTGCCAGCTAGCGGCTAACGGCTAGCTGGTAACGGCTGTCGACATTCGTCGGTTAACATCTGACTGTTAACAATTTTTTTCCGGTGCCGGAGAGGAGGTTCGACCAGCCGGTTGACTTCGTGTGGACACTCTCACCTTTTCACCACCTCGACGGCGGTAACCAGACGTTTTCATCGGCGCCTGGGTGGCGCGCTTCTGGTCCCCGTCTCACCTCGACAAGTTCGGACGTCGCCCATGCTTACATCGACCCATGGGTGGCGCGCTCCGGGACCCTGTCTGGCCTCTCCTCTGTCCACGGCTCCTTCCTCCCGGGGAGACTGCTCCTGCCTCCCGGCGATGCCTCAAGGCTTGCCAAGGATTTCGTGCCCGCCGCCGCTGTGGGTTTGCCTCCCGGGGAGACTGCTCCTGCCTCCCGGGGAGACTGCTCCTGCCTCCCGGGGATACCTCAACGCTTGCTGAGGACTTCGTGCCCGCCGCCGCTACTCGTCTGCCTGCGGCCGGGTTGCGCTCCTTCCTCCCGGGAAGACTGCTCCTGCCTTCCGGGGATATCTCGATGCCTGCCGAGGACTTCGTGCCCGCCGCCGCTGTGCGTCTGCCTGCGGCCGGGTTGTGCTCCTTCCTCCCGGGGTGACTGCTCCTGCCTCCCTGGGATACCGCTCCGTCCTTTCGGAGACTTCATGCCCGCCACCGCTGTGCCTTCATCTGCGGCCGGGCAGCGCTCTTTCCTGCTGGGGACCACCGGGATGTTCACGCCCATCCCCACGTCGCAGCACAGCGACCCAGCTTTCTATATCTGGCGGAGGTGTTCTTTGTTCGCCACAACGCCTACTGTGGCCCCCCTTTACGATGGCCCGTTCCGGCCCGCCCCCACCCCTGGTGGGGATGCCCTCGTTGGGGCCCCTACCCTCTCCTGCGGCCCCCTTTCGTCGGCCCGTTCCATGGCCCGGCCCTCACCTGCGACCCCACCCTCCTCGGCCCCTGTGGTGCTTCCTCCCGGACACAAGGATTTTATTTTTATTTGTTTTACTCTCAAATAAAGTACCCTTTTGCACCTTCATTGCACCGCCTCTGACTCCCTATCTCTCGGCACTACAACTTAAACATTTTTTTCTTAATGTTCTAAAATAGTTTGGGCCCCCGTGGTGAGGTGGCCAGAATTCAGCTGGGGGTGGCCGTGGCCACTCCCAGCCACCCCCCCCAGCTCCGCCACTGGACACATCATCCAGCAGCCATCTTAGCCGGACCCCTTTCTTAAAGGTCCCATGTCATGGCCATTTCTACTGATCATAATTCCATTGTTGAGGTCTACTAGAATAGATTTATATTGTTCAATGTTTCAAAATCACATTTGTTTCTCATACAGCATCTCTGTATAGTATGTGTATTCACTCTCTGTCCTACATGCCTTGTTGGAGCTCCTGCCCCCTCCCCCCTCCCTGTGAGCCCACTGTGCTCTGATTGGTCAGCTCGCCCACTCTGTTCTGATGAGTCCACCACCGTTACAGCGGAACATCAGTGATTATGTGTTACAATGGCGTTAGCAACCAGGAAATGAGACCAGTAAGGACAAACAGATGAGAATGCTGCGTGGGGTCTGGGTGCCGTGTTGGCGGGACGTTGCGGGGCTCTCTGCTGTGAGGAGGGGACAGTGTGAGCTGGGTTCATTTCCTGGTTGCTGCGTAGGGTCTGCGAGACAGCGAGACATCGCGAATGGACACGGGAAGGGGTTAAGGGGGCTGCAGCACCCCCATCTGCGAGGCTCCACTAGCACCCGCACCCACCCACAAACGCGGCGCACCTACAGTGTAAGCGAGCCACAGTTTCGCCACTGCGAGGCTCCACTAGCGCGTGACAGTTTCGCCGCTGAGAGAGTGTGTGGGTGTGTGAGGAGCTCCACGGATTGGTCCATTTGGACCAATGGGTCCATTTGGGTATGGTCACGTCACTGTACCCAGGAAGAGAAAGAGAAATCTCCAACGAGGCGTTCTGGGGCAGCATAGACAGGTATTTTCTGTGTTAGAGTTTTACTCGCTACAGAGTGTACTTTGAGGGTTTGTGACTCTGCACACCGTTTACATGCAGAAAAACCTTCATAACACACAAGGGGACGGGTAATAACCAGAAAAACATGACATGGGACCTTTAAGATTATTGGGTACAGTTTACCCTGTGATTGAGTTTGACAAGACGTTGGGTTGCTACAGTTGCATAAAACCCCTAAAACCAGCAACATTTGATTTGCTTTGGATACATTTACTGTTCTTGTAAATTCAGTTTATGAAATCTTGCCGTCATACAAACTTAAAAAGCTCACTCAAGGTCCAAGTTTCACTTTTTTGCAAGAGCCTAAAACAACAACCGGAGCTTTAATGTTCAAATAGAAATGCATTATGTTTGAATCTTTCTGAATCTCATGGTCTTCATCACTACAGACAGTTTCATGCCAAGCTCCAGAGGAAAAATAAATATTATTAATATTTTCTTTTCACAAGAAACACTTTGACGCTCTCATAGCATAGCATTCCCGTATGTGTCGTTTTTTCTGTTTCCGCCAACAACTTGTGGCCAACAAATGGCAGCAAGCTGGTGAAGACCACAAGCATTAAAGTTCATTCTTTACCTTGGAAATAGAAATCTTAAGGTCCAATTACTAGATTTTCTTCCAACAGGGCTTTATATGAAAACTGAGAAAAAGCCGTCTGCCGATGAAGCCCATGAAATGATGATAGCTCCAAAAAACTATACATTTATATTTCTGTGTTAAAAGTAATACATGGCAAACTAGAAAATGCATTTCCAGCAGAAAATGCGTGCGAATGCTGTATAGTGTGAACATGTATGGCTGAATTTAGCTGAAAATGCAGAAAAAGCTGAATGTGTTATTAGCTGAATGGTAGCTGCTTTTAGCTAAATAAATGCAGAAAAAACTTAATATTTAAAAGAAAATGTTTAAAAAAGGTATAAACAACAACATGTATAGCCTTGATGTCCTGAAATAGCTGAATAATGTAATAGTTGAATGGTTTCTGCAGCTGAAAATAGGCTGAAGGAGTTAAATATCAGATATAAGTAGTAGTGAATGAATTTGTATTAAGATGAGAAAAGAAAGTAAAAAGGCTTGGGAAACCTTTGAACTAACTTGATGGTGAATGATCTGTTTCCATGGCAACGGCATTTTATGACATCCCATAATACTCTTAGATGTGTTGATGGCTGCATCGTTACCAAACCTGTGAAGTTTTGGGCCATTTCGAGTATTTTCACTGAAGTTATGAGAAAACCATGTTTCATGGTGAGCATTGTGTTGCCATGGCAACGGCATTTGAAGAAATCTCAAAACTGTCCTGGAGATGTCTTCACGGCTGGACTGTTAGCACACATGTGAAGTTTGAGCACTCTTTGAACATTTGCATAGGAGTTATAGTGACATCATATTTTATGGCTAGGGATGCGTTTCCATGGAAACGGCATATGGTGAGATCTCAGATTTGGCGTAGAGCTGTTGAGGCATGGACCGGTGATATACAAGTGAAGATTGGGGGACGATTGGACCGTGTCCATTGGACTTATAGCGACATCATGTTTTATGGCGAGGGATGCGTTTCTATGGAAACGGCATATGGTGAGATCTCATATTTGGCGTAGAGCTCTTGAGGCATGGACCGGTGATATACAAATGAAGATTGGGGGACGATTGGACCGTGTCCATTGGACTTACAGCCTCATCGTGTTTCATGGCGAGTGGTCTGTCGCCATGGCAACAACATTTGATGACACCCCATACTACGCTTAGATGCATTGATGGCTGCATCGTTATCAAACCTGTGAAGTTCTGGGCTGTTTGCAGTATTCTCACTGAAGCTATGAGAAAACCGTGTTTCAAGGCGAGCATTGTGTTGCCATGGCAACGGCATTTGAAGAAATCTCAAAACTGTCCTGGAGATGTCTGCATGTCAGTTGGAGTGATGACATCATCGTGTTCCATTACACAGGTGTTTATAGTTGAGCTAACGAGCTCTGTAGAGATCACAGCTTTCCATTGTTCTGAATGAGAGATAAACCTCTTACATGTGAACATTTTGTGGAAGAACCGTAACAGATATCTGTGAAATTTCAAAACGTGAAGCATGTCAAGGAAGTTGAGTATCTGAAGTGTAATTTTTGTGTAGTTTACGGGTTAATAATGTGGCCTTTTTGGCAGTTTAACGAAAGGTGTGCGGCTGCTACCGTGAGGAAATATCTGCCTGAAATTACAATGGGTTTCAATGGAGGAATGTTGAACGTTTTTGTCACTTCATGCCCTCAAGAGGCATTTTGTTTAATATTTTTCTTATTTTTTTTTTATTTTTCAAACTTGGAGAGGTTTTCCTACGTTTTCCATGAAAAAATATGTCTGAGCAGTGTAGGGTTTGGGAATTATGGCAAGTTTAAAACATTTTTGGGGGAGAATTTCGAGCTGTCCTGCACTCTGTTTTGAGATCAAAGCACTCTAAGGCTGCGGCCCCACGAGGACGAAAACGGCTAAACGCATAGGATTAACGCAAACGCAATCGCAAACGGCTTCCGTCCACATGCAATAATTATCCGGATAGTGTCTGCCCACACGAGACCGCTCCGTTTAGCTCCAACTGCTGGAGAAGCTGCAGTACATATGCAGGAGCCTCTACGTGGCGCTGTAGCTTCCTCCACAAAAGCAGCGAAGAAGCATGGTTGTCATGGTTGCCCTTCTGTTTATTCTCCGCGGTGGGGGCCGAGGGAACCGGGCAGAGTTTTTCGCCAGTCAGCGTGTATTAAAGTTGAAATCTTCCGGACAAAATTATAAAAGTGCCGGTCAAAGGTCTTCTTTGTTATTTATTGAGCTTTAAAACAAATGAATAACGACTCTATATAATATAATGATAAAATACACGGAGCCTCTCTTTTTCCTCCTTCTCTTCGGACAGCGTCAGTGTCTGTCTCATGCAGCAGCTGATCCAGTAATGAGTGACCCGGCCGACAGTAAAAAATAAACATATTTATAACTAGTTTAGGGAGTTTGAGAGGTAATTAAAATAGCTAAGGGTGATGATCTGACTTGAAGTGTGTGTTTTGCTGCAGCGGGAGGAGCTGTAGGTGGGCAGAGCTGCGTGTCTCCGTCCTGTCAGATTAGACTTCACTCGCGAGAGAAAGATAAATAATCTGAATTCAGGATGCAGTTTACTTTGACGTGGGGGTGAGCAGCAGAGGTGGGGAGAGGCGGGGCTATTGCCTCATCATTATTGCTGTAGATGTTGCACAAACAACTGTAGCATGGTCAATAGCGTCCGGAGCACGATAGCAACTCTGCGATCCGCCATTGTTGTTGTTGTTGGTGGCGAAACACTTCAGCACTGGCGCGGGGTAAGCGGAGGTGAGCAGAAGAGGTGGGGAGAGGCGGGGCTATTGCGCAATCACTATCAGTGATCTGAAAATGTCCGTATAGGGCGCACACACGGAGCTGTTTGACCCCCCATAGAGTGGCGTATGCATTTCTATCCACCTTGGGACCCGTTGTCGTTTCCTCAGTCGTTTAGTGCCATATTCGGTCGTCCTCGTGTGGCCGAACGGTCTATATGACACTAAACAGTAACGCAAACGACCGAATTCGTCCTCGTGGGGCCGCAGCCTAAGAGTTAACAAGCTGCTGCAAAAAGGCCTCTCTGCTAAGCTCCAAACTAATTCCAATATCTCAAAAAGTTGAAAAGATATCAAAATTCTTTTATACAAGTTTTATAGCTGAAGGTATTGTCTGGCTGAAATGATGTGGAAGGAGATGCATTTGGCGCAAAGTGTAGGAAAAGTGGATTTGAAGGCATCTCCCATTGACTTCAATGTTAAAAAAAGAGTTTAAAAAGCTGAATATTTCAAAAGGTTTGAAATATTTTTAAAAAGTTGAAGGTTTCCCATCGATTCCTGAACAGGCTGAATAGTTTAATATTTGAATGGTTTCTGTAGCTGAAAATAAGCTGAAGTTATGGAGAGCCAAAGTATTGGCTGAAATAAGGGGAAGAATAAAGATTTCTTTAAAGAAATCTTTAATTTTTTTATTTAGTGGCTGCTTATTAGTGCGAATGCTGTAAACAGCATTCACACTAATAAGCAGCCACTACCCAATGATGAAAACCATGATTTATGCTTAAGTAGATCTTTAGTTGTTAGTTTTGTTTTCAGTGTCCAGTGATATCCTTCATTGTGTTTACAAGATGTTCACACTGTTACATATTTTATTAATTAGTCATTAATATTTCATTAGTATCGCCTGGTGGCTTCATCTGAAAATATCAGACCTTAAATCACGAAAGGCCAAAGGAACTTGACCTTTCCTGACATCCCGCTGAGTAAACCATAAATAATCCCTTCCTCTGAAATATTCTTCTCTTGCTAAATTATCTTTTACTGTAAATAATATGTTCTGTCAGAGATATTGAAGACACAGTCACATGGTTAAGAAGTCTTTACTTTGTGGAGAGCTCCACACACACACAGACACACCACACACACACATCAACATTAACCTGGTTTAAAAGCAGATTTACTGTCACACCAGCAGGAAGACACATCAACAACACTACAGGCAGAAAATGAAAAACACAGAACATCTCATAAGGTGCTTCATAATATGCGACAGGAATGTTATGAAAAACGTCTACATAATCCTGCGGAGACACCAATACTGCATCTACATATATATATTCATATTCATATTCATTCATATATAAAACAAATCTACACAAAAATAGAGCAAATATTTACAGAACACAGACTTATTTACAACATCCAAAACGTAAAGATGAAGAGCAATATATATATAATGTAAATATATATATTTATGAGAATATTAATGTACACAAAGTCTGTTAAGTGGTTGACAGTCACAAGTTGGCCAGTTGCATTAGCTGTTCTTTGAACTTCTGCGCGTCATGCGACAGGTCGGTGACTCGGTCCACCATCTCCTGGATGGCGGCCGTGTTGGGGTAGTTCAGAGCGGCCGTTTTGGTCGCCGACACCACCGTCTTTAGCAAGTCGCACAGCACGTTACTGGAGTTCATCACCCTGTTGGCCACCTCGGGCGCCGACGCCTGCCTGGACAGGGTGTCTCCGATGAAGACGAGTTTGTGCGCGCTGAGGATGACGAACTTGCTGTGCGCCACGAAGATGCGGGGAGGCTGACCGGCGCTCACGCAGCCGAAGAAGGCGTCCACGGCGCTGAGCAGCGGCACGAAGTGCTGCTCGCACTGCTCCGAGTAGAAGGCCAGCAGCTGGCGGTCTCGAGCACACACGTGGGGGGAGGGGGGGAGGGAGGAGGAAGAGTCCGGGTGGGAGGCCGAGGTCATGTCCGAGTGTGAGATCCACTGCGTGACGTCGTTCTCCACGGGTCTGCTCACATCCTGCTCCAGCTTCTTGAACTGATTGATCTGTGAAGGACACAGGATCCAGATTATTGTCTGAGATTGTGAACATGTACAGAGGAGGAAGTACTCAGATCGTTTACTGATGCAAAGGATCTAAGATTTAAATTCTTTCATTAACTTTACTTAAAATGTACTTTTTCTTTTAATGTCATGTAGGTGGATGCTAATGCTCTTCCTGCATTATATATTATCTTTTATGTATTTCTTGTGCAAAAGAATAATAAAAAAAAATCCACAATGACCCATTTTATATTCTGTTTTTGTTCATTTAGTAACTTTAGAAATACCTTGCCTCCAAAAAGTGGAGTAGAAATATAAATTGATATATATATATATTCAATATAAAGTCCAGCCCTGAACATGTAACCCGGCATATTTCACAGAATGTCCTATGAGGTGATGCTCTGCAGAAATGCATCTAAAATTAAAACTCTACCCCTCGCTATTGGACAGACAAACATAGAAACTCGCTTCGAGTTATTATTTGATTAATTATAATTTTGAAGCAAAGATGCCACATATCTTCTGGCTAATGGGGATTTGATGACATTTATTTTGTTGTAATCCTTGGTGAAATAAAACAAGCAATTGAAAGACACCACTTAGTCACTGTGAGGTTGTGATGTCCTTTAAAAACACTTTTTGTATGTTTAAAATGAGCACTTAACAGAGAAATTGCATATTATTTATAATACAAATAACCTTTGGTTGCAACGGTCAATTACAATGATTTGAAGTATTTGAAATTAAGTAAATATTGCAGCAATCCAAATGTGTTTGCTTATTTTTCTCCGTGTAAAGCTATATGGCTGCAGATGCTGAACGGTCAACAGCTGTGTGTATCTGCTGGTATGAATATATAAATATGCACAGCTGATCAGCCACAATCCAGTGCACAAAGGTCCCGTGAAGAGGAGAAAGAGCCTCACCTGCTCCTGGCCCAGCGGGACCTGACTCTGTTTGATGATGTTTTCTTTGTCCAACAGCTCCTTCTGCTGACGTTCAAAGTCTTCTTTGCCCTGTGGAGGAAGAGGAGCAGATGATGAGAGGCATTCAAAGGTACTCACACAGCCTGGCTTTAACTTTCTGATACTTCCGACAGGAGGCTCTGCATTCAGTCAATGGAATCGATGCTTTGACAGGAGTGAAACTACTCTTCAAAAGACATGGATGGGTTAAAAATGATATTTAACTTGGTGGCTATTTGAGGTGTAAATATACTCATGACTATCGCAGAAACAGACGATAAATTAAAACCCCTTTGTACAGTTTTGAAACATTTCTGACTTTTGGTGACCTCTAGTCACAATAACCCTAAATGGACCAGAACCTAAGGCTGTTAAAATGAATGGTCTAAACGCAACACTTGGACTTAAGTGGCTCGACTGGTTCTTGGAGATTTACCTGGAGATGTACATAGTCGTAGTCCTCCATCCAGCTTTTGACACACTTCTCGCTGTTGTTCATGTTGTCTTTGTCTTGGCTGGAGGGCACGGGGAAGGGCTTGGTGGGTCCTCCGTAGTTGTCGTTATCGGAGGAGGGGGAGGTGAGCGGCTGGATCATGTTCTCGTCAGGCGAGCTCCCGATGGAGAAGGACCCGTCCATGTGCGTCCTCCTGAACAGCAGCTCAGCACTGCTGCCTATCGTGGAGGCCAGCTGCTTGGCGTCATCGGGCACCGTCTTGGAGACCATGACAAAGCGATCCAGGTCGTCGCTCTTGTTGTGGTGCTTTGCTGAGGCCGCCAGGGCGTTCAGGGCCCAGCTGCAGTTCTCCAGGACCTGGTAGATCTGCAGGAGGATCTGCTGCGAGTCCTCCAGGCGTCCCAGCTGCCGCCTCAGCTTACAGTGCAGGCTGGAGTCCGACAGGGCCGTGGCGTTGGCCGCAGCGCCTCTGCCGAAGACCACAAAGTCCCCCAGGGCCGCCCGGACCCTGTCCAGCACGGTGCGGACGTCGTTGGCGTGGCGCTCCATGAAGGGAAAAGTCCTCCAGTGAGGGGAAGCTGACATTGAATGCAGCGCCCCGACGGAGGCCTCCACGCCCTGCTGCAGGCGGCACAACCTCTGCACCGCCGTGTCCACGTCCAGCGCCAGGCGGCCCTCGGAGTGGGAGCCGGCCGAGGACGAGGACGTGGACATGCTGCTGCGTGTGCTGCCGGTGCTGGAGAAGGACAGGCGGTTCACCCCGTCCGTCACGTCCCCTACCGCCCGAGCGTCCTGAGCGGGGATGTCGTAGATCCCTTTGCTGTCGTTGGGCGAGGTTCTGTGCTGGGGGGGCGGCATGCCCCGGGGGATGTCGTATATGTCCCTGTGAGACCCCGCCCCCGTGTGAAGGGCGGGCGGAGGCACGTCGTAAATGCCCTCGTTGCCGTTGGTACTCGGGTGTTGGTGATGGGCAGGATGCTCCACCGTGGGGGGGAAATCGTAATGTGACTGGGGGCTCTGTGATGGCTTGGTGAGGGCAGGTGGGGGTACGTCGTAGATGCCTTCCTGTTTCTGTTTGAGAGGCTGTGGGAAGTCGTAGTTTCCCTCCTCGACAGCGGGGTTAGTCCTGCAGGGAGGCACCGAGTACACCTGAGGGCGAGGAGGGTCATTAGTGCAAATCCACAAGCAGGTAGCACATCGCTGTGTTTATGACACAGGCATTTTATTTGACAAACATGGACATCATTAACATTGTTTTTTTGTCTTTACGTTCTTCATCTTCAGTCCTTTTTAATTGTAGAAAGCCAGTTAAACACCCACACAAAATGTTAGATTTTCCAGCAGAGGCATCGCTTGGGAAATCAGGTTTCTCTTCTCCCTTACCATCATCAGGAAAACCAGTTCACATGACATTTAAGAAATCAGCTCACTGAAAGAAGTGGACCATAAACTAAACGGCACTAAATGTCAGTGGGTTTTCCTCGGATAGAGTTTGCACTGCAGTTCGAGGGTGAGGGAATGAAATACCTCCGGGCTCTCTGTAGATGCAGTGTTTGAAACCTCAACTCTTCTGCCTGCAACCCTTCATCTGATGCTGAGTACAACAAGGCTTTAAGCAGTAGAGGAACATTACTAAGGACCCTTACTCAAGTATTGTACTAAAGTACATTTTCAGGTTCTTGAGTTTTCCATTTTCCAACTTAACCCGATGGTTAATCGGTTAATCTGATTCTGATACTACATTTCATATGGAAATATTGTATATTGTTCATGAATATTTTTAACAGCAGGGTTAGGGCTAGGCTAACCTTTACCCTAACCCTAGTATCACTGGTTACTCTCCAATGTCTGGCTTTAGGCTCCCACTGAGTTGCCCTAGCAGAGTGTATGAGGTACATGGCACAAAGCATGATGGGAGCGCAGTGGGGGTGAATAAAAACAGTGGCCTGTAAGCGATTTCCATCAGCCTCCAAAAGCACTATTTACAGCCAGACGAGGCAGCCCAAAACTATAATTAAGAACGATGCAAATAACCGGTCCCGGCATATTTCAGGTTATTGCAAACAAACTGATGGCTGTCCGCCTGCACGCCTCTGGGAGTCTGCTGAAATCTTAGAGGGTCTGGAAAGAGAGGAGTTATGTCCTTGACACATAGCGACTTGTGGAGCTTTTGGTTAAACTCTCCTGGCGGGCAAAGCTTTCATTAAGTACCGCCGCAAGCATGTCATAAATATGACATTTAAGGTTTTTTCCCTTTTTTTAAATTAAGAGAAATTGTAGGAGCTGTATCAATAAATAAGTTAAGCAGCTACCACTTCCTTAATTCAGACTCGAGTCTCTGACTGATCACTGTGGTAATAGAAATGTTGTCTCACCCCTTGTGAAGAGGGAGGGACGTCGTACACGCCCTGTGATCTGGCGTCCATTTGAGACGGAGGAACATCGTACACTCCTTGGTTTCTGGCTCCTGGAAACATCTGACCAGGCGGAATATCATACACCTGAAATATAAAAAGGATTAAGGTTAACATATATAAAACCTTATACAAAGAGACTTAGCACATAGTGAGATAGAGAACATGGATTACGTTTGTAAAGTACTGAACATGGAGTATCTGTTTGTTATTACTAAGTGGTATAATAAATATTTTGGGAACGATTTTGATGACATTTCTTATATTTTGCATCAGCTTTTATATACCTTTTTGAATATATTTATTATTACAGTTTTTATTTTTATTTTTTATTTATACTTTAATTTGATCACAGAGAACAAAGTACATGCTTGGATTAAATGAGTGTATCAATTAAAAGGACATAAAGAGGGGTACTTCAAGTTTAACATAATTCATATACTAATATCATTTAAGAAGACATGTTTGATGTTTGATTAAGGAGAATTGCAGCCTTTAATTGTTCTGATCCTACTCTTGATTTGTGTTTAATAATGCAACATGCTATAACACAGAAGGAGTCATCAGCTGACGAGGAGATGACAGGACAGAATGTTTTACTGTCAGAGATCCTGTGTGAGGAAATGGGGTCACTGCAGAGAACAGGACATGTGCTCCATCAAATACAGAACACACTGAACACCAAAGGAGTTCAGACCAATCCAAACCACTGCTATGGCGACTACTGACCGTTTTCTTTGTTGTAAATGATAGACGTATCATTCTATTTAATGATCATGATGAGGTGACACTTTTATCACCATAACAATGACTGGTTTGATTGAAAACTACAATTTAAAGTATCAGTGTGGAAATCTATGGAAGCCCTAAAACGTTAACAAACATGCATTTAAAAACAGCAGAAACACTGTTATGATTGATCAAATTAAAAACAAAACTGATTTTGAAAATGTTCTTCATGTGCAGTTTTGCATATGTAATGGAAAATCTTGACTTTAAAAGTTATTCAATTATATGTGATGGTACATTTCAGATACCTTTGCAATCAATCCGAAAGTACACTGGTAATTTTTAATTACAAGTGTCAGTTTTCACAATATGTAGTACATGAGGGAACACGAGACACCTACCCCCTGGGATCGACTGGGGGGGACATCATAGAGGTCCTGCTGGTTGTGCTGGCCGGGGCTGAAGGTGTAGGACTGGCCCACTCTGGTCGGGGTCACCACCTGTCCATCAGAGAGGGGGGGGGGGAGACAAACAGTCAGAGTTGCTCAACACAAATACTGTGAATCACTAATTACATATACAGTCCTCCATTTTGTGTCCATTCTATGCTGTATAATTACAAGTAAAGGCAACAGATGACAATGGAAATGTGTTGATTTAACAGCCTTGTAACAAACAATTACATTCCGAGATTTTTTTTTTTTTATCCGAGCCCAAAGGGAAGTCTTTAAAACGTCTTGTTGTCTGAAATCGACAGCCACACATATAACATCTACAATAACATAGAGCCGAAAGAGTTCCCTGCGAATAAACTGGTTGGTCATAAAATCAGAGTCCTGCAGTTCAACTAATAAAACACAAATGTGGTAACAATTCAGCATAACTCTGAGAAAAACAAATGGAAGGCCTTTATCTGAATAGTTTAATGATTTATGATTCAAATGGTTTACGAGGGCGAGTTTTATCGTAGTCCTGGCTGGATTGTGAGCTTTCAAACTTGGTGAAGTCACAACCCTGGCAGTTTGTGTTTGTGGATTTAACACACCTTTAAAATATTTAACACCGAGGCGCAGACAGGCTACAGAATAATAGTGTGATTACTGCGTGGAAAAAAAACACAGACCAACCATGACACTTTAGCTCCCGTTAATTTGTTTTACCACATTTCCCCTGCTCTTTTCCCCTCGGTGCTAATCATTCCCTCCACACCTCCTAATCCCACAGTTTCCATCCCCCTCCCCCTGCGCCGTCGCCCCCCTAAAAGCAGACCTCCTTGCTGCGTCAGACACACAGGAATGCTGGGAATGTCCTTCTCTGAGCCCCTTTGCTCCTCATCTGCCCCCCCGCACCACTATCTCCACACTCATTAACGGGGGTTTGAAAATAGGAACCATACGCACGGCTTCCTGGCAGAGGGGATCGTCTCCAGGGAGGTTTTAAAGTTAACTCCCAGAATCCACTCACGAGTCCCCATGCAGCCGAGTAAATATCCTAATATCATCTCTGGTTCTGAGCAGTAGGAGCCAACTGAGAACGGGATTAATGTTTCTGAGGAAGCAGAAGCAGAGGGTTGGGGGTTTGTCAAAGAGAGGTGGAAAGTGAGAGTAACGGAAAAGGAGAGCGCGTCGCCTAGTATGGGAAGGAATGCCATTCATCTGACTAACAGTAGTCCATATGGTTCTCATAAACACAACCTGAACGAGCCCCGGGTGATTTAACGCGTCCATTGTTGGCATTCCTGTCCCTGTATACATCATCCCGCAGGGCCTGTGGGGTCAGGGCTGAAACGCACACCGTTGGCTTTAAAACACGTCGTCTGAAATAAACCAGCAGAGGAATAAATAGCCTGCTTTTGGATCTTCTCACGCACTGTCGCTCGCACACTTCAGGCGGTTTGAGCTGGGGGGAAAGATACTGCAGTGCAGAGATGGAAACCCCGTTGATATCCTGGATCTAACATCTGGCTGTATAGCTCTATGAAAACATTCATTATTGGCGATTAATTCGGAGAACTGCCACCCCTCCCATGACTCTTATTACCGTCAGAAATGTTAATGTTAATGTTTTTGTAAAATGTATATTTAATTTGACAATTAATGAAGTTCCCATATTCTGGGGGCTTTAGGAGTTTGAAACAGGTAGTTATTTACAGGAGCTTGAGCCCTTTTAATTCAAAGCCTATATTTTTGTTATTAAAACAATTTTTTTTTTTACAAGGAAAGTATGCCGAATTTGCAATTGAGGACCCCTGTTTGTACAGTGTCCAGATGTAAGTACACATGGCTATAACAGGATTACTTTGAGACTGAAGAAAATCTTAAAACGTGATTCTTCTCAAGCAAGTTAAGGACCTATGTGAGCTACATACTGATAGACCATAATGGTATTCTGAGGGAGTGAATACAACAGTGTATACAATGTATATTTCTCGGCGAAAGAGTGCAAAAAGAAATGCAAATTATGTTCAACAAAATTATAGTCATTTGAATGTAAAGTAGTTGTTTTAGTTTCATTTGCAAGCCTTGAGAGCTTTGGTACTGATTATAAAGCAGCATAAACATCTGATTTAATTTTTTTAAAACGCCGTTTCCAGCCAATTTGACCAGAGCATGTGAGCCTTTCACTAAGTAACAACAAAGTGCTGCCTGGTGAAAGGTCACTTTAGCCCGGCTGCTGTCCCTGTGGGTTAGGCCTGTGTGCTGATGGTAGAGGGGGGGGGGGGGGGGGGGGTTTGGCCTCAGCTGTCACATGCAGATGGCAGCGAGGTGTCTGTCAAAGACCTCGGTGACCTTTATCACAGGTACATGTCATTGCTTTGAGCAGCACTCATCCCAACAGTGGCTCCTCTCAGCTGCTGCCAGATGCACACCGCTCATTTATTTCCCATCTCCACCCTCTGTTTACCCAGCGGGCTGTTGCTCCGAGGCCGCACGGCGCTGCTATAATTGCCGGTGGGTAAATATTTACCGCGTCCAATGAGGTTGGTGCTTGCTCGGCAGCGGTGGCAGGGCCTTTACGGGGAGCGATGACATCATGAAGAGCTGCGGCGACTGAGCAAACATTTTCTCCCACTCAGGTGATAGGTTCTTAGCATTCCTTAACGGAGGAGGCGGAGCAAGCGGAGGGACTAAAGAGGGATCGAGTTTAAACTGGTGCCCGAGGAGCCAAATAGATGCCTTGTTAGCACTCCTACGCCGTTATGATGAGTGACTCATGGCTCTCTCAGCGATATTGTGTTTACTTAGCATCCTGGCTGGCTCAGGTTTTTGGCAAGAAGGACTTTTAAGCTTTATTTCAGTCATTTGAGAGGCGTCGTCATTACGTCAACATGAATTGTTTTGTTTGACACATTCTATGAAATGATGGGCAGTTTATCACATTAAAGATGTTTCTTTTAGGCTCATTATGATTAATGGACAAAATAGTTATTTTTTCAGATTATCTTTGGGGAATTCCTCTTTTTTGGACAGTTGAAAGTGTAGAAGTGGTGAGAAGATACGTGTACAAATACATGATCTGCTGCTACGTGATAAACGTTTCATCTTGGCTGGTGTGTTGACTATCCTCAAAGTCAAATCTTAACGTGATAAGACGGGATGTTTTTATGCAACATGTACTGGCATGACACCTGCAGACAAATGAAGTTCTGTTCCTAACCGTAGGCCTTGTTTGCCAAATTTCATATTTGAGACTACGCATTCAGTCACTTTTAAACATCCAGTAGAATCGTATTCTTCTACATTTTATTCTCCGCTTGAGATCCTATTTATATCTGAGAGATTGAAAATGTGTTGTATTCATACTGTTGTGAGTGTATGCACTTTGTGTATGGGGCAAGGTTCAACAGGAAACCATCATGTCACACCTTTTCATTGGTTGCATACACACACCACTTCCCCCCTGCTCTAAGCCTGGCGACACAAATCAACAACCCTAACGAGACTTATCTCTAAAGGCTGGCCCATAAAAGAGGGTGACAACAAAGGCATTGCGGTCAAAGTGGCACTTTATTGAATTCCAACCATCCATCTCCTTATTCACGCCTCCTCCTCCTCCCCTCTCTTGTGCTCTTATCCATCCATCTGGATGTTGACAATGTGGACCTCCAGCCGTTTTCCCACCCTTAGCTCTGTCAGCACCGGTTCACCTTTTAATGAGTGCCACCCAAGGGCCCCAATCGAACCATGCCATCACTCATATATAAGAGTGGTGTTTTCTATACGACTGCAACTCCTACATGTAGGTTGTGTTTCTGCTCTGAAGTGATCTGCTTGTTTCGCTCAAAGCACAAAGATGTCTCTCGCAGAGTTGTGGGCCAGAACCGCTCGATAACGTTCCCCTCAGCCACTCTGAGCTGCACCAGCCTATTAAAGTGCCAAACTAATTAATGCAGGCAATTAACTGGTGAATCCTGGGAGGCTTCCAGCCGCCCCCTCCGTAACACGTCCAAGTGGCTACACCCAAACAGACAGCAGGCTTAATGAGGACCATTCAAAAGAGGACACACTGATTTGATCGCTAATAAGCATCGTCATTCATCCCCTCTGATCAAAGCGGATTCTTAATCCGGTGGAATGAGTATCTGAAGAGAAGAAATGTTAAAAGATGTGTCTGACATTTGGGTTCCTAAGAAAACTGTATCGTGAGACAGTTCTTAGAAAAGAAGAGGATGATGTCAAATGAGAGCGAACCGAATGAACTTGAAGCAATACGCTGAGTAGGGAGTAAAGCTTAAGATACGCGAGCAGCTCTGTCGGCTTAACATCGGCATGGAAGACGCTTTTGCTAGCATGTACAAATAATCGTCACCCTGTTCACAGTCTTGTTTTAGCAAAGTAGCATGCACATGTTTGCTAAAAAGGACACGAAACCAAGTAATGCTGAGGCTAGGTTTAGTGGTATAGTAGAGTGCTGGACACACCTTATAAAGGCACCAAAGGAAGAGTCATGGGTGCTCCTATTTACTATGATGTATCGTCGGGAGGTCCTGAATGTTAAACCGAAATTCATGGCAATCCATCCAATGGTTGTCAGGATACTCATGTCTGTATTAAAGCCGTGGAGATCTCACCGTGTGGCGACAATTCCCCGACAATATTCCTCTGCTAGCGTTTTTTTTTTAATTGGAATATTTCCTGATCTCCTTTGTTTGATATACTGTCGGGTGAAACTCATTCCTTTTCAGCTTTTCAACAGTTGGTTGGATACAAAAAAGGAAGGTTAACTAAAACTTCAGCTGGTAGTTTGCATCTTTACTAGGTTTGCAACAATTAGTTGTCTTGCGGTTCAGTTGACCGACTGGAATCAAATCGACAACCTTTTTAAGTTTTTCAAGCACAACATTGAAAAGTATTCTTATTTCAGCCCATTCAAATACTCTCAAAGCCTCCTGCTTGATATCATATTCAACATCTTCGACACAAAATAAAGTTTGACCAAAGCTCCTACTTCTGCTACCATATCACATCCGCTGCTTTAAAACTTTCAAGTGAGAGAAAGTCCTTTTTAGTATGCACACAGAAGAGCTTTTGGTACAACTGATTTATGACCTCGCTCCCTCCGATCAAACCTCATGGGCCAGCGATTCATCACATATGCGACAATGGCAAACAGACGGGCGTCTGAAGGAGCTGGCCATGCAATGCAGGAAGAAATAACTCACTTATCTGGAGCTGAGATTGTCCTGCGCATGATTAGGCAGAGTAAATACGTCCCAGGCAAACAAACAAGCCATTCATCGTATATAACCTGGTTACTTCCAAAAGGGGCTTTTATCAAGGTAGATGGCACACCCTTACAGTCCATAAACAGCCATTGGAGCACTTCCTTGAGTTGTGTGGGAGTTTATGAATCCTATTGTTGCACCTCTACCTCTTCATGGCACCAATGAGCAGATTGGATCTATGGGTAGGACACAGTGAATGGAGGAAATGCCCTTACAAGGAACAGACCTTGTGAAGTCAGGAAGTGAGGAATGAAAAGGCCGTCTGGTGGGAGCAGATAAGGAACTAGGCGGAGATCTTTGAACTCTGAACCCAACCCATCTTTGAACACAGTGACCTCAGCGCCTGAGTCAGAGGAAACTGTGGAGAAACCGACGGCGTGAAACAGACACACCTTTCAGAGCCCAAGAACAGATCAGCAGCAGCACATTGAGATGGAAAACGGGCCTCTGAGAGCCGGATGATAAAAGACGGTACAAGGCTTCTCCATGTGAGGAGGCTCTTTGTGTGGCCGAGAGCTCGAGGCACACGGTCCCCGCTCTGAAGCCGTGAGGGGGGGGGGGCAGGAGGGTCAACCAAGGACGAGGCTACAGCATCAAACGGATACAGAAAGAGAGGAAGAGAGCGCCAAACCCTCAGTATACCAGAGAACCACACCACATGAAGGGAACACAGCCATTCGCCAGTCTGGATTTGCACTGCTGGGTTGGCATGCAAATCCGAGAGGAGCCCATGCATGCACTCCACACACATGGTGAAGGACATGAAGGAGCCGCGCTCTGCTGGAGGCCTTACAGTAACATGATAGGGGTTATCCGGGGTAGGGTCCTGGTATTAGTCTCCATAATCATTTGGGAAGGAAGTGAGTGTCACTTGAAGACAAGAACAAGTCTGTTTTCCCTTCAGCTCCATCGCCTCTTAGCACATTTACGAGACAACGCTCCGCTGCCTGTCGTCGATGCCGCCGCAGCAGTAAACAAAACTGATTTGGTGTTTGCAAGACCAAAAGGTCAGGGTTTGGATTTCACGTAGACACAAATGTTCTCAACGAATACTATGAGACAGTACTGTGCTTGTAAAGTTTCAAATTGGAAAGAGCCTCTTTAAAGTCTCTTAGATGATTGTAATGTTTTTATATTGTTACCATTTAACAGTTTGGTGAACTTAATAGCTCAAAATGACGAGCAGTTGCAATAAAGAATGAGATACAATGAATAGCAAGAGTCGTTAAAAAACGAAACCTCTTTGTTAACTTTACCAACATTTAATAGCACAACTTTTCTCCAGCATCCCATGCTTTATGTCCCAGATGTTTTCAACAATCATTAGGACTTCAGAGGCTTACATTTGTTCCCGAAAAACAAGACTTTGCTTTAATGAACTTGAATTAAAAGGGTGTTGAGGTTGACTTGACTTGCAAGTGGCTGAAACAAACACAATTGGACATGTTCTGATTAAGACTTGTTGAGTTCAAACGCGTTGGTTTCCATTTATCCAATTAAATCATTTGAAACTGAAATGAAACTGCCTCCAATGCTTTTCTGCCGTGGACCATAGACGAGATGAACCACCATAGTTCCTTTCTTTTTTGCCATTATCTTTTGAAAAATGAAGACTTGATTACATATGAATGAGTTTAGAGATGACAAATAAATAATATATATTTTGGTTGATATATATTTAATATCAACCAACTAGTATTGAAGCTGAAACTGGTCATATCAGAATAAATATTGTGGATGATAATGGTTATTATCCGCTCCTTGTGTTCTTATATGCATCTTTGACTTTTTACCCAGGACAATGCCCTGTTAATTTCTTATACTGATGATTCATCCAGTTGAATTTCCATCCAAGCAGCTAAAACGGGACTTTTCTAACTCTGAAAGCCCAAAATAACTCCTTCAACTTCCTCTCTAGAAATCTTTCACTCTAGTTATTACCGTGGCTACAGATACAAACGGTGATTTGGTCAAACGTCAATGGAAAACATCGGAGCCTTGTCTGAACTCCGGCAATACTCAGAGTCAAACATCGCTCTCTTCATTAGACAGGAACAACCGCTGGAAATTGAACCATTTTGACAACCACAGATTGGAGGGAAAGTTAAACGTCCAAGAGTTAATTTGATCTCTCCAATAAAATTATTACAGCACAATACGCACTCTCATTAGAAGCACATTTCATTTTATCACCAAAGCCTTTTTTAATACCATTCATTACGTAATCCTCGAGGCCTGTTTGTGTTAGTGTTGGTTGGCAGTTTGCAGGTTGATTGACAGGTCGATCCTCTCAGAATGACTTTATCACACAGTCAATCACACAAAGTCCTCTAAGCCGTGGGCGCCTGCTGCCTATTTACCTTCTGAAAATGCACACCTTAGCTAATTTCTATGATGGCTGGAGCTGATTTGTAATAACGAAAATCACCCTAGGGATTTCTAAAGCTTATCCAGCATATAATTAATATGCGTCTCCTGAAGGGATGATCTCGTCTGAGGTGCTCGAACTAGTTAAGCGGTTGAATAAACAGGAAGGTTTTTCCCTCCTGTTGAAGCACACACCTTTTGAGAGCCATTTTGAATGGAGAGTCACTGGGCTCACTTGTATTCATCTGCCTTTTTGTAATACTGAGACCAAGTTAAATGTTAACGACTGGATAAGCAAAATGGCTCGGTAATAAGGAATAAAGCAATATAGCTTTTTTTTTTGGCTTACATCACCTTTACCAACGTTATTCAATCTGGTTCTGTGTGCAATAATAACCTGATATATTTTACAGCTTGACATATAAGCTTTAAATAATATACTAAACGGCCAGAAAAACAACAAATATGCACAATGGACACACTGCTTTTTGTGAACATATATCTAAGCTGTGAGAGGACCATGCCAGGTGTAATGGGTTTGCCAGCCGCCAGCTTACAGCATTTAAATGCAGCTGGGCTCCACTGAAATCCCAAAAACAGCTCTGTTCTGTTTGCTTTTCCACGAGTTATTCCCATATTCACTGTCCGTCTGTGGCTTGGACTGGCTCGGCGACACACAGTGTGCCAATATACATATAAAGCCAAATGGAAGCTCTGCACAAAACACTACTCTGCTCTGTGGTGAGCACCAAGCCCGGCCGGCACACCCTGTGCACAGTTCACATCACAGACCCACGATCTCTCCGGCCTCTCTGCTCTCGGTGTGTAATCACATTGATGGGAGTCGTGGCAGGCTGGCAGGGTAACGGGTCACGGTGCGAATGCCTTGTCCTTTCACATCTGATACCAGTGAAGGCCACGCCCACCAGAGAGGATGTTTTAAATCCGCTCTGATCCTCAAGGACTGTCTCCAGAGATCAGTCTCCTTTTTCTCTAAACCCACTTCATCATTTTCAATTGTTCAATGCTTTCATCCCTCATTACACAGTTGTATCTGAAACATATAGGATGAGTACATCATTGGCATTGGGTTTCTTAAAATGTGTATTTCACTACTTTGCGACTATGTTAAAACCCAATGAAATATAATAAAATGAATAATGGAAGCCAAATTCTTTTGGACATTTTGGGGCTAAAACATTTGACAATTGACATTTATCGAGAAAAAGACCCCCAAAAATCTCCATTTCAGATTTTCAAATGTTGCTTCTTTATTTAAGTGAATATATGAATGTGCTGGACTGCTAACACAAGCTATTGGAAGTTATGACAAGGTGTGATGAATTGTTTTTCGACACCACTTTATTGATTTATTAGAGAGCCAGAAGTCCACAGCTTCCAACCAATCACTTCAAGAGGTGGCTCCACTGATGAGTTCCTCCGCTACACTTAAAGGAACTTTAATCAGCTGGTCCATGGTGCATGATTGGATTAAATGATTAACCACAATTGTAATTGACAGACTCACTGATATTTAAGATGGTCATTAGTTGCAACCCTAGGGAAACGTAATCAACTATTTTCATGTCTTACCTTGCTGGGGGTGTTATCAGCTGCTAGAGTACTCCTGGGTGGGACTTGGTAGATGTCTTGTGCCGGGGGAACTTGATAGATGCTCTGTGGACTCTGGAGGGAGGGGGGCACCTGGTAGATCCCCTGAGCCCCCCCTGAGCCAGCCTTCTGCTGATAGGCCGAGCTCTGAGGGGGGGACTGGGCAGCAGTGGCCGGCGACTGGGCCTCGAACATGGGTCCGATCAGCAGCTTCAGGCGGTTGCCAGGGGCGATGCCTTGGCGGCCGTGCAGGGAGCAGAGCCACCAGCCCTCCAGCCCCCCCGTGTTCTGCTCGATGACCGTCAGGATGTCCCCTTTACGGAAGGCGAGCTCCTCGGGGGACTCCGGCATGTTGTCGTACAATGCTTTGGCCATCAGGTTCTGCGGAAATAAGGGCACACATTGTTCTTTAGACAAAGTTCATGGTTTCTGTTTCCATTCTAATGAACATAAATGCATTTTAGGAAATCAACGCATTAACTTTCTTGCTTAGACTTGGAGTAGATCAATTCCATTCTCATTCCTACACTTTAAGTTAGAAGCTTCCGCCTGTAGCAAGTTAGCTTATAGCTTAGCACCAAGAGTTAAAAACAGGGGGAAATAGTTGGCCTGGCGCTGGCCATCGCCTCTAGAGCTCAATAAAGAACAAATGTGTAAAAGCATCAAGTGAGGTTTTGTTGTCTCAAGGTGACTATGCAACTTCAGGAAATGGCTGATAGCGGACAAAAAAAGTTTACAGCAAAAAAATGTATACCGGAAAAACCCACAACTTATGTATTTGGATCTGGGTCTGTTTATTGTAGACAGAGCCAAGCTGGCGTTTGTCCCCATTTTCCAGATGTTATGCTAAACTAAACCAATCATCTACTATTTGTAGTTTTTTAAGCACACAAAAACAAGTTGTTCCAAACCCCACACTTAATGCCAAAGTATTATTTTAAAACAATGTTGTTTACTTTTTTTCACAGTACTTCTTCGGCAGTTTTCAACAATTTTGGTGAATGACATGCTGGTGAACTTTTCTTCAAATGACCATGGAGGATCCCATTAGCCCCCAGCTCTACGCCAGATGTCTTTCAAACCAATGTGAACTTGATGGGATTTGATCAGCCGGCTCTCTGCTCGAGGGCACAGTTATCTAAAGGGCCAGCGCAGGGCGGAGGGATAATGACTCTGAACCACAGATTCTGGAGATAGGAAAACCCCTAGAGTGTGCCACTTCTGCCTGAAAGAGGCATAATTAAGCCTAATTGCCTCAGTAAATGCATCAGTCCTTTTCCTTTAGCTTGTATTCATCCATGGAAGGAGTTAACTGAGGATGAACACTCCTTTTCAGCTGCTTCATAATCGCTCGATAACAAACTTTAACTCTTGGGAGATGCCCAGCACAGCAACAGTCCTGTGCTTAAACTCTGTAAGCTCCATAAATACAATTAGCGATTAAGTGCCTTGCTCAAGGGCAACTAAACTGAAGGAGAGGAGAGTGTTTGGTTTTCCCAGCTTGACTGTATTTTGTGCAAACCCACTACCTAAGTGAAACATGTTTTGTTGTTTTATGTATCGCCTTTTCTTCTGTAATCAAGTCAAATGTATATTTCTAATGACGACAAACCTACAGAGGGTTGAAACCACACTGCTGCCGACGTTAAAGCTTTATAAACTCATCCTGCAGTTTGTATTAACCCCACTTGTATCAGAATAAATGAGCTGCGTATAATATGATTCCTAATCTAATTTCAAACTACATGCGCATTCGGATTAGAAACACATATTTCTACAGAGGGAGGATTATCAGAAACATGCAACCAAGAAACCGAGACTAACTGCTTCCACACCCAAATATAGCTTCTGAAAGGGAAATCCAGTTTCTCTAACGCCTAACCCCTTCAGTGGCAGTGTGGGAATCAGGAAGCCCAATTTGAGGCTTTCTTGAAACCTCTTTGACCTTCCTCTTTCCTACCCGGCCTGATTCAGGCAGTTCCCATGTGAAACTCTTTCTGCTGCCGACGTCGTTATCTCTCACTGCGGGCCTCTCTGGCTATTGTCTAAGTTTGCTGTCAGGGCCATTAGCCGGCAACACCTGTCGCACAATTACATCCCCACAATCAACCCCCTGCCACCAGCTAGCTGCAACAAGTTTTGATTGTGACCACCCGAGGTCGAATTAGCCCAATGGGAGAAGACCTGGATGTTCATGCTCATTGCAATAATGTCATCAATGCTGGCATCCATGAGGAAACAACATGCTGATTACTGTGATTACAACTGTAGCTCCAGCCAGAGTTTGAATCATTTCAAACATGCAAGAACATTGTGTATTATCATAAACCTCCCTCTCTGTCTAATGTTCATTTGTACGAATCCCATTCACTAAACCCTTTATTCGTCTTCAAACTGCACACATTTGTTGTAGAGTGCTTGTTTAAGCCTCATGAATGTCAATTGCCCAATTTTGAGATTGAATTATTAGCATATCAAGGCCTTTTTAAATGCGCCATATCATTTGACTTTCTCTTTTCTGTTTGATGGCCAAGTTTCATCTACAGAATAAATTCACACAAAGGTCATGCAGACAAAAAGTTAACAAGATTGGCAGATGTATCACTATTGTTGTTAAGGGAATCAAAATAATCCCAAATAATCCAATTCAAGCACTGAAGGACAGGTCAGGGGAGGATATCAGAATAACAGATTGACAGAAAGTCTATGCTGTCATGCTGAAATATGCCCAAAAATATATAAATCCAAAGTAAAATGGCTCCATTAATCGAAAAAAGTAATTAAGATATTCAGGTAAAAGATTAGAAATGATGGCATCATGATTGTTACATTTTAATCACTTCTCCCCCCCTGCGGCGAATGGCAGACTACCGGACACGTCTGGGCACGATAATTGGTGAATTCCATCATTTAGCTGAAATGCCGCGTCAGAACTGTTTGCACAAGTCGTTCCTGCATTCGCTCCATGCTGTGGTAAACGGCTACGTGTTCAGAACAGGTCATTAAATGACCTCACAGAGCACAGAACTGCACGTAGCACACACTGCTTTGAGAGGATGCCACATGCACACAATCACAAACCAATGTGTACACATACAAAAGTGGCTAAAAGTTTGACCTTATATTTGTCCTTCATTCAAAAAGAGGAAAAATATCTCAAGCTTTACAATTATTTAGTTTTCCAGTGTCGTTTATTTTTTTTCTCGCTACATTGAGTCAACTAAATATAAACTGTACCATGATGTCCTTTATACCATGAAGGTCATTTCACATCGATAGAACGCTTAAACTTTAGTCTTTTCTAGCAGTACATTGCATTAATAAGTCACACATCAGTCTGCATTTGTGTTCAAACAAATCTGAACACGTACGTTATGGTGTGTTGAGGTGAGTGTGGCGAGTGAGAAACATGTTCACACACTTAACCCTCACACTGTAGTTTTGCTTTATCGGAGCAGAGCTTTCGGAGGTAAACATACAGACAATATAAATGAACATCATGACCACTTGAATAGCACCTCGACTAATAACGATTGAGTCATAGGCTACATGAGCCATACATATGAGAAGATATGAGAAACAGAAAACATCACCCCTTATAATTTAGAACAAACCTGTTGTTAGCTGTAATGGCTAACAGCTACATGCAGATCATCTTTTGAAGTGATGCTCCTGTTTTTGTTTGTGCTGCTGCATCACTGTAATCGCAGCAGGTGAAACTGAGTATTAAAGCGGGCGTCAGATCTCTGCTATAAACATTGGTTAGTCCCAACACGGTGACTGCACCGCTCGCCATTGATCTTCCTCTAAACACATGTGTTTGTCATTTGTCAGTGGGCAGGCGGGGAGGGCCCCTTCTGCTTCACCCACTGACGACCAGCTTCCAGGAAGTTATGTGTTATAAGTCAGCGAGGCGTTCTGCTGCTTCCTAATGTAAACACAAAGCTTTTCTGGTCCTGCCATTTAAATATTGATGTAATAACAGAGGTTAGAGGGGGTGTTCAGAGAGGGTTAGAAGGCAAGAGCTTATCTCAAAATAAGCCGAAAGGTCTTTTAATGGTTTTGCTCATTGCTATTTTTCAAACCTTATTGGGCCCACTATGTCTTAAGCACGTCAAAGGAAACAAGGCAGTCAAACCTGGTATCCTTTTACATTTCCTCTTATATAACGTTTATGAAAAAGTTAACCCTGATTTTAATTTTAGATTTTTAACTGGATTTTGTTATACCGTATTTCTATGTAACCTCCTAAGGTTATTTATCAGTTATTTGCATAATCTATGGCTTCTACCATTTGTTCAAATGTAGAGCTACATGAATCCATTATTAGTTTTACAAAGAAGTCATTATTTCTAAGCATCCATTCATCATTGAAAAAGTGTCTTTAAATATTCTTTGATTTTAGCTTCTTAAATGTGATAATATGCTACTATCTGATAGTTGTCTAAATATTTTAGAGCTGATGGTCGAATAAAATAACAAACACATTAATTTTCAATAGATCTAATAATTCCTTATTTGAAATATGTAATGGTCTATGAAATGTCAAACAATAATGGAACAAATGGCCACAGTGTTGATTCAGAATTTGTTTTCCTCCGAATTATAGTGCAAACCCCAAAACATACAGTTTACATTTATATAAAACTGAGAAAATATTTTTGGGCTATTCCTTTTAAAAGTGAATGAAATGTTTACCTGTAACTATTTGGTTAAGGATGAAGCTTGACAACCATTAGCATGATTACTGAAGAACGTATCTGTTGCAGATAAAAGGAGGTATGAAACTTGTGTACACATGTATTTGATTTATTATTGGGGGTTTCCCATGTCTAATGCCGCTCTCTACAACATCTGGTTTCAGGGGCGTTCTCACAGCCTTGTATGTTTTGGTCATTAGAAAACGAGGAATTGTGCAAATCTGAGCCGTCCAGATTCCCACCTGGAGCTGCACTGCAGCCTGAAGACCCAGCTGTCTGAGCCCCTCCACTCTGACTCACAAACCTTTACATCAACAAGGCTTTTTTTCCACCAGCGTCTCGCCTGAGCACAAACAGTGTAAACGTCCTGTGTGAGTAAAAGCCTTCGCTGACCATCCGAAAATAAAACCTTACGTAACTGTACTGCTTACTGAAAGGGCCCCACCTTTGCTTTCAGTCAGTTGTGGCTCTGCCTCTCTGGGGTAGACATCAATCTACTAATAATCAAGGTGGCTTTGGCCAAACAAGCACAACAAAAAAGATTGCCCTGCTTCTGCAGCCAAAAACCCAACCACAGCACCCAGCAGTAACATAGCGTCCCCACAGCAACGAGAGCTGTTCGTCTTTCAAAGAGAAAAGGATATTTTCAATCAAGAATAACAACAACCTGCTCCAAAAAAAGTGGTACGCTCCAACTGTGAAAACCTATTGGTGTGAAAGTTAGGACTGTACCAACTGCAACAAGACCCGGGTTGGTTCGCGGAAGAGGGCGAACCAGCACACTCATTTGGCCTCATTTCACATGGTTAAATATAGAAAATAATTATAGTAATGACGGTAATGAGGACCTGATGACTTTTACAAGCCGCTCCTCAGAGTGCGGGTGAGCGCCAGTTCAAATAAATGGGCCGTGTGAAGGGTTCTGGGTAGAAAGGGCTCATGGGAAGCGGTTCAGAGCTCAGACCACATGGTAATTTCTTCATTTGGACATTTTCATGAAGGTTGACCCTCTGATTACAGCCTAAGCCAGTGGGCTGCCATTAACATAATTACACAGCAGCCTCGGTGAAACTTCACCTCCGCTATTTCGGAAAAAGTCTTGTGGAAAATGACATAACTTTTGTAGCTTTTATTTTAAGCCGGGGAAACGTGATCCAATACATGCACTGCTGCCACACAGGGACTGATTGATATGTTATGCACGCAGCTGTAAATCAATATGACACAGTTACAGTGGCATCGATAGAGCTACAAATCAATGGTTTATTCCAGCTGTGTGGCTTCCATCATCGTCATCAGCCATTGATTGGTTTCCAATACCTTTTGGTCCGAGGCACCCAAACAGCCATGACATGTTATGACTTTATGTACTGACTGAATGTAGGTTCCAAATAAATAGTACTATTTAGGGATGTCCCGATCACCTTTTTTTGCTCCCGATCCGATTCCGATCATTTGATTTTGACAATCTGCCGATACCGATTTTTCCCGATCCGATCTTTATGCAATGCATTAAGAGAAAAAAAAGGTAACAGATAACGGCTGGTCATCCAACGCGATGAATTCAGCTATCTTGGCTGTTATTTGTTTGGCCTTTTCACTGTTCTGGGGCAGTTTCTCTTTCCTTTTAAAAGTCTCTGAAAGTGTCGGTTGTTTCAGTGCCGTTACCTGAGTGGCCGCTGTGTACTCGCCGTGTTGTTGTTGGTGTTTGTTTCTCAGGTAGCGTATTAGATTGGTCGTGTTGAACGTAGCTCTGTTCTTTCCACCACGCGGAACCTCTGCCTTGCAAACATTGCATCTGGCTGTTACACTGCCTTCGCTTTCAATTTTATAATACTTCCAAATAGACTCCCGAGTCACCAGCTGAACGTAGCCTCTCGTTAGCTTACTGCTACTATTAGACACTGCGCCCTGCCCGATCCCCGATTTTTTTCTCCCGATCCCCGATTTTTTGAAAATCACGTGATCGGCTCCGATCCCCGATCACGTGATCGGATCGGGACATCTCTAGTACTATTCATTATATTATTACATTCGTTCTACAATTGAACCATCCACATTTAGTTTGATTAGTTCAGCAATAGTACACTATTATTAATACTAGTACCATGACTCTCAGTTGCATATGTGACAGTAACTACAATCTTTTCTTAAACATAACAAAATTAAGAGTGGTGTTGCCTAAACCCAACTTCCTTTGAATAGGGAAGTTCAATTTGAAATTGCACTGTAACAAGCAGCACTTCAATTAGGTTATTGACAGAGACACTACAGGGGTACCTGTTGGTTATCAGAAAGAAATGTTTTTTAATGAACATCCCCTGCAATAATTCAAAACTTTGTATATGGTTATTTCTACCATTAGCTACCTGTTTTAACCTCTGTGCTGGCATGTTAACTCTTATATTGACTCAACAATCTTTCCACGTACTACCTGGCAACTGCAGAAGTTCCCCCTGGGGTAATTCCCCACTGTGAAATCACTCTGTTATTGGACAGAAATAACATCATTGGCTTATTCATTATTTTTCCCCCCAACATCTGAATAGCATGATTTTGTGACTTGATTTGTGACTGTGTAATGATTTTCAGTGGACCACAGACATCAAGAAACAGCACACCAAGCTCCTCCAGGCTGATAGAACAGGCTCTATTCATCCTGCATAAAAGACGATTGTATCCCCAGTGTAAATATGACACCCACCACCTTCCCTCTTCTCCTATTTGTGATTCACAAGCTGTTGCAGCACTGCAAGGAAATCTCCACACCCCAACACTTCTAAACAGCAACAGTGTGGTGACTGTCTCTCTTAGACGGGATGTGATGTGCAGTTTTTTGTCTAACCACACTGCAAGCTGTGACCACTGAAGCTTAAAGCATCTATGTTTGAGAGCTGACATACTTGTTTAGTCAGTCGATATGCATCGCTAAAACTGTGTCTAAGACATGGCATTTACCCAGAAACAAGAATAAGCACATTTTGTCTTTGTTTGGCTTTCTCGCCATCCTGTATATTGTATGTTAGTACCAAGAATAAAAAGACGTATCTATCGAAAACATAATGGTTGGACATATTTATAATGAAAATGACCATTAGTTGCATATTTCTACCATTCTGATTGTTAAACTGTGCCAACCTTTTTGCAAGTTACAGCATGGAAACTCGTGATGCAACACAAGCATGCCGTCAGCCACATCTTGCTTTAGTCACAGGAAGTGATTTGAATAACTTCTTGGTTTTCTTCCGAACTCTATCCATTCATCATGGGTGTTTTATTTGTTTACTGTCACATAAACTACAAGGTAACTTCTTAGCCTGCAGCACTTCCAGGCTTCCTTCCACTGACCTCGACTTATCACCTCACATCTTGGACTCCTCCTCGCTAGTCTTGAACACTAACCTATAATTAGATGAAAAGCTACACTGGAGATGTTCTCTCTAAAAAGTGTATTGAATTCTGTGAACTGTAATGTCTGCTTGGCAAACATTGTGCAACGTTGCTTCTCATATTCTGCCAAATCGTTCCAGGACTCTGTGAATGGTGCAGCAGGAAGAGAAAGTGTCATTCAATTTGAGAACCCAAGTTGGCATGTTGTTGTCGTTGAGCAAAGCTATGAATCTTTTCACGCTCTAAGGGTTTTGTTCGGTTGGCGACACCCTCTGACCTACAATAGACCATTTCCCGCACCTCCTTGGGGTCAAAAACGTAAAGTAAAAACAACAGTATGGATGGTATTTATGGGGCCCATGCCAAGAGGCGCTGAGTGTTGGCAGAGCGGAGGCGTGGATTGCTTCCAAGCTCGACATTGATGCCAAAAGAGGGTACATGAGTGCATCGTGGTAACCCCCGGAGACGAGAGCTAATCCCTCCAGGGGGCATTAGCCGAGTTGTGAAATATGTTTCATGGTATCTCCGCAGGGCCACATTGAATGGTTTTTACATATAGGAATAGCCAATGAGATGGAGATTCACTTCAGTGTCCTCCCGATTTCACGCTACGGAAAGATCTCACAGACACAGAAAGACAAACAACTGAAGCTGCCATCTTCCCCCTTTCAAACATGAAGGGCATCTGAGATAAAAGGAGCATCTTTTGTTTATTATTTCGCCATTTTTAACAATTTAGAGCTTTTCAATACATCTACTGAGGATGTGCTTTCAGTTTTTTTATTTCCCTGTCAGAGGGTGGCACTCTTTCTTTCATTATATATTCATATGTCAAGTATTTTTTATGTTTTCTATTGGATTTATTTTTTTTAAATGCCCATGAGAAGCACTTAGGACCCAAGTTGATATGTTAAAACTCTTTTGTCTAACAAATGGTTTCATCCAACCAAACAGTCAAAGAGCCAAAGATATTCAGTTGTCATATATGACAAAGAAAAACATAAAATTGTCACATTTTAGGAGCTGGAATTTTAAGAAATCCATCTCGTGGCTTCTCTGAGTACTCAAAGTACAGAATGAACCAATTCAGTGCAGTGCCATTAAACACTTTTCTCACTGTCACGCTGACTCTTATCTGCCAACAGGACGGACTCTCCACAGGGTCGAACCTGGCCAACAGTGGCTCGCTACATCTTGAGAGATGACCCTGCAAAATAGTTGGCATTCCTCTGGGGGAAGGAAGGGGCTGGCGGGAATGATTTCCCCCAAAGGTCAAACATGGAAATGATTATCTGCATTGTTGCTGATATTGGGTAGTTTCTCTCTCTCTCGTTGGCTGGAATGAGCACACAATGCAGTCTATCTGCTTCAGACGTCTTTTTGAATGTTTAATACTGGCTCACGGTGCGAGGGGGTTTAGGGGGGTTGGGCGACTGCTTTTGAGTCTCATTGGGGGAGAAGCTCTTCACGCTTACTTAAAAAATCTTGAGCAAACTTGAAGTCATTCTGCATTCAAATGTTCAGAAAACTGGACGTCACAGCATAAAAATACCCTGACTTTTTTAACAACGTGAGAGTAAATTATGATAGAGAGTCTGTGCAAAAGCTATTTCACTGCTTGAACGTGAGCATAGAACTTGCAGGTTTTCTCAAAACGAATTGTTTGCCTGGTTTCCTTTCAGGAGAACACAAATGTCTCTAGACAAAGAGTAGACTGTCGGTACTGCCACTAGACTCATTTACAATGTAAAGGGGCACCTTGAAACAAATCATGTGCATCTTCCGAAACAACCTTCCCACGCACGATCGCCTGGAATGCTCTCATTCTCACGGGGCACTTCTCGACCTCCAGGCTCCCATCCCCCCATCCAACAACCACCGAATACATCCAACTGTTTGCCCTCTCGTTCCCCCCACAACTTCCTCTTTCTTTTATTTTCTGCAGGCCCTTTCAGCATCACAAATCCTCCTCCTCCTCCTCCTCCTCCTCCTCCTCCTCCTCCTCCTCCTCCTCCTCCTCCTCCTCCTCCTCCTCCTCCTCCCTCTCAGAACAATGTCTGCTCTGCTCTCCTCAAAACCTCTTTGCTGTTGGACCAGTGCCTGGAGCCTGAACCCATAAAAAAGAAACACCAAAGACACACAAGCACACACACATATTGGTATGGGTCCACCTAATCATTCCTCACTGTGGTTGTGAAGCTATTTCTGCAACAGTTACGTCAGCTACCAAGGAATGAGTTTAAGGTTGTGGAGGTATTTGGGTGAGAAGATGGGGGAGGTCTTTTAAAAGCTAACTCCAGAAAATAGTTTAGTGAAGCATTAAAGGAATAGTTTAACATTTTGGGAAATACACTTATTCTGGCGGAGAGTTAGACAATTACAGCTATATCACTGACGTGTCTGAAAAGTCAACAAAGCTAGAGATAGAGAGTTAGCTTAGCATAAAGACTGCCTGTGACCAAAGGTTAGGCTTCAACCTATAGCTGCACCGCACAAGCTCAATAATTAACATTTCCAATTGTGGTTAATCTGTATGAAACTCAAATAGTTAAAGAAAAATATGTTGTTTTTCAATGGAAGTTAAACTTTAAATGGTAGGTTAACAACAAGAAAAAAATATATAGTTGCCATACATTTCACTGACATTGGAATAACAATATGATTCATTGTATTGGAGGGAATTAAGTGTGTGGCAACTTGCAGGCTGGGATATCTATAGCACTCAGCTTTCATTCTGAATTATATTTTGACACATTTTAACACATATTGTGCATTCTTATTAAAAGGACTAGTCCATATTGCAATTTTGATGAAATCTAAACAGTAGTTCCTGCCTGCCTAAAGTCCAAACCTTACCATTTGTGTACACAAGGAATCAGCCTTTATGCTAAGCTAAGCTAACTAGCTCTGGCTTTATACTAACTATACAGACATGAGTGTGGTGTTGACTACTATCTCATCTAACTCTCCAACCAGAAAGTGAAAGTGCAATTCCCAAAGTGTTGGTACTCCTCCTGCATTTGAAACCTGTGGGCCTCACTGACGCTGTTAGAAATCTCTCTGTTTGCGGACCCATCAGGGGGATTATACGCATAAAATGACCTATGGAAGACAAGCCTTCCCTTCACACCTGAGCACATGGGAAACCAGGAGGGGAGGGGGGTGAAGGCTGTGGCACCTCACCTCAGGCCATGAGACGGGGCGCCAGACGCTCGTTAGGCTGGTGTTGAATACCGCTCTGCGAGGAAAATAGCGCTTAATATAGCTGTGAATAATTCATCGCGGCTGAGATCAAGAGCAGAGATTTGATAGGGGACATAGTTAACTTTGGCACTATTTAACAGATTTAAAGATGGACACAGTGACGGAAAATGTGTAATCTGATTTTCCAACCTTTCTTATGTCTGCCTGTCTGCCACACTACTTTTCATCTAGCAGTGTTGCATAATCCAGATATGTTTATCATAAGCAAATAGCGCTCTGCTTGATTTCTGTCCTCTCCTTATCTCGCCTCAGTCAAACAAAGAAGCACCGTTTTACGTCAGAGATCCCCTTTTGCTTGGAAACACTGTTGTTGATCGCAATAACATTATCTTCCACTAATCTCCAGGAGGAGTTTTCTGAGGCTGGCCTTGATCTGAAAACCCATCATCAACACTCTTGATTGCTCCGGCTCTCTCCGGGTATGTGAGCTATGTAACTAACTGGACAATGACTCAGTCTGGACCATGACGCAGACACACAGCCTGCACCACCCTCCAATCACAACCCCACCCTGCTAAACATTGACACAGCCCAGTAGACGCTGGGGAAAATGGATCCAAAACTGTGTCAAGTCAATAGCCTGAGCCAACACAACTACTTCACACTTCACAAAACAGCCACTGCCCTCCAAAACCTCTGAATCATCCAAACACTTTGCACAGTTTTTACTTCCCTAATATGGTGAGGTAGAATTCTCACTGAAAGAGGGGATGACATTTAAATGCAACAGTTCAGTAACCAAGGTTCTTGCTAAATGCCCATTAAAACAGTGTTAAAAGCTCAAAGGCATTCACACAGCAGAGCTCCAGTAAGACCATGACATGTTAACATCCAGCAACAGTTCATAATGTAATTGAGATGGGCCTGAAGTCGAGCTGTCCATCACAAAGTAAAATCCTAAAAGAATCATATTGACAGACATAACAAAGACTCTGATTGGCTAAAGGGAAGAGTAATATGAGAGCATTGAGGACCTTTCATGCAGACACAATTCATTGTATAGTGAAAGCGCCAAACAATCTCAGCAAGAAGCGGAAAATACAGTTAATGGTATTAATTAGAAAATATGAAAATATGTGTTGTGCCAGTGTGGCAGCTTTCCCTGTAACACCTCCACTATTAGGTTACAGGAACCCAAAGATTTTCTCAAAGGAATATTTGGCGAGTTAACAGTTTGGCCAATTTCAACAAATAAATCTACTGACTAAATGGTTATCTGGCAATGACAATCCATTCATACTTCAAGATATTTCAACAAGAAAGCCAAACAGTTCTTGGTTCCTGTAGTTTTGATGATCTCATATATCTTTGGATGTACAGATATAAAATTATGTTTGAGTTTATGGTATAGTTATAGATCATGAAGACTGTTTTAGGTGAAACCCAAGTAAAACAGTTATAAATTGAGTTACAAATAAATTAAGACATACTTTTCTGAGGATGATATCCATATTGCCCAGCTAAATAAAACGATAACCAAACAAAGTCCAACACCAACAAAAGGTGGTGATCAAATAGCACATTGAATGCAAAGTGGAATAACGTGCTTTTGTTGGCAATCTGACTTTCAAGGGGGGGAGGAGGGTACGCTTTTCCTCTATTTACGCCCTTGTGATCGTAATAAATGTAGCCCGAAGGCATAGATAAAACAACTGAATGCTGTAGACTCAAATGACACACACACACACACACACACACACACACACACACACACACACACACACACACACACACACACACACACACACACACACACACACACACACACACACACACACACACACACACACACACACACACACACACACACACACACACACACACACACACACACACACACACACACACACACACACACACACACACACACACACACACACACACACATAGACCAGACACTTCTACCAAAAGTGACAGCATCTTCTCAGCAGTTTCGCTTTTATAACCTGATGATTTTTTCAAACAAACCCGGATGCACTCATTTAAACAACTTATAATTACCGCGTTAATGCCAACAGTGGAAAAGTTGTACAATCATCCACGTCGACTCTTCTGACAAAACCAGCTTTGTAAATAAGTATTTCTTTAACATACATAATGACAAACGAGAAAGTGCTGTTCCAATCCAAGTCGCATTACTTACTTTGTATTTCATTTTGCAGAGGTCTCTTCTGTGACTCCAGTAAAAAGTGAGTTAAATATCCGCTTTATCGCATTCAAAGAGCGCACATGAGTGAGTGCAGGGCCTGAAGAGTTTTCTGTGTGGTTAACCAGCCATCCAGAGCTTCAGAGACGTAGAAACACTCTCTCTGTGGACCCTGCACCGCTTCTTTCTGCTCTTCCAGAGCCAGACTACTCTTCATCACATTGACGCTGCGAGAGGCTCATTTGAGTAGAACGCCGCTGATTGGTCGGTGGAAGTCCCGCCTCCTCCCCCCCCCCCCCCCCGCGCGAACTGCGGAACTGCTCTGTTACAAACCTGACCTCGTTATTACAATAATAACAGATATATAATTATACAGATAGAACACATGTTTCAAAAAGTGTTCAGTAATGTCAAGTATTAAAAAAGTGCAATACAAAATGTAAATGTTAATATACTTCGCTTTTCCTAGGTCTTCTTACGTTTCTTTTTTCTTAACCTTCTATTTGACCCCACACTGTATGCCAAATTAGCTTTAAGCACGTCCTGTTTCCATTGTAGCAATGGAAGTACAGAAAACAATTGGTTACACATATAATGTTTAAATCTAAATTGGGATGATTCTTATTGAAGTTCTGCAATATTGTCAGAAACCTTTTTTCTATGATTTCTTCTATGATTTAGCCGATTTATCAACTTAAGTCAAAATCAATCATCATTATTTATATCCTCAGAAAGTATTAGTCCCATTAAATGGCAAAAATAAGTGTATCATGTCTGTGTTTAAATCTTAGCCGAGAAATTACTCATAGTAGAAAAACACATTTTGACGTAAAATGAGACAATCTGGCAATAGGTTTTAGTATCATGAATGTAATCATTTTTATTCTGCCCCTCGGGTATTGTGGGGCTTTTTAGATGTTTAAAACAAAAGTTCATTTAAATAACTGTAAAAAAAACATGTTGTTAATGATAATCAAACACTACACCTTGTATCGCTTCGCTAGCTAGCAATAGCTAATAGTCAAGTTTTTATCTAATTTGATTGCATGACTGTATACTGACCAAACTTCAATATGACTCATATTTAAATATTTTGTGTACCCCCTCCTGTTGTAATTTTAGTTACTTGAGTTATACTTGTTATGTATATCAAGATACATATGAATATTAAAATAAATGTAGGCTATATTGTTGAAATTACAAAAATAAAGCCTAATTTATATTTATTTGTCTACAGTACACAATTGAACAGATTAAGAGGAAGTTCTTGCCCTGTTGCAGTGTTGGCTGTTTTTCTGAGAACAGTGTAACACTGAGTTGGGAGGAAGTGCGATTATGTATCATCTTCTTCTGCATAGTAATGTGTCCGTTGGTTCAGAAGAAAATTACAACACCACACAGCGCTGCCTGTGCATCATCCTGCTCTTCAATGAATACATAAATGCATAAACAAATCAGTTTTCTCTCCGAGCTGTAGTGAACACTTCAACATCAGCTTCAGTTTACATGATTGAAAACAATGGCTGCACAAAATAATCGTTTTTGTATGTTCTCTTGGTCAATTCACCTTTTTTTGGAATACTAGATTAAGAGATTTTTTTAGAAATACTATCATTGATGCACCTTACTGCTCCACCTCGTAGGACTATTCTGCAAAACTGAGTTATTTTTACTTTGTTTGTGCTTATATTTATTGTATGGAGAGCTACTTTTAGTGTTGATGCACAACTTATTAGTAATACATTAAGTAGACACTTAGTTGTGTTAGTATTTTTAACAGAGCATTATTCCAACTTAAATTAGTATTTTAACAGAGTATTATTCCAACTTAAATATCTGATTACTTTTTCTAACACTGGTTGAAACTGACCATAAAGGGGTTTCCAACTATTTAAAAATGACAATCGCTGTTAACAAATTGCCTGACTTTTTCAACGACCACACCTGGAACTGTCACCCTCTTGATTGAATTAAATAAGGAAGATAACACATCTGAAGAATCTCTATCTTTCTATACAAAATACAAAGACTTTCCTGACATAATACTTAACTTATTCTTTCTTGGGAACATGTACAAATTATTTTACGGTACTTTAAAGGTTATCTTTAGTGCTCACCATGACTTGAGTGAAGACGACAGCGTAGATATCAGCTCAGTGTCTAATGGAGGTGACAAGGAAACACCCAAGCTGATCTCTGAACGAGCAGGAAATCCTTCTTCTCTCTGCATCACCCTGCTAACACATCCTCACAGCCCATCTCTGCAAAGTATGCATTATTGTTCTCCAGATCTGCATGTCATGTAACAGTGAAAAACAAAGCAACAGAAGTTATTCCTAACATCTTGCAGGCCTGATGTGGCCTGCAAGATGTCTGTTCATTATAGACTGTTTTCTCTAAAGGGGTAAATCTCCTGTAATTAGCTTTGCCTCTCATGTGTTTCCGAATGCTCTAATGTGTGTACGCTCATTTATCACAATCACAGGGACCCTATCGGATCTCATTGTCCCCCTCTGTACAGTCATATCCTCAGATGAATGCCTCTTGTAAAGGCACTCAAAGTGTGTGTGTGTGTGTGTGTGTGTGTGTGTGTGTGTGTGTGTGTGTGTGTGTGTGTGTGTGTGTGTGTGTGTGTGTGTGTGTGTGTGTGTGTGTGTGTGTGTGTGTGTGTGTGTGTGTGTGTGTGTGTGTGTGTGTGTGTGTGTGTGTGTGTGTGTGTGTGTGTGTGTGTGTGTGTGTGTAACATACACCAGACCAGGCCCAGCTGGTGCCCTTTCTCTGAGCCACAAGTGGGTACTGGGGGGATATTCTTTTCTGTGTATGCCATGTGATTATGTGCACGTGAGCACCTGTTTCCTATGACAAACACAACTCAATTACCCATCTGTTTGTATCAGCGCTGTGTAAAAAAAACAGCCTGAAATAATAAGCCAAAAAAAAGGTTGTTTATCCCATTTTTCAACACATTTGGCTGAGGTTGAATGAGTCCATTTGATTTCCATCTGTGTCATTTCCGCTGGTTTCAACTCGAGCTGTATCAGCTTGTCGCTGGTAGAAATTAGTGATTTACTGTAGAGAGCCTCTTGAGTTACAGCCCCAAAATCCTTCTTTTGATTCTCAGTTGCCCGAGGGAGATTTGTATTGGCATCCGAGCGTCGAGCCCGGTCACCATGACGACTGCAGTATTTGTGGTCTCACACCTACTGTATTACACGAGCAGAAAGGCCCCCGGAGGTCTTTCAGTGCTATTATGGCGCATTTCAGCACGGAAATGACCGGTAATAGTGCGAGTGAAAAATGAGCCTCCTGCCTTTCATCTCCGCCAGGTGCCTGTGATGTTTGGGTTACATAAGCGCCCCCGCAGATCTGACCCCAGGTTTAACAGAGGGCACCGTAGCCATACATCTTCCATAAGTGGAGATCACAGGGCTCTGTTGCCTCCAGCAGGGCTTCTTGCTGCTGTATGGTGGATGGACAGAGGCAGGAGGCGTCTGACTGACAACATCCCCTCTGTGAGGCCGGGCGGAGGTGGCCCCTCACTGCTGCCTGTGAAACACCGTCCCTCAATCTCTCGCAAACCAACTCAGGCAGATTTATGGGACCACCACCCTAAGTCCACAGACAGCGCTCTGACAGGCTAGGCCCCCCACTCTTCCTCTGTGTCTCCCTCTTTGTGCCCCGTGACCTTGTGCAGCCTTGTGGCCTGGCAGCAACGGAGAGGAATGCACAAAACTCACAAGAGAAGAAGAAGAGTGAAGAGTTTGGAAAAATACATGTGTATGAGAAAAAGCTAGTTGTTTTTTGCAAATTCAAGGTAACAGAGGGTGACTTATTGTTTTACAAATTGTCATTTATTCTTTAAAGATTTTCTTAATGTTGTCCAATGACACTTAGATGGCTATAATTGTTTAACTTCACCACACAAGTATCTCAAGTATATCATTTTGATATATTTCAACATTTCTTAACCAACAATGTAAGAGAGTAGACACAACAACTGGATGTTTTAAAATGAACACTAACATGAAACAATAATGAAAACAAAGTAAATTAAATCTGTTTTTTTGTTCAACTTTGCTAAGTTCAACATCAGGGAAGGTTGTGGTTTTACTTAGTACTATGTTAACATACTACAACACATTTTACATGAACTCCACACCTTACACACACACACACACACACACACACACACACACACACACACACACACACACACACACACACACACACACACACACACACACACACACACACACACACACACACACACACACACACACACACACACACACACACACACACACACACACACACACACACACACACACACACACACACACACACACACACACACACACACACACACACACACACACACACACACACTCACAACTTCCTGTGTAAGCTCTACAGTACATGTTCGCATAGACATAGCCATTTTTCTCAATGCTGTTTTTTAAATATATTTTTGGGTGAATAACCCTATACTGGGAAAACTAGAAAACAGTAAATCTTAACCTGTACCGTCGACATTTGGAGTAGACACATTCTGGGAGTAGTCTGATCCTTCCTCGTATTGTTTACTTTTCCTCCTCTCATAAAATCGGAGTAGGCTACTTACGACGAAACTGCAGGCTTACAATCAAGATGGCGGCAAAGATAACTAAAAGGGATTTAATAATCTCATATTCAGACTAACTTTTGAGGATCAAAATACTCAGTATACACCCGGCAAATATAAATTAGTCAAAAATGCCTTCCCCGACTCTAAAGCTTACTGATTAACACATTTTATCTTATTTGTTTAGTCGATAACATTTTAATTTAGTCTTGAATGTTTGTTTGGCTCCTGTCTTGCAAATGGTATAAATGAATTCAAGTCGGCAAACTGGGAACAAAACAAGTTGTCACAAAAATGTACAGAGATCCTTAGAATTTCAGTCATATGCAAGATAATGTCCAGCAGTCAAAAACTCTTCAAGTGTCAATACGTTTGTGGGAAAGTTGAGACATTTTATTGAATTATGCAATTGTAATGCTGCTTTTCTTACATGATACTTCAACATTTGCATTCAAATATTTTATGGAAATACTGGAATTTTTTTTTTTAGAAATACTTGTACTGAACTCGATGACTGAAACTGGCGATCGACTGAAACGATTACATTGAAATGATTTGATCATTTCCAAGCTGCTCGCTCTGCTCACAATATATGCGCTGCTTAACGTCTCCAGTCGCTGTGCTCAAACATTACAGCAGATTGATTTCCCTCTGCGTCATTAACTGAATCCACCACAGATCAGAGGAGACAGTCGCAGCACTATGAGCTCTGTAGCCTTTAGCAACACACTCCAAGGCTCCAGTTTGGCCAACGTCACTAACATGAACGGGTTCATTTACCTCTGATTGTCACAGTTGTATTTCAATGACCTGAATAGCTCCTTGTGCGCGGCTAAAGGCTTTGCTTTATTTGGCCTCCAGCTTGGCAGCGATATAAGTTATCCACGCTCGCTGAAAAACAAGGCTATAAAGTCTGAATCAGACTCAGATTGCGCTGCACACGTACACGCTCGCTGTGAACGTGAATGACTCTTAACTGGGCACCAAGGCAATCTTTTCCAGTGTTCAATGTGCACTATTTTCCTATCCCTCTCACTTGTTCATTCTCCGTACATTGCCCGGGCACACCCTGTGAGTAATTTGCTTCTGGATTGCTCTTGTATTCTGCTGCACAGCCAACTGTTCATCATCCTGTCACCAGTTACCGCAGGATAATGCTTCAGTGTCAAGAACACTTTTAAAATTCAGACGACATACAGCTCCCCGCACACAGCAGAGCTGTATTAGTGGAAACAAGAGGGGTGAAAAATACCCTTTTTCCACTTTAAAACGCAAGGACACAGGGGTCATATATGATCTCGGCACAGTGTAGGACTAGGTCTCGCTCCCAATCATCCACTCCACTGAACAATAAGCCTGTATATATGTCACTCAATCTGCAGCAGGAGACTACTTCTCATCTCTAACAGCAGTGGTAATCTTTAGTTAGACATTGGGGGAATTTTGAAAGACACTATTCACCTGCAGCAAAATGTATTACATTCTATAATACGTATACAGTAAGGTTATAACAATAGAACATTCGAAATACTTCGATGAGGGGATTATATTTACAATAACTATTGATTTGCAACCAGTTTTCTTTATACATTTAAAAGAATAAACTACTAAATTGTGAGGAATGTGTCTTATAAATAGATGTTTGACTACCTGGGAACATTTTAAAAAGAATCCTGACTATGACTGCAACATTTAAGGTAAGGCCAGCTGTGACTAGATGCAAATTAAACAGCAACAGCATCTCAACTTTTAAGAGTAAGAGAATATCTGACGGTTTATTGTCTCATAAATGTATGTTTTGTTCTAATAAAGTCACTGTTTCTTACTTGTAATTTGAGTTGTTTTATCAGAATATTACCCTTCTCCTTGTCTCTGTGAATATTTTTATTTTCACAACCTACAACGGTCTTTATATGCCAACATATTAAACAACATCCAGTTCAAAATCAATCCAAATCCCCTGTAAGGGGCTGTGGGATGATGTCAGTCAGTAAAGGGTGAAGAAGCTCTGGTGTAGGATTTAGAGTCTGCTGTGATTTGAGGGTGATGATGCCTGATAACGTGTTGACACTCACATTTCTGCAGCGAGATATTCCGCCGCCTGGTTGGAAGCCTGATAAGAGCTCCTGTTGGCAAGGTGACAGACGGAGCGTATTGACCCCCTCTGCTCTGTCTGATTGGAGAATTGTGTGTGTGTGTGTCGGTGTTTACAGTATTTGGTGTGTTACATGGATTTATGAGCAAAGGCAGCTTTAATCAGGCCACTAATCCCAGGGCGCTTTAAAGCTGCAGCATTGTGGGAGTGAAATGAGACACTTTAAGCTGAGCATGAGACGATGACGGTTTTTGGGTGTGTCTCAACCTTTTCAAAGGGACTGCAACTAACTGCTATTTTCTGTGTTTTGATGAATATTCAAGAAAATGGTTAGTTTATTGTTATGACTTCAGATGGATATAGCAGTTGGATACACACCTACACCCCATTGAAACCAGAGACATTGGATTGTTTAGTAAATTAATATTTATTTTATGAAATACAGGAGCTTCGTAAAGTAATAATTGGGGATGTTTTAGCAATTCTCGTTTTTTTCACTGATCAAAACAGTGAGAGTGAATCAAAACACTGACAATGTGGGCTGTCTATCTGTTTAAAACAACAAGCTAAAAGGGGATTACAAACTAAACAAACAAAACAAATGGAAAGTGAAACATAGAAATAAGTGAAATACCCAAAGATTTAGATACAACAACAACAATTATCATAAAGCAGGAGAAATCAGATGGAAACAAATGTTAATATTCCTCTGCAGAGACATACCCTTTTCATCCAAAGTATTCAAAATTGAAAACCTTTTTTCAATACAATTGTAAAACTCAGCGTTATATGACATTTTATTCACAATAGCAGATCATTTTCTCTTTCCTTCTCCGGGGTTTTATTTCATCACGTTGTTTTGTGTCATAATGGCACTCCATATCCAAATCTGCAACGGTGCAGAGCCAGGTATATTATCTACTCTGGGTTAGGCCTATTTTGTGTGTATTTATTCATTGAATACTAATTTCACTTAACTCGAACAAAAGATCCAAAAGCCCCATTTCAATTCTTGTTTTTGTTCCAGCTAACAAAGTAAAACTACTTTATGTTGAATAACCTAAAACAATGAATCCATTGTTATAATTGTGTCCCTAATTTTGTGTTGATGGATAATGTCATCACTGATTCCAAGATGTTTCGGATGATTAGACTCCTATCCCATTCATAACAAACCAGCCACAACACATCGCATCAACACGTATTCTTTGTTTACAATCTCATGTGCGGACAAGTTGCTCTAATCTGATCATATTTCCGCCTGTCTTCTTCTCCTCTATCATACAATATCCTGCGTTTTTATTTTCCCTTTATTCAAATGTGTGCCAAAGATTTATCGGCCCATGTGATGGATCCAGCACATTTGGACAGCTCCTTTCTTCCTTTCTGGAGTGAGCAGTCCCCGGGCTTTGAAACAAAGCATGGAGAGAAAAACATAGTGGTTTTGGCTTTGCTCCGCCGGTTATTTATGGAGAGGATCCATCCATCCTTTTTGTGCTCTGCGGGCAGGGGCGATGCGGGTGGGAATTCTGGGAATTGAAGCATCTCAACGAGGTTACAACCCCCCCAACAAAACATGCCGGCGGACGAGGAGGACCTCCAATGCCTCCGGCTTTTGAAATACTGTGCTCCAGAGTACACTCACGGTTAAATATGCAAGAACAACAATATTCTAAGAGGGATTCCTGACCTTTAACTCCCCCGATCCTGTTACTCACCTTTCTGTTTGCCAGAGTATCGTTTCTCCACCACCTGACCTACTTTCAGCCCATTCTTCCTGCACTGTAAACATGAACCTTTTCCACACTTCTTAAGCTTCTATGGCTTTTTCATACCTGCATGTTAATGTGTTCCGAACTTAATCCAACCAACCAATGCTCAATCATACCAGATGGGGTTGAGCAAACATGTGAATGTGCAGGAAGGAAAGTCCCTGATACAATGCAAGCCATCCGTGCTGGGGTCTTTGTGTGAGTGTTGGTATGGCTGGCGGTGTATTCGAAATGCAGTTCTGGTTTCCTGCATACCCTGCTGACTGAGATGAATGGGAGTAGTGTGGGTAGTTTCTTAATGAACTCATAGCAGGGTGTAGTCTGGCCTGGCGGATTGCTCAACAGAAAGTCTGGAGCGCAACAAATCTAATTGTGGCTATTGAGAACGGAGCTGATTCCTCTGATTGCTTTCTGGTTGCTGTTGTCAGGACAAGGAGCTCTGCCCGGGATCTGTGGTTAAAAAGTAAAGCGAGCACTTGGCTTACCTCTGGATTTGGTGTTGGCGCGGGATGAGACGTGATGGGGCATATCTGGTGTTGACGAAGCTGTGTTAGTTCAATATGAAATGGAAACAAACAGATTACATCAGGCTGTAGGCTCTGAAAGCATGTCTGGCAACACCCTGGAGGTCACACAACAACAGTTATCTGTAAAACAAAAACAAAAATGGAGAGAGAAAGTTGCCAGAAATCAAGATTACAAGTCTGCAACCATCAGTGGTGGAATTAAACTTAGTACATTTAAGTTCTGAGACACTTTTATGCTTTTATTCCAGGACTATTCAGAGGAACATAATGTACCTTATACTACAATATGTTTATATGATAACTTTAGTTACCCTACATTGTAATATACCTCATTCACACCAACAGGTGTTTCAGGGCTGGTTCGGAGCTGGAGCTTGAAAAGCACCAGGTTTTCCTGTTCACACCGCAGCGGAGCAGCCTCTTAGCTCTGGAATCCGGTTCATTTCAAGCACCAAAAAATTGTCCGGCTAGAGCAAAAGCACCGCATACGTCACGCTTACGTCGAGGCGGGGGCAGGGGCAGATCAACTCCTGAACAACAACAAAAAGCCCGCGTTTTATCCAGCTTGTACACAACGATGGAGAGACTTAACAAGCAGCAGTGGTTCACTGAAGAGACCAGCTACCTACTGGGAATCTGGTCTTCTGAAGAGGTACAGAGGAAGCTGGAGCACAATCGGCCATTGTTGTTGTTGTCGGTGTCAGCTGTGAGGGGTTTCCGCGCGGTTTGGCTTTATGAAGCAGGCACGCAAACGATGACGCAATGACGCAGCACCAGTCGGACTCTGGGCGGTGTGAAAAGAGCCGGAGCTAAACCGAAGAACCGGTTCTGAACCTGAAAAGCTCTAGCACGGAGCTTGAACCGGAGTTGCGTTAGTGTGAATGAGGTAATAGTTATATTTATACACTGTAGTATTAGGCTACTACTTTCAGTCAAGCAAATGATCGGAATACTCCACTTACCACTGATAGTTGATCTCCATCAAAGGCTTAGCTAAATGCTAGCATGCTAAAATTAAGCAGGCATATTACATCACATATTTACAATCTTAGTTTAGCGTGTCAGTGTACTAACATGTGGGGAGTCAACAGAAAAATACCTCTTGTCGTTTAGGCACAAGGACGTGTTGCATTGTTCATGTGTAGCCTATGTAGCTAGCAAGAAACGAAGACGATATGAAGATTCTTTCTCTAATCGGGGAAACAGTTGACCTTTCAAGGGTCCTTTGATACATTTCACTCCGCACACCCCGTCAGTTGTTTGTCGCATTAGCATTGAAACTCAGAAAAAAAACAATTGTAATCCTTTTTGTTGGAAAACATACCCTGACTAACTCGATAATGTTAAAAACAGGCAGCAAAGGAATGCATACTGCATCTTCATTTTATTCAAGGGTGATATTTCATGCATGTTCTATTTCTGACCCCCTTTCTGATTATTTTGCGAGTGACTGCCATGACAATAATCATCTTCAAGCCACTAGCACATTAGCTAGCATACAAAACAGATGTTTACAACAAGGCGGCCATTGTTAGCCAACAATAGTCTATCTGATGTTTCAGCGAGGAAAACCTCAGCGTCTGTGCAGATATAAAACATGTCTTTTCATGATGGCTGAGTTTTATATTTAGAAAAGTGAATCAACTGAAGGCCTACAATATGTCTCCCATCACCTTAAAGTCCTCTGCTTTCTGTCTCTCTCTGTCTGAAGCACAATCACAGCACAACTTGTGGTCAGCAGTCTGATCCAGTTTCTGCTCTTGGCCATCCGGAGCGGTTTCATCTCAATATCACTTCCCCCCCATTCAGTCAGAGTCAATCTGAATACAGTACGCCACACATAGAGTAGTTATACACAGGGTTTTATACTGAGCATAGGCTATCTGTTTTCCCTTCAGAAGTGATCAACGCTGCTGCTCTGCAAAACGAAAATACATCCAGAACCAGTGACTTCATGTCACCCAAAAACATAAGGTGTGTTATAAGTAATAGGATATCCCTAAAAAATATAACATCAACAAATGTAATCATCACCTGCCAAAGTATTTGGCAGTGTCTGTATCTACAGAGACCCTGCAGCCCACTGCCTATATGTTCCTATTAAGCCGTGTTCAGCACATTTCTGGGCATCAAACTTTATTATGACGGAACAACTCGGTGCCATATTTATGAGAACCAATTATACCGGAAGCTACGGATATGGCAAATACAGTGCAGGGAAAAAGCAAAGCTAGCAAGCAAAACACAAAGCAGAGAAAGCTTGTTGCAAAACGGAAGTGAATCTGGTTGGCTTTCATTCGCTGGCAAACTTCGTAAGCAAGTTAAGTCAATCAATCAATCAATCAATCAATCAATCAATCAATCAATCAATCAATCAATCAATCAATCAACCAATCAATCAATCAATCAATCAATCAATCAATCAATCAATCAATGTTTATTTATATAGCCCAATATCACAAATGTTACATTTGTCTCAGTGGTCTTCACAGTGTGTACAGAATATCAGTATGACAATACGACACCCTCTGTCCTTAGACCCTCACATCGTACAAGGAAAAACTTCCGAAGAAAACCCAGTTTAAAGGGAACATGGGAGAAACCTCAGGGAGAGCAGCAGAGGAGGGATCCCTCTCCCAGGACGGACAGACGTACAATAGATGCCGTGTGTAAATTGAAAAGATAAGTTAAGTGTTAGCATCAATAGCAAGAGGGCAAAGAACTTTGGTTCTTAAGATGCCATAGAGATCAGTCGTGTAGAATCAAGACTCGTAAACAGTTGCAGGAAGTAGAAATGCATGATTGTCTACCTGGATAAAAACAGTGCTTCTCTTTTAGGTTTTTTGTCTTATATTGTTTCATCCCTCCTCCTTTATTTTTAACTTATTTTGATTGTAAATGTTTTTATGGGTCAAATGTCTGTCCAGTTTAATCTATTTTCATTCTGTTTTTCACGAGTCACTTTATGGATGCCTTTTATGCATTACGGATGTGTGTGTGGTGTGTGTGGCTTGAGCATTAAGATTCATCATTCTGAGAGTTAAAAGCCTGATGAAGGTTTAGGACAAAAATGTTGCTTTAAAACTAAATCTTGAAACGTTCACAGTGGCATGACATATTCTTTATGCGAGTGCACTTAAAATCATTGCCAAAAAAAGAAAGAAAGAAGGTATGGCATAATAAGTCACCATAATCACTAGTTTTGTAATATCTTTCCCGTATGAAATGAAATTCCAAACTCTCCATTTAGAGAATGAATGATCTGCTCCCTGACATGAAAGGAACATTTCCCAGGAACTGTTAGCACCTCAGATGAATGCTGTATTCAGATTTCCAAGCAACAGATGCCGAAGAAGAGACAAAGAAACAGATGAAAAAGCCATTTGGTGAAAGAATGTGAAGAGAGGCTCAGTGCCAGACTTAACCAGCCATTTGTTTTTGCTGTTGAGTTGATCTGGGCGCAGGAACTCTAAGTGATGTTTATATCTGTTTTCCTCTGGCTCGCTGGAGTTTTAATTTGGCTGAAAAATGTGCCTCAACTGTAAATCATTTCATATTCCAAAGTCACAGACCAAACAACAGGAGCTTGAGTCAGAGATGTGTGGTGATCCTGGGAAATGCTGTTTTGTGTGTGGAAATATAAATCCTCTGCCATTTTAGTCTGCGTTCCTAACCCACAATAAATTCTGTTGAACTATTATCACAGATACTAAAAATGACAGTTTTTTGGAATAAAAAAGCTGCTTTAAAGACACAGAAGGATCACAAAGCCAACCATTTGTCTGAGCCATATACCTATGTTTATTTGTCACCGCTGATGCTGGGGTTATTTCCATATTCAGCTGAAAACATGGATTCCTCATGCACGGCTACCTGAACCGATTCCACCAATCAGACCGATCAGACGTCTGAATAAAAACAGTGCAGGATACCGTCCGCCGCAGGGGATCCAGCTCCAATCCTGACCTGATATAACCCGCCTGCATGAAGCCCCCCCCCCCCCCCCCCTGAGGCTTAACTGTTGCTAACCGAGCCTGGCATCCCGGCTTCACCCACCTACCTCAACCACATTTCATCTTGTTACACACACAAACTGTGGGGAGGCAGCGTTGCCCTTAAAGCAAGGATGTTTGTTTGTTTGTTTGCGAAAAGAGTCACGAGGCCACGCTAATGAAATCCCGAGAGAACCGTAAGATGTTTGGATTTCAAAGACTAGAAGCTATTTACTGTATGTGTTTTTTTATTTGATCGTATGAGACAATTCAGCTTGTTAATGTAAACTCCTTTTAAGAATGGCAAGCCTGCTTTCTTCATCGAGTCTACTTGGAAAATAGAGCATACTGTTAGTTCAGGTATTAGCTGAGTGCTGCTACATTCGTGCCTCACAATCACCGTCTTATTCTTCTGCGGCTTGGCCTCCAGCTGATTTTTACCATCCAATCAGATTCCTAGAAAGCAGTCTGGTATCACCAAATGGCATATTAATAGCATGTACATTTGTTTTAAAGTAATTTGCCTGGCATAGCTATGGATTTAAAATGGTTTATGCCGCAGCATTGTTGGATGGTCATAACAAGTGCTGTCGGTTGAAGTTGTATACAAAGCATGATAGTCTGCGAATTGAGGACCACGGATTTCCTGGCGTCTAACACGGCTTGTTTATCTGGTAACAGGTTTGATAAGTAAATGAGGTTATGTAAGTATGTATAACTTAATTTTGACTGGACCTATGATTTATATTATGTTGAGTTGTGTAGCAACATTATATCAAAGGTTTCTGACAATCTGGAACGTAGCCAAATGTTTTTATTAAACAAGGACATGTTCATTTTCAATGGTTGCCTGAGATTGGGTCTTTGTGCAAATGTCAGCATTTGATTGTCTGCCAGAAGCTGTCATACATTGACTCTATCAAGCTTTAAGACACATTTTCACTATAAACGTATTAGAACATATATATATATAAACTGGAATAAAGATTTTAGTCCTCAGACATCTGGATCTTGGGTTATTTCATGTACATCTTGAACTGTTCCTAAGCCTAAACGCGTCCATCTTTGATGTTGAAATGATAATGAGGACTTCAATGACACGCAAAAGGATTGAAAATCTGTTGAAAACACACACAATGTTAATAATGTTGTGCCATTCATACCTTTTCTGGAGATTACGTTGTTAGAACACGAGAGCCTTTTCAATCAAATTGAACGGACAACTGTTTTCCCATGTTATAATGTGCAGCCAAACTTTTTCCTGATACACACCTTGCTATACCCGTCTCTGAAGCCAGTGTTGTTGTCTTGCCGGTGGTCAAACCCATGTTGTGGTTTCTTTGTTGGTCTGCTGGGAACAATGAACCAGCAGAATTTCCCATTCTCAAATAGGGCCATTCTGCAGCTGGTTGTGTGACCGCGTCCTGTTAAAACAACAAGTCTGGCGAAGGCGTTCTCTCACTTCTCACTGCCATCCTTCGCCCGTTTCCAGCCTGCAGGGGCGTTTTCTGTAAATCACTGTCACACTGAGGCTGGCTTGCTCTGTCATTTGGGATACAACATTCCCATTATGAAATGACCTGATTCTGTTCAGAGCTATGAATATGATTTAAGTTTGTCGACCGCAGGCCTTTTTAGTTGTCTGAACTATAATCCATGTTGGGTTTGAGGACAAAAAACAACAAAGCCTTTATTTTAGGATCTGTTTTGTCTTTTCTCTCAGACTGGTTCTTATTCTTATCAACCTCCTCAGTGCTGCCATCTCTTCTTTCTTTTGGTTTCTGTGTGCGTTGTATTTCATGCTGACAGCTCTGTGGAGTACAGTTATACCACCACGCCCTGCAGTTAGCTCAGCCCTTCCCAACAAAAGACCTCCGTTTAGGGACTATACTGTACAGGATGTAGTTGACTCCAAACAACAGGGATAGCCTTTCACTCTCCTTGTTTGTTTGCCGTACTACGTCTCCGGTGAATGAACACAAGTGCAACTTGAGCCCTTTTATTACTGGGCTCCACGGGAATGTTTAAGTGGATCTCAAAGAAACTCTATCGGGGGAGGGGAGGACATTTGCAGGAAACACAAAGTGCTGTTTGGATGCTTGCAGAAATATGAGACAAAAGAAAACAAGACAAACAAATCATTAACAAAAGTTGTATTCACTTGTTTATAATCTGGTATGAGATGACGGGGATAAAATACACGAGAACACTTCTGCTGGTGTCAGTTTTTCAGTATTCCCACACTGGGTAATTGCCTGTGATTGGTTTCAAATGTAACATGACTGGTTGTGTTTCTCATTTGCCCCACAATAAAAGCAGGAATGTTGAGGTTAACTGGATCTGTAGGAGACATTTTTTACAAGAATGTTTGTCTAATGATGTATTCAGACACCAGGAGCTTAAGGTTCAGGTGTGTGTGAGGAAAAGCTGTTGAGAAAAGAAAATGTTCTCTTGCTTTATGACGGCTTCTTCTAAGTTAAGCCATGTAGGATACATTGGAGCAGACTTTTTAATTTAACGAATGCACCTTTTGTTAAGAAATCAGAAATGCTTTAGTTATCACTTGGGGGGGAATTCAGTTATGTTACAGTTGCTCTATGTATTAGAGAAGAACAAGAACAATAGAATCATTAAGTTGCTAGGTAGCTTCATTTATACATAATCATTTATTCGTTGATTTTCCAATTGTTTTAATTGCGTAAATCTTTAACCTAGATAAAGCTATGGAATCAAATGTATTAATCTATAGGAGTAGAAGTAAAGACTGCAGGATTGTGTCCTAAAAGCCGAAATTAAGTTAGCATTTTAGCACGTTCTTAGTTTCAGTCAATCAGTATTTGGATGTACCTGTAGCAATCTATTCTGTAAAGCAAAATGGAATTTCAAGTAAGTCAAATTTGAAATTAAATACAGAACTTCAATACATGTACTCATGTACCTTCCATCAATGTTTATAGTATACCTTACAGCTTCAACTGCCCTTTATGTGCAACCACTTTTGTGTCCAAACTGTAATAGATCATAAAGATAAACTCACAATGGACATCATCTTATACTCAGAGCTCCACACGCAGCAGAGAAGTGGGTCATGGCCGCTGCTTCCTAAACCAGACTGCAAAGCCCAGCCAGACTGAATCCCACCGGCACGACAACCTCAAGTCTTTTACCACCGCTGCTACATTTAGGTTAGAGCTCTGAGGAAAGGATGTCTTTGAAACCCATTCTCTGCCTTGTCACAGATATCAATGAAATATTGGTCAGAGATTTAACAGGCGAGAGCAGAGCGAGTGCGCGAGGCCTGCAGGGGATTCATACCTGCTCCCCTGCGGCTTCACATCCGTCTCTGCAGAAGAACAGATGCAGCTTTGTTTCTCTGAGCTGTCTCAGCATCAGACGCACCATTTCAAGCATTGTTCTTCACTTATCGACTATTCAAGTCTGTCTACCATCCGTTTACTGTCGTCTGAATCTGTTGCTGGAGCAGGTTTTTCAAAAATTAACATATTTCTTATCTATTTTTGCGTCAAACCGAGCCCGAAATTAGCTTCTCGTTCAAGCAAAACAAAGACCACCACATTTTCATCACATATTCTGGCAGGGGCTTTGTGTGGGAAGCAGTTGATTGACAGCAAACAGAGTGAAACATAATGAAGAGATATAACAATGTAACTTGGGCACAATGAGAACCAGACGATAAAGGAAAAAATAATCATCATGTTTATTGGAAAGAATTAAGGAAATTGTATTGGGTATAAAAATAACTGGCTGTCTGCAACTGTTATTTTCAATATCAATTCATCCGATGATAATCTCATCTTCTTTTGTCTGACCAACTGAACAACACGTGAAGATATTTATTTGTGTTATGACAATCATCATTATCTAGTAGCTTATCAGGAAATAGTTAACACTTTGTTACAACTAAGTCTGATTATTGGAGAAATGCAGCTGAAAATACCAGATTTCTACCGATTTGAGATGCTGAATCCCCTGGTGGAGTTGGATTCCTACTTGGTCATCCTTCGTGCTTGGACCCACGTGTCCTGAAGACGTAATACATGTGTGTTGGGAACTCAGAGGGATCACACCATTGTTTATACACTGACTTGGAAGTCCCTGCAGCCTCGGGGCCGATGGCTGAGGTCAGTGGCCCGGCTTTCCTGGTGCTCAGTCTTTATCCCAGACAGCATGAAGAGCACCCTGGGGAGAACTGAGGTCAACAAACACGTTTTCACTGTCAACAAACTGAAGGTGACCGCTTCTTCTGGTTGCAACATACAGCTGATATGAATATTTAAAGATTTTAATGACAAATGGGGTTAAATAAGTCAGGATACAATGTTTCATCAAGCAACATCGCACTTTTTTACGGATTATATTAATAAATCCCCTGTCCGTTTAGCCCCATTTTGAGATTATAGTAGAGCTGCTGCCCTCCCTGTTACCTTTGGAGCGTCTATGACCGTGATATTTAGGAAACATCCCAAAGCCTGTTTCAGTGTAAACTCAGCAGCCAGACTTATTTTTCTTTATGTCCTGGTCACAGATTTATCATCCAGACCCCAAACTCACCTTGACCTTTTAGATAAAGACACGAAAACAGATTTGTAGTCGGTTCTGTCACGTATGAAGTCACATATAAATCAGTTTGTAGGAGGACATTTGGAAAAACAGACGCTTCTCATTAACACTTATCACACTTTGCTGTCAACAAATTGCTTTTTGACAAGCCAACACTTGTTTTTGCGATGTTCCTCCCAGTATTTCAAGGCCATCTCCCAGCGCCCTCACGTTGGTCCTCAAAGAAATGTAATCATCATACACGGATCCGGATTTGTCTGGCGTCATCCAGTTTGTCAGAACATCTATGAAACATAATCTACACAGTGCAGAACTTTTAAATCAATCTGACATCCATACATGGCAACCCCGGTTCAACAGGCGGGTCAGCTAACGTAGCTTAGCCGTTATCATAGCTGCTGTCAAAATGGCAGGGCAGGACGATGTTCCTCCGTAGAAATAAAAAAGATCTAATTATGCGAGAGTTGGACTGAACAGTTTCTATTCATATACATGTAAGCTATTGATATTTTTGTTAAACTGCGGTGTTGCTGTGATAAAGTGATCTGTACACATGAAATACATGGGCCAAAGGCCACAGTGAAGTACTGTTCACACTGAAGAATGTGCTTCATTGAGTGGTGGGTTTTCATCAAGACCAAAGATGCTGGTTTTTATTTTTGCCACCCTTTGTCTGTATGAGAAAATCCCATAGAACTGGTGTAAAATGAATTAACAAGCTTGTTTCCCATGTTCTCCTCCGCCCTCCCAGCAGTAGGAACAATAACTTGAAGAGGGAAACCAGGAATCCTTATGTTCATCCAGAATGAGTTCATGATGGAAACCAGTTTGTAGCTTTTGAGTTGCAAAGTAATCCATGGCAGGGCTTTGTGCCTGGCGGTTGGAGTGTGTGGTATAATTGTTTTTAAAGGAGGACAGAATAGCTGTAGAGCCCCGTCGAGCAATTTAAGCCTTTTAGTTTTTGATATGTTTAGGATTTGGATAAAATCTTATAAAAATAATGCTTATTTTCAATTTGTCCCCAAGAAGAACTGATTGCAAAAATGCGATTTTGTTCCAGTACGGTTTTGCTCTTGTGGCTTTACTGATGCACTGCTGTTGAATACAATTCAAGAAATATTTAAATTCAGGACTTTGCTATGAGGATACACTTTAGAACAACATAGAATAGAGAACATATGATGTGGTATATGATCACCTGATTATTTGTTCTTTTTTTTTAAATAATGGTTTTTAATCCATTCTAAATTATTATTCATTGTGCAATCCCGTATATTTGAAGGATAATAAAACCTTGAACCATATTCGTGCCTAATATTAGACAGCTAACATAAGGCTAGTTTGCACAACACACCAGGTACAGCTAAGGTTGATGGAAATGGCAATACTCATGTAATAAAATGTAACTTACATTTCGATCTGATGATGGAGGGAGTGGGAAACTCAGGGGATATTTGTGTAGACCAACTCTGCAGTTAGCATCACACCGGTTCCCTCGACAAAAAGCTAATGGATTTTTTTGTATTAATGCAGAAAATAAGCTCTGATTGATACTTGGACATTTTGTTTAAAAAGATAACCTTTACAATTGAACACCGCTTCTCTGATTTTTGAAGCTTACATGTAAATGCAATTGGCAGAAATAAAAAGCTAATGTTGGATTATGAACAAACTAGGCAGTCTATAGTCTCTTTTGAGACACATACAAGTGGGGTATTCCCTAATGTACTTTATTTGTTAAAAAAAAAAAAGGTTAAGCAAAGAGGGAACAATGAGTGCAAAAATGCTGACTTACTTTGTAGTTTCTGGACTCGTTCCTTCAACCCTTTATGAGTTAACCAACAGACTGACATGTTTAAGTTGAACCTTTGTCCGGTAAGACACTCTGATCTGTGACAGTAACACACAGATCACCGGGTCACAGACTTTCATGTTGGTGTTAAACATTCACTTCCAGAAATCCCCTTACTTAACACAAGTCATGTTTCTGGTGTGGCATCTGGTGTTAGTGTTGCCAACACCTGTGAACGTATGCATAAGCGCACACACACAAGAAACCCACACACACAAGAAACCCACACACACCCTGCGTATGCATCTCCACCGGAAAAATAAAACATCCCCATTGTGCTGAAGCATAAGATTCCTGCTTTATTTCAGGAACCAGACTTTTGGTGTGATGCCAGAGGGGCGTTACATCTGAGAAAAGTTGCAGAGTGGAGGTTGTAAATCCACTACATGCAATGTCAGCAGAGATGTAATGGGAAACAAAAAGGTGACTAATTTATTAGCAGCGCAATTCTGATGATCATGAACTAAAGCTTACAAATAAAAACCAGATACTGTAAAAATACACTGGACAATAAAAACTCCTGCAGTACATTCAACAAAAAGTACAGAAAAGTACCTGCAAGATCTACTTTCAAGCTATATTGAAAATACCTATTATGTAGAATTTCCCCTTGCAGAATGGTACATTTTACTATTTATTTATAACACATTTGTAAGAGTATATGGGGTCTTTCATCTCCAACAATGCTTCATTTGAAAAGTTGAGTATATGTTTTGAATGTAAAATAAATGAACCAATCATTTAGAGGAGTTAAACATACAATATTTACCTCCACAGAAAGTAACATACATGGATAATTCTTTTGTTACTATCTAGCACTGATGCAAGGAGAACTAAGCATCTTTCACGTGGACCAAAAGCTTTTGTGGAGCTTTTTCTTCAATCAGTTAGTTTAGAATTGTCCCTGCAGATGGAGGCTGAAGAGTTTTCAAAGGCTGAAACCCAGCAGTGTGTTGTAGAGACTGTAATGTCTGATGGTAAAAACAGCTGTTGAACCATGACAAGCCAAACTGAGCTAAAGGCCAGCTGTGTGTCAGACAAGAAAACCATTTATTTTTGACTGGTTTATTTAGAGGTTTCCAAAGACATAATAATACCATAACAATCGTATTTAATACATGTACATTTTAGAATTCCAGATAATTACACTTTTGAAGCTTGAAAGTTGTGCATTACAACACATTAAAGTGTCACTAGCTTTGACTTAGACCAACGGCAAACCAATGACTACATTAAAATGTGCTGGTCAACAGCACCGAACACTACCTTTCCATTTTGCAACGACTTTGTCTATACTAAAGAAATAATGTTGATTGACAGATATTTTTTAGAATGTTTAAAATAAATCCCTAGTAATGACCTCGGCTTCAATGTAGTAACTCCTGTGATCTGATGATTTTCGTATTTTGGTGATTGGGCATTTATGTCTTCGCTGCACCTTTCTGTTGGATCTCTCTCTAATCTATCGAACACACCTCAGAAATGTGTATGAGATGAAGACAGGTCATTATGGGGTGTGAATTAAACTACCTGAGGTGCTCAAGCTGAATCTACAGTAGAGCGCTGACAAGACTAAACCTGGCGTGTTCTCTCAGGTAAACCTCTAGTCAGACGTGGGAGCTGAAAGATGATCCATCTGCGTGCTTCAATCTCTCCAGCCTGGATTGAGGAGTGTCTGGTTTCCACTGAGGACAGAACGTTTCTGTGGGAAATGGCCTCACTACCAGTAGAGAGTGAAACTTGAGAGTTAACCACTTACAGCACCAGAGAGATCAGGTATTCCCCAGCCTTGTTAAAAAAAAGTCCTCAGGGACAGTGGAGGGGACACACACAGAATGAGCGAGACATATGTCACCATGCTGCTCAATGAGATGTTGACTCACAAGGTCTAAAGACAGAAAAGAGGAGTGTTTGACATCTGTTGATGACTCCTTTACACTGACACACAGATATAGCTACACTGAACACAAATATAAACGCAACACTTTTGTTTTTGCTCCCATTTTTCATGAGATGAACTCAAAGATCTAAAAAATTTTTTCTATACACAAAATAACCATTTCTCTCAAATATTGTTCACAAATCTGAAAAAATCTGTGATAGTGAGCACTTCCTTTGCCGAGATAATCCATCCCACCTCACAGGTGTGGCATATCAAGATGCTGATTAGACAGCATGATTATTGCTCAGGTGTGCCTTAGGCTGGCCACAATAAAAGGCCACTCTAAAACGTGCAGTTTTGCTTTATTGGGGGGGTCTGGGGGGATCCGAAGACCAGGCAGTATCCAGTGTTGTGCTAGTTACTGAAAACCAGTAACTAGTTACCATTACTAGTTACTTCATTTCAAAAGTAACTCAGTTACTTTACTGATTACTTACACCAAAAAGTAATGCGTTACTGTGAAAAGTAACGTTTTAGTTACTTAAAAAAGGGCCCCCATTATATTAATGCCCTTATAGTCTGCTCCATCATTCACCAGTAGTTTTCCATTCACCTGTCTCACCTGTTTTCCACACCCACTCGTTAACTCACTCTCTTTCTCTTCTGCACCCATTAGCTTCTGCCAGTATTTAAACTCGCACCTGACACACACTCTTTGCCAGATTGTACTTTGCCTCATGCTTGTCTCTCCCGCGTTCAACACTAGATTGCCTACCCGGTTCCGACCCTGCCTGTCCCCGACCTGCCTGCTCTGCCTGTTTCCTGATCCTGCCTGTCCCTCGACTATCCTGCCTGGCCTGTTATCCGACCCTGCCTGTATCCACGCTGACCGCCTCGCTTACTCCCTGACCCTCTGCCTGTCCCTGACTCACCTTCTGCCCGCTGTCCTCCGGTGCGTTATACTGCCCGGTTGGTATTCCTCCGATCCAGTGGAATCTCCAATAAAGGATATTACCAATTCTCCTTGGTTTCTCGAGTGCTGCATTTGGGTTCTCCTTAAGACTGTGACAGAACAATCTGGCCAGAACATGGACCCAGCGCACTCCTCTTCACCAAGAGACCGTTTCGAGAGAGTTGAGGACGCTCTCCAGAGGCAGGAAGCCTCGATAGCCGCCCTGGCCACCGAGGCTCATCATGCTACATCTTCACATGACCAGACGCTAACCTATTTAGCTGCGCAGCTACAGCAGCTAACGGCTACTGTGCAGCAGCTAGTGGCAGGAGTGGCTGCTCCAGCGCCTCTTCCTATGCTGTCGACACCCGCTTCTGCATCACCTCTGATGGAATTTACCCCGGAGCCTCGGGTGGGAACTCCGGAGCGCTACGCCGGGGAACCGGAGGGCTGCAGCCCGTTTCTTACGAACTGTTCTATCCTGTTTGCACTGCAGCCACACACTTTCGCTTCTGAAGCTGCTCGTGTGGCGTTCACGGTCAATCATTTGACTGGGAAAGCCCGACTGTGGGGCACAGCGGAATGGGAGCAACAAACACCCGCCTGCTCTTCGTTCCCCGCTTTTTCTGCGCAGCTGCGCAAGGTGTTTGGACCCGTGTCTGTGGGTCCAGACGCTACAGGAGGACTATTGAACCTGAGCCAGGGTAATGGATCTATAGTGGATTATGCCATTGAGTTTCGCACCCGGAGCCGCCTCAGCAACTGGAATTCTGCAGCCCAGTGTGACGCCTATCTGCGTGGGTTGGCGGATTACATCAAAGATGAGCTTGTGTCGTTTGATTTGCCCAATTCACTGGATGGGTTGATTGAACTGACTTCCCGCATGGATCGGCGCATCCAGACACGGAGACGGGAGCGACGATCGGCGGAAGTTCAACATGCCTGGGCGCCCCGACGTCCGAGTTTGGCTGCGACTCCTCACCTCACTCCAGAGCCGCAACCAGGGGGGGATGAGCCCATGCAGGTGGGTCGCACCAACCTCACTTTGGAGGAACGTGAGCATCGCAGACGTCGTAACCTGTGTCTCTACTGCGGCCGGGCCGGCCATTTCGTTTCTCACTGCCCGGTAAAAGGCAAGGCTCAGCAGTAATGGGGAACATACTGGTGAGCCAAACCCCTGGATTTGTTCCCACTCAGAGACCATTGAGCCACGCCAGGTTGCTATTGCCGGATAGCTCTCAGGCTCTTGCAGTTTTTATTGACTCTGGTTCGGACGCGAGTATTATGGATGAAGAGCTTATGCTGCAGTTGGGTATAGACCGGGTTCCCTTATCTCGCCCAGTTCCAGCCAACGCCTTAGACGGTCACCTGCTGGGGACAGTGACTCATCAGACTGTACCCGTTCACATGCTCCTGTCTGGGAACCATCACGAGACTATTCAGTTTCATGTTCTCCGGTCTCCACATATCCCGCTTATCCTGGGTTACCCATGGCTCCGCCGCCACAACCCTAACATTGACTGGGAGACGGGAGCCATTTTGGGATGGAGCCCCTCTTGTCATCAGATCTGTCTGAAACAGGCTGTCGCGCCTCAACGCTCGGGGAACCCCAGCCAAGTTCTGGATGTTACAGGAGTTCCACCGGAATATCTGGACTTCAAGGAAGTATTCAGCAAGTCGAGGGCTACTTCCCTACCACCACACCGGCCCTACGACTGTGCCATCGACCTGCATCCCGGCACCAGCCCTCCCAGGGGTCGATTGTACTCCCTGTCTGCTCCGGAAAGAGTTTCCATGGAGACTTATATCAATGACGCTCTGGCGGCTGGGATTATTCGCCCGTCCTCATCACCTGCTGGCGCAGGGTTCTTCTTTGTAGAGAAGAAAGACAAGACCCTAAGGCCCTGTATCGACTTTCGGGGTCTTAATAACATTACAATCAAGAATCGATACCCACTGCCTCTTATCTCTTCTGCATTTGAGTTGTTGCAGGGAGCAACCATATTCACGAAGCTGGACTTGCGTAACGCGTACCACTTGGTACGTATTCGCGAGGGGGATGAGTGGAAGACCGCCTTCAACACCACCTCGGGGCACTACGAGTACCTAGTCATGCCTTTTGGGCTTACCAACGCCCCTGCAGTATTCCAGGCGTTGGTAAATGATGTGCTCCGAGACATGTTGGACCGACACGTGTTTGTTTACTTGGATGACATCCTGATCTTTTCCAAGACACTGAAAGAACACGTGCACCACGTCCAGGCGGTTCTCAGGAGATTACTCGAGAACTCGCTGTTTGTTAAAACGGAGAAGTGCGAGTTTCACACATCCTCTGTCTCTTTTCTGGGATACATCGTGGGACAAGGGAGCATCGAGATGGATCCTGCCAAGGTTGATGCAGTCACTTCCTGGCCGGTTCCAGATTCCCGGAAGCGGCTACAACAGTTCCTCGGGTTCGCCAACTTCTACCGGAGGTTCATTCGTGGATACAGTACCTTGGCCGCTCCTCTCACAGCCCTGACCTCCTCTAAGGTCATGTTCCAGTGGTCCTCCTCGGCTGAGGAGGCATTCCAGAACCTTAAGGCGAGGTTCACCTCCGGCCCCATCCTCCGAGTACCCGATCCTGTAAGACAGTTTGTTTTGGAGGTGGATGCTTCTGATATGGGGGTGGGAGCCATCCTGTCTCAGCGAGCAATGGACAGCCAAAAACTCCATCCCTGTGCTTTCTTTTCAAAGCGTTTGACTCCAGCGGAAAGGAATTATGATGTGGGAAACCGGGAGCTGCTAGCAGTGAAGTTGGCTCTGGAGGAGTGGCGTCACTGGCTCGAGGGGACCAGTCAACCTTTCCTGGTGTGGACCGACCACAAGAATTTGGAGTACATCCGGTCGGCCCGCAGACTGAATTCCCGACAGGCTAGATGGGCCCTTTTCTTCACTCGGTTCAATTTCTCCCTCTCCTACCGCCCTGGTTCTCGGAACATTAAGGCTGATGCTCTTTCTCGTCAGTTTGGAGAGGGAGGTAACATTCCCAGGGGCTTGGACACCATCCTTCCGACTTCTCAGCTCGTCGCCGCCCTCATCTGGGAGGTGGAGGAGAGGGTCAAGGCTGCCCAGCAGGACCAGCCGGGACCCAGTGCCTGTCCTCCGAACCGCCTGTTCGTTCCGCAGACGTTGAGGTCTGATGTTCTCCAGTTGGCTCATAACTCCAGACTCACCTGCCATCCTGGGATCCAACGCACATGGGAGGTAGTCCAGCAAAGGTTCTGGTGGGCAACACTTAAGGAGGACACCAGGGAATTTGTTAATGCCTGCCCCGTTTGCAATCAGAACAAGTCTTCTCACCAAGCTCCTGCTGGTCTCCTACGACCTCTGCCTATCCCTCATCGCCCCTGGTCTCACATTTCTTTGGACTTTGTTACTGGTCTGCCACCGTCCAACGGACACACTGCCATCTTCACGGTGGTAGACCGATTCAGTAAGATGGCTCATTTTGTGCCGATACCCAAGCTCCCCTCAGCTAAAGAGACGGCAGAGCTGGTCCTGCTCCATGTGTTCCGGCTCCATGGGCTGCCTACTGATGTGGTTTCCGATCGTGGTCCTCAATTTACCTCGGTGTTCTGGAGGGAATTCTGCACGCTCCTTGGGGCCACGCGTGGTCAGTCTGTCATCCGGTTTCCATCCGCAGTCCAACGGTCAGACAGAAAGAAAGAACCAGGAGATGGAGACAACCTTACGATGTATAGTCTCCAAGAACCCAGCGGCCTGGGCTAAACAGCTGCTCTGGGTCGAGTACGCCCACAACACTCTGGTCAGTTCGGCCACCAAGCTGTCCCCATTTCAGTGTGCTTACGGGCTTCAACCCCCTCTGTTTCCGGCCCTGGAGAGGGAGGTTACCTGTCCGTTCATCCAGGCTTTCATCCGTCGTTGTCGACAGACCTGGAATCAAGCCCGGAGAACTCTCGTCTGTTCGGCCAACCGGTACGCCTCCTCTGCCAACCGCCGACGTTCTGAAGCACCTGTCTACCAGGTGGGCCAAAAGGTATGGCTTTCCTCCCGGGATATTCCTTTACGGGTGGATTCAAAGAAACTTGCACCTAAATTCATTGGACCGTTTGAGATTGTCAGAATAATCAATCCCGCAGCAGTAAGGCTAAGACTGCCTCGGACTCTGCGGATCCATCCCACCTTCCACGTTTCCAGGATCAAACCTGTCCGAGAGAGTGCCTTGGTTCCTGCGATCCCTCCCCCACCACCCCCCCGGATGATTGACGGCGGGCCTACGTACACTCTCCGACGACTTCTTCGTTCCCGTCGCAGAGGAAGAGGAGTCCAGTACCTGGTGGACTGGAAGGGTTACGGCCCTGAGGAGAGGTGTTGGGTTCCAGCTCGTCATGTGTTGGACCCCCGGCTCATCAGGGAGTTCCATCGGCGTAATCCCGAGCAACCGTCTAAGACCGTCACGTTGACGGGCAGAGACACAGGGAGAGTCTCTCCTCTTACCGTCAGCTCGTCAGAGGAGGACAGCGAGGGGCAGGCTTCTGATGAGGATGCAGATTCCCACAGGGGGCAGGAGAGGGAGGCGGAAAGAACTTTTTCAGATGAGTACTAATCCCACCTCCCACCTTCATCTGTAGATTAGCATTTAGGGACGTCAGGAGCCGTCCATTAAGGGGGGGGTTCTGTCATAGTCTGCTCCATCATTCACCAGTAGTTTTCCATTCACCTGTCTCACCTGTTTTCCACACCCACTCGTTAACTCACTCTCTTTCTCTTCTGCACCCATTAGCTTCTGCCAGTATTTAAACTCGCACCTGACACACACTCTTTGCCAGATTGTACTTTGCCTCATGCTTGTCTCTCCCGCGTTCAACACTAGATTGCCTACCCGGTTCCGACCCTGCCTGTCCCCGACCTGCCTGCTCTGCCTGTTTCCTGATCCTGCCTGTCCCTCGACTATCCTGCCTGGCCTGTTATCCGACCCTGCCTGTATCCACGCTGACCGCCTCGCTTACTCCCTGACCCTCTGCCTGTCCCTGACTCACCTTCTGCCCGCTGTCCTCCGGTGCGTTATACTGCCCGGTTGGTATTCCTCCGATCCAGTGGAATCTCCAATAAAGGATATTACCAATTCTCCTTGGTTTCTCGAGTGCTGCATTTGGGTTCTCCTTAAGACTGTGACAATAGCCTTCATTTCAGTACTGTTATTGCATTGGAGAATAATACAATCTGTTGATCAACTTGACATGCACTATATGCAATCTGGATAGCATCGATATTAGCTGGCTTTACATTTTTGTATATTCTTTCTCCAGGTAGTTGGAAAAAGTTTTCCGTTTCATATGCCGTGTGCCGCCCGGACATGCTATCATGCTAACTAGCTCTCTGAAAGCGGGTGACTCCACTGTAGCAATATCCTGCATGTGTTCTACAACATACCGTGCAATGGCTTTATCGACTTTCCCCTGGCTAGCAGTCCCTCGGTTAAAATCCAGCCGCTGTTGCTTAGGTGCAGGTGGAGGTGGAGTGGCGTCGGCTGAGTCTCTGTGGTCTTAGCTACTAGCTTCGTCCCAGCATGTTGTTTCTGCAGATGTTTTAAGAGATTTGAATGACTGGTTTGGGCAGTAGATAGGCTCTTTGACCCGCCAGGACACAACTTACATTTAACTAAAACGGTATTTTCTTTGTGCTCGACAAAAGTGAAATAGTGAGAATATCTCCAGGTGGAGAAACTAGACTTGAGCTCCGCCGCCGCCATGATAGTCTTGTTAGTAAACAACACAAACACGCCCACAGCCCGTCTCCGCATGTGACACAGGAAGTATTTAAGTACATTTACTCAAGTACTGTACTTAAGTACAGTTCTCATCTCTGTTCACCTGGCTGTTGACTATATAAAAAAACTAACGCAGTAACGGAGTAACGCACCATGTAGTAACGGTAACTGAGTTACTGAATTTAAAAGGTAATGCGTTAGAGTACTAGTTACTGCCAAAAATAACGGCGTTACAGTAACGCGTTACTTTGTTTTAGGTCTTTGAGTTCATCTCATGAAAAATGGGAGCAAAAAAGTGTTGCGTTTATATTTTTGTTCAGTGTTTGAAGCATGGTGATCATAGGTGGGTTACTGAATAGGATTACTGGTCACAGGCATTGAGAGGTCACTGAGCTGCAGGAGTACAACAAAGAGACAACGAGACACCCACATAGAGACATAACAAGACCACTGAAAGTTGCAGAATTACACTAAATGTATGCAAAACCACCAACAAAGTGAACCAAAAAGAACACTGCAAGATGCAAAACGACAGACACAAAAGAAATACAAATGATGCTAACTTAATAAAAAAGACACACATACCCACAGAGATGCAGAATGAACACAGTCACAAAATACATTTGAAGAATGAATGCAAAGAGATGCAAAATGACCACAGATACATGTAAAAAACAAAATGATACCAGTCGGTACAATGGCCACAAAGTACTGTCAAAGTCCCATATGGACAAACAATTATAGAGACCCCAAAAAAGTCTCATAATCCAGTCCTGGTCGTGATACACACAACACAGATTGTCATTCATTACCTCTGACTTTATTGTCCATGAATAAAACAGCTTGCCCTCGACACAGTTAACATGTCTGCAGGTTCGCATGACTGAATGTGTGGCGTCTGCGAGGCAGCACTAGTGTATATAGTTTACATTTAAAGAGCCAAACTTTGCAGGCCCCTGCGACCTCCGACCTTTGCACTGGTCACGTATCTCACGCTCATCTCGTCTTCCGGACAATCCCCGGGGATTCATCCACAGACGGGCTGACAGCTCGACGTGTTCTCAGAGCTGCTGAGGGACGCTGAGCTGACAGCGAGTGTTTTGTTAAGGGAACGTCTGCTGTTAAAAAAAAACACCACATTTGTTCTTTCTGCGCCTCAGGAGGATTCAGTCGATACTTGTGAACATGCACCAGGCTGAAAGCTAGACACCACACTAACCCTTTGCTCCAACGTCACTCAGATGGCAAATCTGGCACTGCCGTGTTGATGATGAATGGAGGCCAATGTTTGTTTACTCATGAGGTTTTTATTTTTCCTGCACCCAAAATGACGTTAAACCTTTGTTTTTTTAATGTTTTTCCCATGGCGAGGTTCAGCAGAAGCACAAGAAAGAGATTGATGGAATAGATTATTTATGCTTTCGCTCTCTCTTTTGCTTTTTCCAATCAAAGGTCAGCATATCAATAGGATTATGGTTATGTTTTCTCTCAATACTTTAAACGCTACACTTTGTACGCTCTCAGCTTAAAACGGCACTAAGGGATAACAGCTTGTGAAATTAAACTTAAAACCAACAGATACTGTAAAACTGCAAACTTCACCTTCACCTAATCAGCGCTGTTGCAATGCTTCAAGCCGGGATATACTTTTAAATGGAGAGTTGTGTTGAAATATTTGCTTTCTAAAGCTAGATGAAACTGTTGGGCGATTAGCCTAGCTGAGCATAAAGACTGGAATCGGCATCCTCACAAGTAAAACAAAATTACAGAAACACAACTCTCAGGAAACTCACAGGTTATTTCTTATTTGGGTAATCGACACACAAACAGTAACAGGTGTAACCCGCATTCAGAAAGAAACACCAAACTACAACAAAGAGAAACAGAGATATCATGAGATGTGAAAAAAACACAAATAAATGCAACACAACCAATAAAGACAGAAAATAACCTCAAAGAGGGAAAAACAACCACGATGAGAAAAAAAGCAACATGTTAGGGTCTAAAAAAACCCAGAGAGATGCTAAACAAACAGAAAGAAACAAAAAGGAGAGACATATTTTTAAGAGAGAGAAACGAGTCCTTATCACTTTTTTACCTCTTCCGGTTCCCTCATCTCGAATTGAACGTGTTTGTGGTTAGAAGTCTGAAATAAGGTCTATAGTTATCACAATCTGAAGACATTTTCATTACGACATGAAATAATGTCTGTAATTACCCAACTGGTCAATGTCCGGAGCTTCATAATACCGGTGGCTGCTAACAAGTGACTTAATGAGACTGACACAAGACCGCCTTTAGCTTAGCAGTGGTGATGCGCAGCCATGTTGTTTGTTTCATAGCCTTTTACTTCTGCTGTTTAAATTCACGCTTCAAAAATCGCATAGTCATGAATGTGTGTTTGCCACCAAGCTTATTTTCTGCAATATTTCTAAATCCAATGGGGAAATCCCATTGCTTTTTGGAGAGGAATCCCATAGCGATGCTAACAAAATACCTCATCAATGCACCAATCTATTGGGATGACGATACATTTGATGTTAATTGATGTGAATGTTGATTCACAGTTTTAATTTATACACATTAAACTATTGCTAGAACTAACTTTTCCTACAGCTAGCTGTGACAGATGATCATAGTGTCGTTGCTGTTAATGACAGTCTGGTCATCGTGAAAGCTTCAGCGGGACGCACAGGTCTTTTGGTTCCTTTCATACAATAACTGTACAGACAAGCATTACCTCATCATGGAGCCTTTGGTCCAGTGCTCACAGACTGCCACTTACTCCAGGAGACATTACATGTGAGCAGTTCATCATTTGACAGGAGGCTAGCCAACCCGTCAGTTAAAGATTTACAGAGTCTAGCTTTTTGTCATCAGGGATTCAACATGGAGCAAGATGTGTGTGGAAACAGCAGCGAGCCCTGTGGGGTAACTGATGGAAATATTTTCTGTTGGAGGACGGTCAGGAGATGAAAAAAGATTATCAAAAGGCTCATGTCTTTTTTCTTTATTTGTTGTGGTCCACACAAAAAGCTCTTGAAATACTGACATGAACTGGACCTGTTGGGTCGCACTAACTATTCTTAAATCCATTTCTAAGTTTGTGTGAAAGTGCTCAGGGCTACTTTCAGGAAAAATCAGGTTGCACCGTTAAACCTTTGAACTGTCTTCAAGACAGTCTAATGTGGAAATCGTGGGCTAGGAAATGTCTATAGCTACTTCCAAGCAAAAATAATCATCAATGTTTGACTGTCATTCATGATTTTATACATTTGGGATTATTTCTCCAATCAATTGTGTCAGAAGGTACTCGAAAAATATCCATCACAGTTTCTCAGAGTCAAGGCTAATGTCTTTTTTGTTTGTATATAAAAAGTTTAATTGTGTAGATGACTGTGAATCCATCCAACATAACTGACATTATTTGGTCGTGTCGGCTAATCTAATTGGTTTAATGTTTTGTAATTTGGGATATGTTTGGGTTATTTCGTGAAATGTAATTTAAATGTTTTAGCTCACATTGCAATCTGACGTGTGGTAGACTTAATCTAAATCACCGGTGATAGCGTTCTTTGGCCCACAACTTAGACTTACACTTTTTAGTAAAGGAGGCTTCTGGTAAAACATTTATAAGACCCTTACAACCAAGGATGCTAAGAATCATTACAAATAAAACAATACACATAATTTGAGAAAACACCAAAAAGTCAGAGAGGGCTTCCCTGAAAGGCCGATATTAGGATGAGTTGTATAGCTGGCTCTGAGGAGATGTATTGATAATGGTCAGCGGCAGGAAAGGAAGCAGCGGTGTGTTCAGGAGCCTCCGTCTCCGTCTGACCTCGGAGACTGTCTGTGGCTCCACCTGAAATAGCAAAAAGCAGCCATTAGCTTTACAGCTACACTGTGAGGAGCCTGTCCAAACACAGACAGAGGTTCATCTCCGTCATCAGCTGACACATGTCGGCTCCGGTAGTAGTTTCAGTGAAAGTGGAGACGTAGTATCTGTGATAGACAACTGTACTGTAAGAATTTCGTTTCTATTATAAAACAAAACATGTTCAGGGTATGGCTGTATAATCAGTACAAAATAAAATTATCAAACTGTTAGAAAACTCTTAAACTGACCATAACTTGTAGTAAATCAGTATAGGTACGTTGTGTGGGATGATTTTCTTTAGTTTTTGTTAGTCATTTTTAACATTTTCATTTTATTTTTGGGAGTGATCCTTTAACAGTAATATATACAATTACCTAATTTTGGATTTCAAATATTTCTATACCATTCCATCCATCCATCTTCTCCCGCTTATCCGTGGTCGGGTCGCGGGGGTAGCAGTTCCAGTTTCAGTTTTCTATACCATTCCTGCTACCTTAAATATCTTAATTTAGGGCATTTTTTAAAATATAAATGAGGATCCTTTTATTTTATAATAGAACTAAAAACATATTATTCAACAATATTATCAACATCACACCTTGCCACTGCAACATTATCATTTGTCAAATCATTACACTTTCCTTATGTATAATTATTGTTGTTTTCAATGTTTTAATTACTAAAATACCTCCACGAGATTCCTTTATATGATGTTTCTTTTTGATTTATCTGTGATTACAGCTAATGAGATGCTAACATCTGTTGAGAGCAGTCTGCAATCTTCAATTTTCACACCAATCTGTTAAAAACCCTCCTGTGACTCACAAGGTTTACTCTGACAAAGGCAGGATAATGACTAGTTAATGAGCTTTCCTCGTTGAGTAAACAAATGTATCTCTGAGCAAGAAGCACAAAAACTAGAATAAAAAAAGACAAAGAAAGAATCGGAGAAATAAGATGGATAAAGAATAAATTCTCCATCCTATTTCTTCTGGATGGCGCCATTAGATAAACAGAGCTGAATTGTCACTGTGCAGCCAAGTGATAATTGTTTCTACGATTTGCATTGGAAATGTAATTCCATCCCATGGAAGACGGCGGGATAATAACATGCAAATGAGCTCATCAGAGTGAGAGAAGAAGTGATGAGAAGCAGACATTTTCTTTTCGGCACTGCAGATCATTTGGAAGACTGATGAGTTCATTTTAGTGGAGACAAAAGAGAGTTCCCATCCAAATTCTAATATATAACATTTTTGGAATAAGTAATTAAGTCGTTTTTTCACTGTTCTTCACTTTTCTCTTTAAAATTACATCCCCAAAATATGTCTGCTTTATGAGAAAAGGGCGATGCATTTGGACAGTAATGTTTTTACCGCCCATAACCTCATCACATAGACTATATTTGTATTAGATGGGAGATTTAATGTTGGAAAGAGCTTGGTGTGTTTACTCTTTTGCCTCGGGAGCTTGAACATGAAGATAACATTTCGACTGCTTATTTCTGTTTTTCTGTGTCAGTCACACACCAGTGTTTTATTTACTTTTTCTTGCAAAATAAATGAATGCAAATGGAATCACTGCAATCAGTAAATCTTTTCAGAGAGATGTTGGTATGAAGTTCAGCTGTGAGCATTTGCTAGTTGGTGGAGCTTGCAGTTTATGGTGCTGTTGAATTATATTGTTTTAAATACTCACAGGTGTTTGCATTTTCATATGCTATGAGTTAACACCTCTCAGTATGATGCCCTGTTATGCAAATGTTCAGGCTCATATTTGTATTGTGTCCCTCTACTTTGACATTTTAGCAGGCTTTAATGTTCAAAAAGCTCTTTATGTGTCTCATACTGCCTGTGCTGCAGCACCTCTTTTCACCCTCTGTCTGAAACCAGAGCCTAGTCTGCTCTGATTGGTTAGCTGGCCGGCTCTGTTGTGATTGGCTTAGAGATGTCCCGCCCCTTAGCCTATCAAGTACGATGTGTTGGAGTGCTAGCCAAGTCATGAACATTCATTTGCAGAACATTCACATGCACAAAAACCTATATAACACACTACAGGAAGGGGGAAACCCAAGAAGCATCATTAAAACTGTATTAGATTGTATTACCTATAACTATGTGTACCGAAAAGCATGGCAACCACTTGTATATTCCCTTGCTGAATCCATTTAGATCTAGGGTTGAAAAAAGAGAAAAATGTTCTTTCTGTAGTTTCCGTGCATACTGGCACCGCAGGCCATCACAAAGACGATGTCAGCCGGTTGCACAGTCAAACAGAAACAAACACACTAATGATTGGCCTTTAATTGAAAATCAAGCAGGGGCAGGCTCAGGTTAGAGCAGAGATGACGTGCGAGCACACGACCCAGTTTGCTGCAACACAAGTCACCTGCTCTCTGCAGACGGAAATAGCTCAGGCAGGCAGTCAGGGCTGGATAATTAGGCCTGTTTTTAATAAACAGTGACTGAGGATGGCACTGCTGCCTGGCCTGCTCTACATGGATAAATGTATTTTTTCCATCTTCTGTGAGACTCTGTGCGGACCCTGCAGAGCTTCCAGGAACACAATGTGCCCTGCAGATCAGACCCAGCCACCAAACCTCACTGCCTGCCTCTCGTCACATCACCACCGGGCTCTGAGCGAACCTGGTTTGAGGCTTTGCTGTGTGTTTATCCAATCATATTCCCCCACCAGGACCACAAAGCTGGGCTTCCTCGCCGTGTCCAGTTTAATATTTCCATGGGACCTCACTGGTGGAAGCTCTGTGGCTTGGGGTTCAGGAGTGTCATGGAGTAAAGATGTGCTGCCGGGATGGTGAGCCACGAGGCGGGATCCATCTCTGAATCTAAAGAAAAGAGGCGGCCATTTGTGATGGGAAACCTGTTATTATGGGCATCTGGGTACATAGTTACTGCACTGGTGCTGTGTTAAACATGGCTCTGTTGCCATGTGAAACATCTGAGGTTCAAAGATTTAGTTGGCATTTTCTTTTGTTTTTATTAATGACCAAAGTTTGGAAGTTGTTTCACTTGAGTCTTTTGTTCCTGTATTCTGAGGGTTCTGATTATGATCATCACTTTTGGGAACGACTGTCATTCTTTGATTTTGGCTTTGGATGTGCATACAGTATAAATATACATGTCTCTTAAAGATATTTAAGGAAAAGGCTGACTTTATTCTGCATTTGTCTTGTTGGCATCACATCCCATGAAAGACCAAAAACCAACTATGTCTCTAAATACTTCCGAACAAAGTAAACCAAACCCGTTAGTTTGCTCAATATTTTTAACACAGAAATCCAGTTATTCTATAAAAAAAAAAAAAGACTACATTATTTCATAAAGTAGCCAGCCACTGCAGTGCGAGTAAAAACGGCGACTATTTTAGCTGCGGATTATTACCCATTCAGTTAGTATTAACAGCCAAAGAAGGCTCTATGTGGATTAAAACAAAATGAAATACAGTACCCAGGAGCACTGCAATAAAAGAACACATAACATGACTTTTAATTGGACAATAGAAAATGGCCAGACTTATCATTAAAAGCTTGAAGATGATGTTTTAGGGTGAGATTGCTTGCTTGATTGGCATATCAAGTTCTGTACGCCACTTTGGGTTCTTATTCATTCTTTTGGTATTTTCCACTGTTCTTAATTGTTTCTTTAACCTTGTGTTCACCACTGATTTTTCTTTATTTTTTATTAAGAAACCTGCACCATAGGTTAGGTGACACATGCTTTTTTGTGGTTTATGATCTTTGCGAGAATCAAAGGTTTCATCAGCAGCTAATACCGTTCTGTGCTCTGTTGATGGATCAACTTTTCCTCATTTGGCAAAGAGGACACTTCTGTAACTGTGCAAAAAGCAGCTTAAAGACCTCCAGGGGGGCTTGTTGATTGTGTCCCACCAGCTGATCTCTCACTTTGTGAGAATGAATAAAACCAAATACCTCAGATCCTGAGTCACTCTTGCTCTGGTCCGCCTGACTCAGAAGTGGCAGCCATGCAGAGCGAAGACAAACCAGAAGACACATAAACATCAATGCAGCCACGCACTCACGGTGTCTTCTTCTCTCGTCTCGGCTGCCGTCCACATCAGCTTTTAAGTGTGGCGACCCTGGGATCAGGCCTGCATGCCTCTGCTAAACAAATCAGATGGTGAAGCATGGTGTTTTAAGCCTAGGAATTTCTCAATTCTCACACATATACACCCAAAGAAAAAAACCATTTTCCAACCCTGTTTTAGGCCCTGGTATGCTGCCTCCTGTCCAAACCCGATCAAAAAGCCCGTGGGTTTCTAATACTCTCTGAGGGAGACTGTAAAAGCCCAGTATGGCATGTCCTTTGCGGGTACACCCATTATGTCCTCCAGTTAAGGCTGAGGTATCCATGCAGGTACTTTGTGCTCTTTGCTGATGAAAGACGCCGAGGGGTCTGTGAGTTTTGGATCAGCCACAAGAGACACAGGTAAGGCAGATGGAAGAAGCAGCCATCCTTGCCAGGCGTCCCCTTCCTCATCATTTGAAGCTCCACAGCTGAACTGTGACCCATCAAGTCCTGCAGACAACATGAATAATGACACCAAAACCCAGGCTCTACTGCCACATGCATGTAAATGAAGGGCAAAGTGAGAAGGGGCATCTCCTGTATCTGAACCTGTTATAAATATTTGAAGAAATTCACAAAGATGATTTTTCCTCTGATGAAAGTTGAGTGACATTTATGGTGTATAAACTGTTGTGCAGTTTAGGACAGCAGATAGTAAATGTTTTCCAAACACAGGATTAAAACAGAAGGGTTAGGGGGAAAAAAGCTGCTAATCCTCTTGTCGTCTACAAAAAACTAGTAGGACATTGGACACATCCCACATATTGTCTATCTTTTCAACCTTCATTGAACCAGGTCAATATTGTGGTTGGAAACCTCTTTTGCACGGGAGACTTGGCCAAAACAGCAGCCTATAAAGTGGCAGACAAAATACAAAAAGAGATAGACAGGGAAAACAATTCTACAAATAACTAATGATGATTAAATGTGGTTATACGAGTGGAGCAGGACCAGATGAGAGCATAGTCCTAATCTAGATCCAGATGTTTGAATGTGAAAAATACCTAAGCCATGTTGTAGCTCAGGAAACTGACACATATCTCTGTCACTCTATTAACACTCAACAACAACAACAGTTTATTACTGAACGTGTGTTATGAAATACTCAGACTGCTATTCATAGCACTTGGGAGACATTACAACTATAAATAGCACTTTTACTACTGTTAATGTTCCTTTTTTTGGAAAAAACATTGTTTTCATGCACTGGTCAATTTCCAGAGTGTGGGCTCCTTTCTCTCAATGGAAAGAAAACGACCACAAGACACATTTAGGTGATTCTTTTGCATAATGTGAATACTATCTGTGGAGCTCTCTTAACATTATTTGCATTTCTATAAATAATATTTTCTGAAAACTTAGGACAGAAATGCATTGTCCTAATAGAAGTAACAGCTGGGAAGGTTTCATGGTGGTATAAGTTACATTATATTTGCCCTAAATTGTTCATTTATCAGTCATAGCCTTATTTATAGAACATTTTGTTCCTTAACACATTGGATAAATTGTATTTTCTTATGGCTGTTGACAGTATTTTCTGATTCCTAAAGAGATACAAAGAAATATCCAAGACAACCTTTCTAAAAAACCTTTTACCCTTTTACCTAATGTAAAATGTATGAAACAAACATTTTAATCCTGGGTTCATCTAAAATGTTATATTCAGATGACTTAAAGTGTACTGTATCCTCATTCGCATCCTAAACACAGCGTTTAGAAAACGTGTGAAGTTTGAGAAAGAAATCCACCCTCAACAGACAGCGTCTGATAACGTCAACATTGTTTATTGTTTGTCCCTGCAGTGTATCCATGTTAGCAAGTGTTGTTGGAGATGCCCTGTAATCTTCACCACTCAGCGCCCAATGACATCAGTTTCCTGGGCACAAAATCCCAAAGAAGAACAGTGTTTAACTAGGAGCAGTCGCTCATTCGTCACCACAAAGACAAATACAATGGAAACGTGTTCTTACTTCTTCTCCTTACTGTTTGTTCAGGTATTGGGCAATGCTGGGTTTAGCTGTGTTGTGCAATGACGTTTGTATAGCAGCCTTTTATGGAGGTACCGGTGGTGGTTGTTTGTCCAGTTAGTACATGCCTCTGAGGGATTTCAGGGAAAACACTGGTGAATTGAGGTTTTTAACAAAGAAGCCTACTGTAGTGAGATCGTTCAGTTTTGTTATCTCTATAAATGCCCTCAAGTCTCATACAATCCAGGTAAAGATGTAATTTAACCTCAGAAGTAGACAATTTACTCAGAAACAAAAATCATAAGCTTAATATGATCTATCTATTCCAGAAAAATACTTGGTTCATACATTTTACCTCCTCGATCTCAGGTTTCTTTTACTCAGAATCAATGAAGCGTTTGTGTGAATCAACTGTTGGTACCTAATGTTTTAAGATTAAAGTCAGCATGGATTAATTTGCCATTATTTATTCTGATGTGTTGACCCATTTCAACATCAATTTATCACATTTACAATAAATCTTTACCGACATCCAAACCATGGTGTTTTTTTTCTATCTTCTTAAATTATATTTAATAATAAATAGGAGTACTTTCCTGATTCATGCTTGAACAAATCTTCGTCTCACCTGCAATTACACACTGCACCTGCCCCCACACTCCCCTTTTGATTAAACTGGCCAGGCATGAAACAGAAACTGATCAGAGGTCTGTAAAGGAAATTACAGTCAGAGGAATATTTCCCTGCCAGCACATCTGTTTTGATACGAAAGTAAAACTAGTCTGTTTCTGTGAAATAGATGTTTTGTTTATCCTGAGGCAAAAGCTTACGTAATGATCTCAGCACAAACCTCTGGCCATAGGAACTCTGCATTACAGCAACAAGCAGTGTCTCATCTCTAACCAATGAGTTACGATTTGACTGTTCCAGCTTTAGCTAGCTAAAGTATGCTAATGCTAACGGCAGCATCCTGTCAGTTTGAAAGCTCATGTCTACCTTATCTTTTCAATGTTTTCAACGGATTGTTTTAAAAGTAAAGACCAGTAAAGGATCTTAAATAAGTACATGTTGGCCAAAACACAGTCCATGCAACGAAGAAAGATCGAAGCTAATTGTAACATCTGTCACTAGCCGATGACCTTTTTAGAAGCTACAACGAGAAGCAGCATCAGACATTGTTCTTCCTAGGCCACATTATATTATAATACATTACGTTCCATATATTTTAAATAAACGCCACTATTAATTGTTCTAACGTGTTTTTAAATGCAACACAAAGCTTTTTTATAATAGGCTAGCATCCTATGCTTTGATGTTCATATTTTTAATGTTTTACATTTGCAAGAGAAAATGGTTTGAAAATGAGCTTGGCTTACGTTTACCAATATTACGCTATTGTTAAATTGTTGTCAAGGGGGCATTCACATACATGTTCTTATTATTCTGAAAAATCACTAGGTTAGCCAACCAGGTTACTTTATTCCTTTACCTTTTAGCCAGTTAGCCTGGGAAGCTATTGTTTTACCGTAGGCTACGTTAAAACACACTACATTCAATATTCTTACAAGTTTGCTCTTTTTGGCTTTGCAAAGGTTATCAAAATAAATACACAACCAACATTCCAGTAAGTGTCAGACAGTTGCTGAATTTGGAACATCGCTGTTGGGGGTGGGGTAGCCTACAGGGTTAACATGTTTTTAATTGGGTGATGTTTCATCTGGGGCTTTTCCGATGGATTTCACAGAGAAAAGCAATAATGTTCATGTAAGGTTGTTGATTTTATCCATGTATTTTAAGGAATGAATGGAGCAGATTATGGGAATAGTGACACACAGATACCTCAGGAGGATCAAGGTCTCCACTCAGAGCTCTGAGGAATAACATACATGTTGTTTAGTCTAACCGCTGCAGGCTTTAAGGATGACTCATTTAAAGGGGGGGTAGGTAAGTTTCAGAAACCGGCTCGAGATACACTTTTTGTTATATTCCATGAAATGCTCTTAACATCCCGATAGCAATGAATATCTGAAGTGCTTTGACAAAAAATACATAAAACAATTTCATCTGTGGAAGCCGTGGTGCTGTAAAAAGCACGACCAATCATTTTAGCCGGCCCGGCAAAAATAACTGGATGGCCTACCTGCCTGTCAGCCTTCCATCTGTGCACAAACTTATCTCGTGCCCTCATTGGTCATGTGCGCGTTCGTGTGTGTTGGAGGAGGGGCTCTGTAAGGAAGTGGCAGATTTGTTCCGGTTGTGTATTTTCAAATTCTAGCGCACTCGAGCTGGTTTCTCCAAAATTACATACCCCACCTTTAAGGCAGCTAAGTATACATATTTGCATGGAGTCATACATTATGCTCTAAGAAAGCTACACACCCACAGTAAAAAAAAATAGAAAAGCCACTCTTAAAGACAGGATGTGGTGGAGTTTTATCTCTGTGAGGATACTTATCAGTGGAAATGGCATTCCAGAGATGAGTCTGTCACATTAGCAAGATAGAACATATAAAACAGGGACTTGCAAAATTCTTGCAAAAACATATACAAAGGTATAAAGCAGTTTGCCTTCAATAACTTAAATCCCGGGGTGAAACATGTATTTATCAGTGCATTGCATATAGGTTTAAGTAAAAACAGTTAATCAGATGGACTCAATTAGCTATATTTTACTGTTTAACTCTTCATCATCTGTTTTTCTTTCTTGCAGATCTACAGCAGATTACGTCTAGACAGGAGCTTGTGTTTGTGATAAAGATAAGTTAGTCTTGTCAAAGAAGGAACACAACAGCATCAATCTGCTCACAACATCTCAGAAATACCTTTATTTGTCTAGACTCTAGAGTCCATTGAGTCTATCCAGTTGATACCACTCTGACACATACTAACTAAACTGATGATACAGATGCTGCTACAGAGGTATTTGTAGTCAGGAGGTATTTGTAGTCAGAATCATTCTCATCTTCTCTCCTACATCAAGAACATAAGGGCTCTTATCTCAGTAGAGGTCTTTGCTGGTTATTCAAGAGCTTTTGTCCCAATTTGTATAGACGTCTAATCAGCGGAAATCATAAATACCTTTTCCTCATTTATTGTGCAATGAGTACTGCCAGTGTTAAGCTGACACAGTCCGTTGCATTTTTAAGTTGACCTGGACTGGGATGGAAACAGCCCAGTGTCTTGATAGCCTAAGTATAATGTAGATAGCCGTTTTATGGGTCATTATGTTCCCCCCTCCTAAAGATCCCAGATGCTGATATGTCTGTTGGGAGTGGATGGTTTTTGGCTGCTTGACTGACTCAAAATGTGCCGGGAACATTTATGCTTCTGGAAAGTTCAGTGTTAAGCTTGTCAGCATCACCCACATACTGCTGGCATCTGTCCCCTTTCCCTTCCCCCCACCCCTCTCCAGACAAGTTATAGTGACCCTGGGATGGATATGGGCCTCTAGGGGAGAGTTAAGTTAGAGTAAGTGAAGTTTCAGATTTTGCCTGCTTTTCTTGCTGCACTGCAGTTTACAAGACAGAAACAGACCATGCAGTACTAGTTTTTTTGAAACACGAGTTTTTATTAAACCTTTGCCCTGCATTGAGGCATTTTTTACAGTCCTGCCATCTTTTTTTAAATGTTCAGATTTGCAGTCAGTTCACGGCTTTAGTCAACATCTATCAGATGGATGACCATTATATATTGTACATTCATGTTTCAAAAGAGGCTGATCAACACTGACCTCGGTGATACTCTTCCCTCGTCATGAGTTTGACAATCTTATTTGTTAGTGTCGTGTCATGAAGTAGCAAATGTAAGCAAACTCAACTACCACTTTCAAAATACCATAGCTGTAAGATCATCCTAACATAGAGACTTGTGTGACAGTGCATTCTCAATCTTGCTGGTTTTGTTCGATTGTTGGTAAAATATTTTCTACACATACATTTTTCCTAGAGGATGAATTCTCATGACATCAGGGATCGCCTGTGGCCACATCTTGAGGTTGACTTTTTTTCTTTATATCTTGGGACAAACATTCATGTGTCACCAAACATCCCCCTACCAAAATATGATCAAATGTGCATCAGCTTTTTTCTGTTTAGTGCTAGCTAATAAAAGCATGCTCACACAATAAACTAAGGTAATATATTATTCCATTCGTAGGCCTAAGACACCTGTAGAGTTATGTTTTATTACATGTTCTGCTTTTAGCCTCCTTTCAAAGATATTTCAGCCGTTTAAACTCCCTTTTCCTCTTGTTGCCTTCACAACAATGTGGTCTTGTTGTTCCACAAAGTTAAACATTATTAATGCAGACAGGTAAATAACACCTCATCAGAAATGATTAACTCCTTGTTCTGACATTGACCAAAACAGAAAATCTGTGCCCTGAGGTAAAGTTTCTCTCAATGAAAGACTTGATCCACCCACGTGCAGCAACATGAAGCAGCATGTCCTCCCGTATTGACTCATCCACGCTGCTCCAGTCTTGAGCCTTAACTAAACACGAGGCAGTAAGTTGTCTTTCATCGGTATGACATTGCCTGCAGCAATATGGACCTCGCTCCAGGTTTCCCACAGCAGCATCAGTGGTCACTCAACACTTGTTTTCATGGAACCCTTCAAAGGGACATGATCCCTATAATCACATAAACCCTTAGTTTTACCACTCGTGGCAATAAAGTACCAATACTGTTAATCATTAGTGTCATTTTGTGTTAATTTCCCAGGATACTAAGAACTGAAAACACAAATATGTCAAAGGGGGGTCTTTTTTCCAATTAAATGAGTGCTAAAAGCGGCACTGACCTATATGAGAGGTTAGGATTTTTTATAGGATAGATAAAGGCGGATAAGAAAAGATCAGGACGTTCTGGGTTGGTTTTGTCAGATGCAGGTGGAGCCGTTGGTTGTGGTCAAGCACTGGGTTTTTCAGGTGCAGCTATTCTCTTAGAGCCAAAGAGAGATCAAACCGTTGTTCGCTCGCTCGGTTTAACTCGTGCCACTTCAAACACAATCTGTTTAAACTGTGATTGTGAACACCTGCCTTTATGGAGCCATCAAAGGGGAGCTACAATAACCCGGCTTGTGATTCCATCTCTGGGATCTCCTTGTTCTCACTACAAAAGGGAATCAGAGCGCCTGCCCCCTTGAACTCTGTTTGACTTTAGGTTTATCTACCTGCACTGAACAATAGGGTTGTTAGGTTCTTCCTAAAGCATACAGTTGGTACTTCTGGTGAAGACATTATGCATTTTCCTCAGTCAGATCAATGAAATGGACCCGTAATGGAAACATTTGTGGGAAAGTCATCATTCTGACTTTCAAATATTTGTTCATTTTGTTTGATGACCGACTGAGATTTAGTGAAAAACCGATATCACAGTGATAAAAAAACTCGTCTCTACTTTCCAAGCAAATGTAACTCTTTCAAGAAGAAAAGTTACTGACAAAGTTGAATGTATATTTCAAAGAACATGTTATCACTTGTACCATTTTCTGGTTTGCATCCTTTTTCAAAATTGCAAGGTGTTGGAAACCACAGCTCTCAAGTGATTCGCTTAAAGGTCCTGTGAGTATTATTGGCCGCTAGTTCAGACCCTTTTGCAAACCCCTCACTTTCGAAAACCTATAGTGGAATTAAGTGGAGACATTGTTATTTATGGACAATTTTTGTGTTTACAAATGTGTTTTCGTCATATTGACCTTTGAGAGATTTGACCTAACTTTTTTCAAAGGTAGTCATCCACAGAAAGACTAAAAGACTGTAAAACGATTGCATGTCTTTGTGTAACACTAAGGCAGCAGTACTTTGAGTCATCACACAGTGAATGTCCTCACTGTGACAGGGATGTTATCCAGATGAGGGGGCTTTGCTGGTGACTAACCTGAGTCAGTCAAGGCCATCTGCCTGAGGGGGGCAGAGACGAGAAAGATGGTGAGAGACTAAATTACAGAAGACCACAGCACCCACAGATGAATAGAGGAATATCTCACCTCGTAGATTAGATTACACCAAGGTAAAATCAACACAATAGGCTCAATATACACATGAAAAAACGTCTTATAATAGGTCAGAAATGCTGCAGGTCCGTAGAAAACCTGAGGCGGACTCTGTGGGCGAGCACAATGCCTGCATGAGTCTGCCTGGGATACTGTGACGTCTCATGTTGCCCACGAAAGAAATCCCCATCCGAGACAAAAACATTTGTCAAGGCCCCCTTCATGGGAAAAGGGGATTCACATGGACTTTGCACATTTTCAAAAGCAGTGACTGACAGTTCAAAAGTATGCAGTGACAGATGTGGTGAAGCCTTTGCTTGGTGACACACAAGGAGATAATGAGGCAAGAGTCAAACAGGAACATTTCGTCACAAAGCCAAGCTGGAAGAATTCATAAACTGTCCTTTTAATCAGCTTCTCACCCACTAACATTGTTTTTGTTTGTTGTGATCTAAAAATGGACATGATTGTTGGGAAAGAAAACAGCAGTGTTATGGAAAACTACAGGGAAGGAGACGTTAGAAAAATGGGAGAAGGAATCCACCTGCTGGCCAAGCGAGGGAATCATATGACTGTGAAAAAGCAAGTTTCTCAATTGGGATAATATTTCAAAGACATTCATGACATGGTAATCAGCAAGGAGCATTAATCATGTTCTGACCTAATTATTATTCAACCTGTATTTGAGCATTCAGCCAGTGGTTCATTAGCACCACACATATTGCCTTTGATATGTTAATAACTTTGGTGATTGGTTTCCCATGTGCTAAAAACCCCCATTTAAAAAAACAGAGCTGGGTTCTCTTGAGGTTAAGGGGGATTTTTTTTTTCTGAAAGTAAATACATCTTTTGTTCTTGGATCAATGCACAATTGAGATACATTCAAAGATGCAGTAAAGCTGTGGGAGAGTCAAAGGACTCTTTCATCCCACTGCCACGATCATTGATGTGTTTGCTCCCTCATCTCCTCCACCCACATAGCTCCGACACAGTTCATTTTAACATGCCGACACCACACATCTAAACTTCTGTAGTCAGAGTGAGAATTCAATTGAACCTCATTTGGTATAGATGCTAAATGTAATCAAACAGACACTATGTTAGCAGCGAATGTTAGCTTGTGATGCAGATACAAAAAACAAAAAACATAATAAAGACACAAGGATGTTAATATGTAGAGATGAATACATTACAAACCTCCCGTGACCAAGTCAGTGTCAACATGTACAAACTGTTGTTGGTCTACATATTGCAGAGATCAAAAGCAACCACTGAATACAAGGCATCAGGGTAAGGTAGTTAGTAAGTTTGAAGCTTTATTGTCTTTGGCTTTACTGTACCACAACTAACTCAAATGACTGATGAGACTATAGAAGAGTACAATGCAAATTCCGCAAACAAATACGATGATTATGTGTTTGATCATTTTAATGAGCTTGGGACAAATGATTGACTGTAGTCATTGGTTACCGGGTGGCAGCCGAAAGCACCTTTCTCAGGAAAACCATTCATATTGTTAATTTGACGATGAGGTTACACAATGAGATACATATTGGTACCACTTTACAATAAGACTACCCTTATAAAGGGTTTACGAATAGTTTGTAATTCATTTATTAATTAGGTTGTGAACACTTTATAAATCATTAATAAGCTTTTACAAGACATGAGATAAACAGGGCAACTGTGAGCGGTTGTTTGCCAAATAGTGAGCCCACATGTACTGTACTGCTAAGCCTTATATTGGCTACCTAGCTTACTTTGTCTTCTTCATCAGCCAGCATCCTTGGTATCTGTTGTTCACTGAGTTGATTCTCGCTAAGTAGCCAATATAAGGCTTAGTCATCTTACCGAATAAATGGTTCTTAATGATTAATAAAGTGTTTAAAACCTACTTATAAACCCTTTATGAATCCTTTATAAGGGTAGTCTTATTGTAAAGTGGTACCGACATATTTAAACTGAAACAAAATAAGAATTACTGTGTGCATTAAATCAAATCACTTCATGACAAAAAATAATATTAACCGAATAAATAAATGTCTTTAAAGGTAAGGTAAGATACACTCCAAGGTAAGATACAATCCAGCAATCATGGTAGTTATTATAAAGCCCTCCAAAAATGTACATTTCATATTTATAATGGTTGTCAAATCACAATGTTTATTCTTTTGTTCGACATCTTGATATAGACTTATCGAGCCAGGTACATATTGGTATATCTTAGTTTGATGTATCCCTATCATTACTAATTGCTGTACTTTACAATGCCAGGATCTTTTGTTTTATTGCCTAATTCCATTGGCTGTCTTTTAAAATCAGTTATTAAATGATGTATTTTTTAAGAGCGACACCCTCAAAAAACGTTTGGTTTAAAGCATTGATTGTGACACCATTTTTTTTAAGTTGAAATGTTTACCTGTTCTCAAACAAATTGCTCTCATTGAGGACCCGTGGAAACATGCTGACGGATTTGCTGTAAAGTGTCAAGTGAAAACAAAGGCTTCCTAAGGAATTGGTGGAGGACTCTCTAAAGGCTTTTAAAGGAAAACAAAGGTTGACATTTGCTTTGGAAACCAAACATTGACTTCATTGACTCTTTGCTGTCTTGTCTGTCTGTTCATGCAAAGACCAGCTGCCAGTGAGGTAGCACATATTCTTTCTTCAGTTGTTTTGTTAATTCATGCCAAAAACTAAAATACAATGCAAGAATGACATCACAATCATCCATCACTTATTTATGCTGTGTGATATGTTACACGTGTTAGTTAGTAGCAGTGGTGTAAGGTCACTTTTTTAAATATTAGATTTCTTGTTTTTTATATTTGATGTCTGCACCATGACATCAAGTCAAATTCCTAGTATGTGCGAACCGACCTGGCAATAAACCTAATTCTGATTCTAAGTACATCTACTGTACATTTTTGAAAGATGTGTACTTTACTTGAGTATTTCAATGTTTTACTATTTGTACTACAGTTCAGAGGTGAAAAGTGTACTTTCACTCCACTACACTTATGTTATACCTTTAGCTACTTTGCGGATTTGGATTAATAATGTGAAATAAAGACAACACTTAAAATAATATTAGATACGAGAAGATGGACCTTTATTGATCCCTTTTTGTCGCTGCTTTTAATTGAACTATTCATATCTTAAACTGCACTGTAACTTTTATCCATGTACTTTTTCTTTTAATGTTTAATTGAACTATTCATATTTTAGACTGCACTGTAACTTTTATCCATGTATTTTTCCTTTTAATGTTTATTTTATCAGCTTTTCTTTTTTAATGCTTAATGTCTTTCATTTTTTGTAAAGCACTTTGATTTGCCTTGCGTTGAAAAGTGCTATATAAATAAACTTGCCTTGCCTTGCCTTGCCTTGCCTTGCCTTGCCTTGCCTTGCCTTGCCTTGCCTGTAGGGACATTCTGGTAGCATAGCTGGTGTATTTTGATGCTAATACTTTTGTACTTTTACTTGAGTAACATTTTGATTGATTAACTTTTACTTGTAACACAGTATTCCTACACTTTGGTACTTCTACTTTTACTCAAATACACGCTCTGAGTACTTCTTCCACCTCTGGTTAGTAGTGATCAGTGATAGCAAAGACTAAGACAAACGACTGATGGCAATTGACAATGACAATTCAGTGGGAGTAAGAGACAGGCTTAGCTTATGACCAAAAAGAGACAAAACAACAACACATTGTATCATAAAAGATGCAAACAGTGCTTTCAAGTTCAATGGGAAGAAGTTGTGTTTCTTGTACTCTTTCTTTCACACCATGTCTTATAGAGAGGCGAAGTCCCTCCCTTTCCGGGAGCCTCCATGGGACCCCGGAAGCGTAAAATTATACATTGAAGTCAATGGAGAGAGAAAGGTTATCTTTTGATCCCGTTTGAATTGTGCCACGAATGACACATATGATGTTTGTCAATTTAAAAGAATATTTTGCAAGTCAAAAAAATTAAAATGTGTCGTAAAACTGTGAAGTTACACATTTTTTTGTGTGAAACCGCTGAGTGAACTACAGGTCTCTTGGTCTCGCACAATACGCGTCACCATCACAAAGATGGCCGTCACGTTAGCAAATGTCACCTGTTTCTTTCAGAATGAGAATAAAAGTATAAAACGAGGTGACTACAAGTCTGGACACATTGAGAGCTGTACATACACGAAAGGGGAGTTATTCGGTTCTGTAAGAGCAGCGGGACCGGCTTTACAAGGTTTCGGTGAGTAATATGAGTGCAATGTGTAACGTTAATGTCAGCTAGCTAACATTAGCTAACAAGCTACACTAACGTGTTTTGTTTCAGTAACTAGTGTTCTCCTTTAGAACTTCGTGGTCTGTGTGTGCTGTGGATAACATTAGTGTTCACAAGAACAAGGTATACTCCCGTGTTTTGTTTTAGTTGCTCTTCAGATTGAAGCGGCCAGTTTTATATCGACTATACTGTATGTGTGATCTCCTTTTACATCTCGTTGTGTCATTTGAGTTTATTTGCTGTGTGTAGATTCAAGGGTTTTGGTTATCTTGTCAATTTGTTTGGTTATCCAGGCACAGCTGTGCGTGACTCCCTCGGGTACACTGGTATGTGTTTTCCTAATGTAGAGAGCATTGATTAATTAATAAACTACACACTGAGTCTAGATCCTGACCAAATCCTTTTTTATTGTTGATCAAATGTTTTTAAAAAATGTATTCATACACATTTAGAAAAATACAATGTACAATCACAACCAGTACAACACACATTACAAAAAATACAGAAAAAACAAACAATAACAACAATCAGACAAAACTATGGAAAAATAACCCCTCCCACCCCCAGATCCGGACCATCCTTGTATTATTGCTCATTCAATCTATTATAGCATGCTAACAAACATGGTACTTTCTTTATTTGTACAGATCTGCATGGGAGGCGATGGCGCGATGCAGAGCGCTGTCTGTGATTGTGCACGGGGGATGTACAAATGCAGCCACGCTGCAGCATTGGCAATATGTGCCATGTGGCAGATCAGCTCCACAGATGTTGAGTGCCAGTGGAGGAAGCCTGGCACTTCCAAAGTAGTCCAGCCGGTGTCTCAACTTTACCAACAGTGAGAGGAGACATACAACCCACTGGCCAGAGACATCGCCCCTCAGGATGTAGACTGGTTCAGGTCTGCACTGAGGGGCGCACAGTGTGGCATGGCATGGCTTTTGTCACCTGAGCCAGAGCCGCGGCCTCAACATCAGGCCATTGTCACCGTGCCGGAGCTGGTGAAGGGGGTCGGGGGCTTGAGGCAATTCTTGCCTCAATGCGACTGAGCAGAGACCAGCAAGCTGCCATCCAGACAGCCACTGGAGGACAGTGGACAAAGTGGCAGTTACACAGGCGGGGCAGGTTGACAGCCAGCAAGTTTGGTTCTGTGCTGCGGTCGGGACTTTCATCCACTCCATGCGCGTCCCTCATGAAGAGGGTGCTCGGGGGGTACAACTTGGACGGAGTCATGGCTGTCAACTGGGGGGTTTTAAACGAGGCCGAAGGGGTGAAGGCTTTTGTGCAGGCCTCTCAGGAGACAGTGTTCGAGTCTGGTCTCTTTGTGAGTGAGTCGGTGTTTTGGGAGCATCCCCCGATGGACTTGTGCAGCCATCTGCCCTGCTGGAGGTGAAGTGTCCACCATCATTATACATGATGGTGTATATAGGATATATATATATATATATATATATTTGTATACATATCTGTAAATTGTATAATTTTATTTGATTTAAAAGTATTTTTGATCTCTGTCTATAAACACAAACTGAGTAAGATTGACAATAAAGTTGACTTTGAAAAATATATAAATTCTTTATGAAAATAGTTGACTGTTGGAGAAATGAATCCAAATGAAACGTTGGACTGAACTATAACTACGCCTTTAAATCTCTACGGACTGTTTTTCAGTGGGATGGCAAGTTCCTATCTTTAAACATGTATTAGTTTTTTCTCAGAACAGATTTGATTTTCTGAAGTTAATTTAACTTTGCCGACCATGTAAGGTCATTATTAAAAAGATACAATCAATTTGTTTAGGGTTGAATAAAATAATGATAAACATTTCATTTGGATAATTTACTGACAGAATAAGAAACTCAATGATGCTCTACTCACCTGTTCCTTTTTATAAAGTGAAACAGTTGAAACGATAGATTTTAGTAAACTTAAAAACAACCTTCTCCAAAAGCTATCAAGGAATATACCGAATACTTGTTTTAGAACTTTATTACATATTTTTATATAAATAGTTTGAATGATCCATAATTGACAGAAGCTTGTGTTTACACTGACCTGTTACTCATATATTAATGTCTTTGTAACTTCAGTAAACCACTACCTCACTCATTTCTTTCATCACGGTTCAGTAAACTAAGTGACACATGAACCAGTTTAATAATTATAATAACGTAGGATTGCAACTCTTTGAAACTGTAGGTGGCTCTTAAAAGAGCCGTTGTATTTGGGTGTGCTGGTCTCAGGTCGGTCTAAGCCCTCTCTCGCGGATGCAGCTGGATGTCCTTGGGCATGATGTTGACCCTCTTTGCTTGGTTCATCTTACTGGGGGGCAGCTACATGGATGTCGGTGCAGTCCACAGTCATTGTGCAGTTGAAGGCAGAATGAATGTATTATTGACTCCGAATGAAGCACAACTTCATGACATACAATACATTGACTTTATTTGTAATTGTGTAAAAAAATAAAGCATTGATTAGCAAGCAGGACCTGCAGGAACAGAGCACGGTGATGGATGGAGCTGGGAAGAGAGAAGAATAAAGAAAACAGATCAACTTTATTATCGGATATTAAAAATTCAATTTCAAAACAAGTTGCCGCTCCTACAGTTTTCTAGTGTGTAAAGATGATTTCACATGACCTATGCACAATATCACACTCAATACATGTGTGTCTCTGGGGGGTGCATTGTGCCTTTGATGTATATAAATAATATACCATAACCAAATACTATTACGTACAGTGGAAATCAGGTTGCCAGAGCAGGTCAGTCCAGTGTGCATGTTCCTCAGGGTCTCAGCAGTTACAGGTGAGGTAAAGGAAATAAAAGAGAAAAAGGTCAGTAACAACACTTTAAATAATTATCTCTTTTAATAATGTTCTATCAGTAATCACTCAACTACTGTCTTTTCAACAAACAGATTGACTCACTATCATCACAATGAAACACGTCCAGAAGAATGGACCACAGATGGAAATTAGCTATTAGCTATAATCTGGCATATTGCATCTCTTCTCTTTGCTGAGATTAATGTTTTTGTATGCATGGTCCTTCTATAAATAAATACATGTCATGCAAAGCTGCCTGCCTGCCTTCCTTCCGTCGACTCTCCCTGAACTGCCTGATCTTTTAATGTTCAATGTTAACCATTTGAGCAGATAGCATTAAGTATAAAAGATCGCAGATGCTAATCTGCCGTTAGCCTACCTCCCGCCCCCTTAGCACCTGGCGATAGGCTCCTCTTCAAATGTTTCACAAAATACTTAACATCATGACTACTCTTACTGTTTAACATTTGGGTTCACTTCATGTTAAGGCTAATACAAATGACAAGGCTAAGTAATGTGATGCTAACTAACGTGCTCGCTACTAGCTATGTAGCTAGCTTGACTGTGTTCCATGCACAACATGTGTATTACCTGAGATCTCTGATCCAGCGACTCCTGGTCCTTTCATCAGACGGGAAGCGATAGAACGAGCTATGATCTATAAGTATGATCACTTATGTGATTAAAACCTGGTACAAAGCACACAGGCATCTTGTAAAAGTGAATTTATTTTTAGCAATCTCTTATTTATTGGAGGGAATAAATCAGTTATGAGATCTTCTTCTTCGCTTTAATTACGAGTCGCAACCACTTGGAGCATTATCGCCTGTGACATCACTTACGCGAGCCAGAATGGGATTTGGGATTTGTAGTCTTTGTAGTCGCGTATTTTTCATAGTCTTATATTTCAACAGTTTTACGACAAAATGTGACTTTTTTGACATGGAACTTATTGTTTAAGATTGACAAACATCATATGTGTAGTTCGTGGCACAATTCAAACGGGATCAAAAGATACGTTTTCTCTCTCCATTGAATTCAATGTTAATTTTTCGCTTCCGGGGTCCCATGGGCCGGAAGTAGATGGGCGTGACTTCGCCTCTCTATAGACTAGTAAGTCTGAGGGCAGATAATGATGCAGGAGAATGTTAAAATGTTTCTGATGAAACAGGAAGTATTTCAAAAGTCATTCTGGCATTCTAATAATAAATAAATTACAAGTACAAAATAGCACTGCTCTTTTTGTGTCCCCTTATTTTATTGAACAGGGTTTTGTAAGCTTGTAATGGGACTTTGGCTCAGAGCTTTCTGAAATATAACATGTACATTACTATAACAAACAAACATCAGAACCAGAAAATCCTGTATTAGTCCCACAGAGGGGACATATACAGTGTTACAGCAACATTGGTATATCAGGTAAAAAAAGGCATGCAATAATAAAGAATAAGCTAATTAGATAAATAAAATAAAAAATGCAATATTAGTTGTATTAGAATAAAATGAAAAACAAATAAGTAGCAAGTACACATTCATGGCTAAAAAATGATGAGCAGCAACATCAAAATATCCCAGTGTGTCAACTTGCATATGCAGGTAACACATCAATACGTTGATTTTTTAGGTCATCTTGTTATGTACCTACATTTGAAATACAGGAATGTAAAGATGATGGCTAAAAGATAATACCAGTGAGTTTGGTTTCGACCATTTGCCACCATCTCCCACACATTACCGTTAACCATTCTTACAACCATTTTGCTGTCTCTTAGAAATTGTTACAACATTACAAGCATTCATTATTTTTTATTTAACTTTCAGCACGTTTCTTAACTCTGCTAAAATGCTTTCCCAACAAAAATAACTATATGAAGATATATCATTTGCAAAAATAAATCATGTTTTTTGTTGTTGTGCGCCCAAGGGAGTATGAACAGCCCTGGTGTGGTTTATTCATATTAAGAATAGCCTTTGAGTTTTTGAATTAAATCTTCATATGTTCAAAAAATAATTATTGTTTTATTTGATATTTTACATATTCATTCATCATTGCACAATCATAGAAACAGTTAGGAATTATATTACCTAATACTGTACATGATTCTACATGACACAGAATCATGTATTTCAGTAACACATTCCAAGATATGGCAGGACGAATTCATTACAAAGTTCAGAATCTTTAACAAGGAAGGGAAACCTTCATATAACAATACCTTGCCGCATACTGCTACACTGTAAAACTAAATGTTTCTGTATATGATTGCCTCTTAAAACAATATCTCAACTTATAGAGGGATGTGAGCGTGCAGTAATTCCCTCATGGACCAGCAGCTATTTAAACCAACTCTGTTAACCTTTGAATTAAGAAAACAATTCTACAAAAGATGTCAAATGTCAGATAACTCGCCCTCATACCTCTGAACTGGGACACTTCTTAAAATACTCCATACCTCTGAGAAATGTTCCAGAACATTCAGTATCTACATAACACTCAGGTTCCTCCCCGGCTTCTCACATCCAACTTTTCTTTCACATTCTATGATGCTCAACAACGTGAGAAAACAATATCAGACACGTGTAAAACTTCACACAGTTTTAAAAAGCTTTCATTTGTGTTTAGATTTAGTCTAAATCCTACTGGAGATGACTGAGAAAAAAATCTACTGTTGGGTATCTCTCAATAAGGCTTATGTACTTCACTTATAACCTGCCACTAAGACTGGCATCCCTTTGTGCCCTGCTGCTCTCATTCTCATCCATCTCATCCATCCTATCATATTATTTATTATTACATCAGGCGTTTTGGGCTCAGCCAATCAGCACCATGGAAAGCTCCCTGCATCCATCTGTCGTCACGGACAACACCCCGGTAGTGGCTTGCATTCATTATTTCTATTTTTTCCAAGAAATCCATTGCATTAAATATTACATTGCATTTATGAATGGTGTAGGCTATGTACAATTTCATATAAATATATCTGAAATATATGTATTTGTGGCAGACTGTTCTCAGTAAGGGTTCCTTTGGTCGCTTAGCAACCACATTGTTAGGCTGCTCAACAGCTAGCCAACAGTTAAAAGCAGTTAAACTGTAAAACAATAACATTAATAACCATGTTTAACAGTTGATAACTAGGTAGGCTATATACATAAAATGGAGTCAGGATGAATATTATTCGTATTTTTTTTATTATAGCCTGTGGATCACCACACTAATAGCTTCCCATTCATGAAGCGACGTCAAACCGGCAATGTGTCAACGTAACTGGTAACCCCCCCACCTCAAAGCAGCTACTGGCCCTTTAAGGGTTATGTAGCCGGGCTAGCCGACATTGGACGAGTCGACCGTGCGTCTGCCTGCGCTGCGCTGCCATCCACATCATGGCCTCAACACCGACACCACCGAGGATGAAGCGACCAGCCAGCGGCCCTTCCCTTACCGGAGCGGAGACGGACGTCAAGCCGAAGCAGAGGCACCGGTAGAGGCGAGCTGCGCCGGGGAGAGCCGCCTCACACATCCCATGCCCCCCCGGTCTCCTCCATGCCTTCGTCTAAAGCCAAGTACAGCTATTCGATAAAGAGGGGTGCGAACCCGGGCGGCGGCGGCGGCAGCAGCAGCGGCATGAACATGACAACGAACCGGGATTATTCCGTTAATCTGTCGGTGCAGCAAGTGCTGAGCCTTTGGGTGCAAGGCACGACGCTGCAGCACCTCACAGGTATGCGGAATTCAAGGTGCCGTAATTGTGTTTTCAGCTGTTCTCAAACATACCCTCACCCTCAGCATGTATTGTAGGCTATAGTTGTGTAGGCGCGTCCATTTTATAGCAGAATAGCCAACGTGTGTAATATTTCACCTCACATGCTTACTGAACAGAAAGGGCAGAGCTCTGGCCATAAACGAGGGAGGCAACTGTAACACCTCAGCCCCATCCAGAGCTAATGAATGCCGGTTGGGCCACAATGAAAAATGCCACTCCTCTGTCCGCGCGCGCAGAAACAGTGGGTGACATGGAAGTGATCACAACATGCAGCTAATTAATCCTTGTGCTGCGTGTATGCGCCTTGACTGTGTAGTAAATGAAGTGTCGCCCCCTCCCTCCCATATCCTCCCCCTCCTCCCTTTGTCTCGCAGTCCAGTAATCAAGGGGCAATTAGAGGCAGCATCCTCAACTCTCTGGGCATCTGTCTGGGGTGGTCCAGAAACAATGAGGCTGATGTGAAAATCCATGCTTTTACCTATGTGCTTTTGAATGGTAGGACTAGGCAATAGAAGCTTTTGACACACCTTATGAGGTTGTACCATCGTGATGGGCTGATAGCTGTAAGGGAGATGACAACTTTTAATTGACAAGGCTTTCACCATAAAAAGGATGTTGCAAAGGTGATGATTCACACCTTGACGTGTGTTAAGGAGCTTCCATGGAAACGATCAGGGGTCGAAACACAGTCATGTCCAACTGAAAAAAAAGTAGGAGCATGAAAAGCAGGGTGAGGGCATTTTATCTCTTCCTCTAGGCAGGCCCAACATCCTCAGCAAGCACAATATTGCCGTCCACCATCTGCATTCAAACATAATTATTATTTCTCCGCCAAATGTATAAAGGGTAAACAAAAGGAGAAGATGTATAAAGGAACGACAGGATTGCTCAGTGACTGAAACAGAACATTATAGACATTCTTGAATCACTCCCTGCAGAGTGAGAGTGGAGCCGGGGCGGACATGTGTTCATGCAGAGTTGGCACAGACCCATCTTATGAAATGCAGCTGACATCTTGTGTTGAGAGACACATTAAGCTCGAACAAAAAAAAGAAGAAGAAGTTAGGTGCTGAGTCAGCAGGAAGCTGCAGAGCGTGTATAAGTTTGCGGAAGCAGAGCTGCAGCTGTGAGGAGTGGGACTCAGGGTGCACAGAACGACCCCGTCTGTAGACCTATGTTTCTCCAGAAGCACATATCAACTTTTGATATACATCAATCCCCTTTGCCCTTTCTTTCAGGCCCCCGTGGGAGTTGTCTTTAAGCAAATGGATTTCCTGTTTATGATTTGTGTGCTTGCAGCAGTTTCCCTTCAGCAAACCATAAAAGGAACATCATTTGGGTTATGGCTTGCAAACATGACGTACAGTATTCTGACAAGCTTTATGTTTCTATAAGGTCAAATGAAGAGGGTTGGTTCACACAAACGACGAAAACTATGCATGGTTAGATAGCACACATACGTACTGTGGTGTTTGTGTCATGTTGCCATGGTTTTAAAATATCACTTTTTAACCATACTCAAACAGATGAATGGAACTGTGTGAAGAAAGGTGGGTGGCAACAGACCATTTTTGGATTTCACTTATTGTGTTATGAAGTAAATGTTGATTGACCCAAAGGTTGTAGAAGAATTGGCCCTTATGTTGAGTCCTTGCATTAACGATGCAATACTGTTTACCTCTGTGTACAATCTGCCTGGGAAATGAGGGCTCAATTGAAGGCACAAGGGAAGTGCAACAAACAGAAAGAGGATAGCGCTTTGGTTTCCCCATGGTAGCTTATAGGAGCTATTCGTATTTAGCATAAGGTCTTTGCTATTCCCAGGAATAAGGAAACAAAAAAAGGATCCGGTTGTGATTGTGATAGCATCCCAATAATAATGATTGGAAACCCTACGAGGCGAAAACGTTGCAAAGTTATCTGGTTTTACTTAAAAAAACAAAAAAAACAATCCAAGGTCCATCCAAGTTTTTTATTATAACTACTTTGAAGAAGATAATACGTCCCAAAACAAATGTTTGTTGTAATAGGCCGACCTGTATTGACAGCCTGTACCACTGCCCCCCATAGGTCTGCAAGAGACTCACAATCAATGCATTTGGCCTCAAAGCCTTTATTGGAAACAGCTTTTTAAACATTGGGCTAAGATTAATAATATAAAGATGTTTGGTAATTCCTCAGATCTAAGGGAGGTCCAAAACTGAGCGACACTGACTGCAAACCTTTTTTATTGAGCAGGGACTGCTGGATTCACAGCACCGTGTTTGGGACAAAAATATAAATTCAGTTCCAGCTTTATCACAACCAGCCGGCCACACCTCACCTCCCTCAGTCCCTGTGGACCGGCACAAATCCATCATTCTGCCTCCTCATGGATGAGCTCCTGCAGCCCTGCCTCTCTGACTGCTTCATGTTCTGCAGCGGCCTGCGTGCTCATGCAGAAACTCAGACCTCTTATCAAGTGACCAAAAAAACATGGTACCCGGCTCTTTTTAATGCCTCAGTGTTGACCGGCGAGCTCTAGAGCTACCGTGCGGTCAAAGACCTTGTGCTGTTGTTGCGGATTAGCAGAAGTTAATGCTGTGATGTGACTGTTTTTGTATCTCTGAACATGACACAGCACTTGAGTGTAGCACCCCATACAGTAGGTGCTGTTTCTGAGCTGTGACAACCTGCGCTAATGTCCCCTTCCAGCATCTGCTAAACTGGAAACAATGACCTGCCAAGAGTCATTTCTATCAGCTGGAGTTAATAACCAGCCATGTTTATTCACCAAAACATTTCGGCCTGCAGACTTTCTCCCACTAGTGATCATGTAAACCTCACATTACATCAAGGGTGTAATTCTTCCAGTAGTGCGACAGAAATCCGTTTAAGCATTGATATGTTAGTTTAAAACTTTACATTATCGTTGCATCCGGCTGGGAAGGTGACTGTGTCCCAATTATCTGCTAAAAAAGATTTTTACTGACATTTTATTCTTATTATTGAATGTCAGTTTCAGCCCCCCCCCCCCCAGTGGTGTCAAGTAACTAAGTAAATGTACAAAACATTTAACTTGTATTAGTCTGAAATGGACCATTCTGCATAAAAAGTCATTTAACTTTTGGGTATTTTCTATTTTTATTTTCTATATTTTGATGCCAATACTTTTCTACTTTTACTTGAGTAACACTTTGATTGCAGATCTGGTACTTCTACTTTTATTTCAGTATAAGATCTGAGTACTTCTTCCATCTCTGCCCCCCTACAAACTAAAAGTTGCTGTATGAATATCTGAATTAAGTTAAAGTAATACTTTTATTTAGCTATAATAATCCATCACAAGTCATGCATTCAGAATTAAGGTGCAATGTTTATATTATTATCAGCAATGACCACAATAATTAATTCAGAAAAAGACACATTTCCTACTGGTTTACAAGGTAAATGAAAATTATTATTCCACCAATATGTTGTCTTACGTTTTCCACTTTGAGTCTGGAGCCTCCAACGCCTCCTTAATGCAGAGTTATGTTAACAGACTCCCTTAAAGTCAAATATGATTATTATTCTTGCTTCCAATTTTTGACAGAGAGGCCAACTTGCAGCGTTCTGTTGTCTTTCTTTTGTTTATGCAGCGCTTTAAGTAAACCCTGACGAATGTATTCTAAATGCTACGCATGTGTGGTCAAGTTGGTGAAGATGTTTCTTCATTTGCATGTATTTTGGCAGACTTGTGTTTTTATATCTGCACCGTTTCTGAAGCTGCAGCGCGTTGCTCTTTTAAATATATTGGGCCGTTGTAGCGCATTTGGTGAGACACCGTAGAAATCTTAATTTTGAAAAGTACCTGGACGCTGTAGCTTTCAGATACATTTGAATAATAAGTACAATTTGTGCGTAGATGTGTAAAAGCAACATAAAAGTTTAAAAGTAGGTGGTGCAGGACTCCAGTGGTGCTGGTCCCGGGACAGGACAGAGGTCTGTGAACACGTCCTCCTATGGCCCCACATGCTCCCGTCACGATAATCCGTTCAGGCTTAAGTTGGACGACAGATGCTCGGCCTGTGTAACTGGGACCTGATGAGGGATCCTAATGGAGCAGGGCGGGGTGTCTCTGGGTACTTCCCATTGGGCTAAAGGGACTCGTGTGACATTTTTGTAGCAGTTTTTGAAACCTGAGACGAGCATGTATAACTCCTCTTTAAATTGTTCTAAATGTTTTCTTTGGTGCCAGCAACAACCATACCAGGACCTAACCTAAAGGAAAGGCCTCCATTCAATAGTTTTAAATACATCTGTGTTAAGTTCAATTCAAATGTCTATATGTCGTCTATGGGTTTTGGACTGAAAAAACAAGACATCAACTTTGATTTTGAGAAACAGGGATGGACATTTTCAGTATTTTCTGACCTTTTTGTAGATCAATTGTTTGAAACTAGAAAAATAATTGCTAACTGATAATAAAAACCATAATTAGTTGCAGCGTTCGTCTTAGCTTAGGATAGCATAGGCCATCCTGTAGCCTCCTCTCTTGTCTCCTCTGGGACACATTCAAACGATTGGATGGACAACATTAATGATGCTTGACCTTGATTGATTTCTGGGTCACGGGTCTGAGGATGGAGAAGGAAGGATGGGCAAAAGCATAATTAACAGAATAGAAAAGATCCATCTCTCTGGCGGTTATATCCCCGTCCCGTCACAGACGTCTCCCTCCTCTCCTGCTGGATGGAGGCTGATGGTTGAAGAGAGACAGCGGCGATGTGACTGACAGGGCCAGTTGTGTGGGACAAAGAGCCGTTGTGTTGCCGAGCTGCCACGTCTCTCTCCATCCATCTCGACAGCTGATTGGCGGATCAATAGTTAGATGTAGGCGCTCAGTAAACTGTGGAACAACTAGGTTAAAGAGCTCCCTTCAGGCTTGGGAAATAGTTTGCAATAGAATTGAGTCTCCAGACATTTACACCACACAACAATGTCACATTTCCTGTTTGCAACTCAACATCCAAACAAAACAGGCCTGGATCGGTCATTTGTTTCTTCTTCCGTCAATTGCTTTTCTTCTAGAATAATCTCATGGCCAGCTGGCTTCTCCTTGCTCCCACGGTGCCAGTGGTTCAAAGAAAGGCCCCTCGCTGGCAAAGTGCGACAAGGCCAGGGCCCAGAAAGAAAGAAAGAAAGCTAGCACTCCAACACTAGGTACATGATAGGCTAAGGGGCGGGACATCTCTAAGCGGTGGACCAATCACAACAGAGCCGGGCAGCTAACCAATCAGAGCAGACTGGGCTGTGGTTTCAGACAGAGGGTGAAAAGAGGTGCTGCAGCACAGCCAGTATGAGAAAAATAAAGACCTTTTTGAACGTTAAAGCATTAAAACACGTCACAGTAGAGGCACAACATACTAAATAAGCAGAATGACCTCTGACACTTTTTTTTTTCTTGTCAAATAACTTGTAAAGATAGCACAATGGTACATTTTCTAAGAATAATTTGACAATTTGTTTGAATTTTGTGAATTGAATAGAATCAGAATGTATAGTTCCGTCACTTTACGAGCAATGCAAATGTTGAATTTGTCTCCACAAGGTAAGCTATTGTTTCAGACAGGACTTTTCATTTATTGCCTAATGTCCTCCTCGCCGCAGCTCGTGTACAATCTCACTCAGAGGCATCACAACCTCAGTCCCATTACCACGGTCGGCTGCCTCCTCGATGAGCCCTGACTTATGTTGTGGTGGCTGTAGATTGAAATCCTCCCTCTCAGACGTGTGCAGCTCAGACAGTATCTCTGCATCCTGATCTGTAGTTGCAGTATGCTCTCAAACAAAGTCTGTTTTGTCTAGTGTCCCAGGTTGCAGAAAAACATTCTTTCTGAGAAATGATATCTCTGAATTAGTTTGACAGGAACTATAGGCGCTTTCACACCAAGTACTTTTCCCAGGAATAGTTCCCGGAACCTTTCCCCGGAACTATCTAGTAAATCGCGTTCACACCGGAATAAGTCCCTGAGGGAGGATTACGCAATTTATGAAGCCGCTGACGTCACTTCTTCTTCTTCTGCTTTGGGTTTACTGGCAGGCCGCAAACAACTTCACGGCGAATACTGCCACCCGAAGTTCCGGAGCCCCCTGGAGTCCGGGACTTTGGGTGGCAGTAAATCGCCACCCGAAGCCCCGGGTAAATCGCCAGAAGCGCCGACACCTCCTCATCCCTCCACCTCCTCATCCCTCCACCGATCCCACGTTTTAATTTGTGTTGCCATAAATTAGTCTCTCTCCGTTGGTGCGCTGGGCTAATGATAATAATGCTAATGCAAGGAAATAAAATGGCGGCTTCACAACAACGTTTCTGAGTTTTACGGGGCGTGGTTTGCAATTCGCCCAGCCAATCAGAAATTGGAACCTTTTTCTCTCCAGGAAAGTCCCTGCTCTCTAGCAGGGACTAAAAAGGGGGTGAAAAGGTTCCCGAAAAAAAAAGATATTTTTCGTGTGAATGCAACATCCCAGGAACTATCGGAACTATTTCTGGGAAAAGTACTCCGGTGTGAAAGCGCCTATTTTATCTGTGCCTATCCAGGGGAGAATATGAAAATGTGATGTAAATCCTTAGGAATAATCACTTTTTTTTTGCTGACAGGGGCTCTGCAGTTATTTAGTTTTGTATTTACTTTAACGTTGGGGGACTTGTGAGCACAGATTAAATGAAGGTGAAAATCTATGCAGCAGAGGCTAGGGTATCATGAATTTTGGCCAATAGTGTGGGCAAACTCCTATTTTTTGTAATCACTCCATTGATTAGTCTGATTTGACCGTTGGCAGGGCTGACTGAATTGTGAAATGAATCTAATTGTGGCTTTTTTTAATGTACTATTATTTAGATTTCGGTTGAGTTTGCAATGTATTTTTTCAAGACTTTATCATTTGTTTTCACTATGACCAACATAACATTGAATGAAATCAACATTTTAATTGCTCCGTCATGGAGGCCCGGCTTTCGTGTTAAGATTAAATGAGATGAAGAAGAATTACAATAAATAGCATCCATGTATTTTTGTATTGAATTGGTAAAACCTTCAATCACAGTAGAATATTCTAACTTGAAGCCTTGTAAAACATTTTTGAAAGAACAACACAAACATGCCAGGCCTGGTTTAAACATTAATATATGAACAAATACATATACATTACAGTATAATTTCCGCAACTGTAGAAATGTCAAATATTTCCTTTTTTTCACAGCCATTGCTATTTCAAAATGGTGTTTATTATACCACAATGTTGCTTTGACTTCTTCTAATCGGTCAATCCTAAACTCTAGCAGTACAAAGTAAAATGTGTCACTCTTAAGAGTTGCAGAAGAAGTAAAAACAAATGCCTCAAAATGTTTCTTTAGTACAGTAGATACAGTAGATAGAGTAAATGGACTTTGATTACTAAACATTTCTGAATCTCCAATGTGTATAGTTAATGGATTCTTGCTAAAAAGTTGAATAGGTTGATTCTGTGTTTATTGAGTCTGTTTTGTCCCCCCCGTCAGAGATGTGGTACTGGGTGTTCCTGTGGTGTCTCTTCTCCTCGCTCTTCGTCCACGGGGCGGTGGGGCTGCTCATGTTGGTCATGCTGCAGCGCCACAAGAGGGGCCGCCTCATCACCCTGGTGCTGGTTAGCGTGGGGTTCCTGGCCTCCCTCTCCGGAGGCGTCATCACCAGTAAGTCTATTCCTCTCCATCACCCGCTCTTTTTAATTTTTTTGGTTTAAGGCTGACCTCAATAGAACTCAGCATCCAGTCAGACTGAAGAAGATTGGAGGTGACAGGGAGGGAACGAGAGCGGGATGTGTGTTAACTCCTGTCAAAGAGAGGAACACCGGAGCTGACAGGGATTTCAGATTCTTGTGTTTTCCTGTTGAGCTTCCTTTTGGGTTTATTCAGCACAGGAAGCTTCAAGCACCTCTGAGAGATATTGAAAACACATATATATATATATATATATATTATATATATATATACATGTCTGATTGTTTGATTCAATTCAATACCTCGATGTGGTGATACATGGTGGCTTTTGATCCATTAACAAGGTGTGTACACACAAGAAAAGTAACGACTTTTAAGATAAGTAATGAATGAATGAAAACTTTATTACAGACTCAGGGTCCAGATAAAAGACAAGGCATTACATATAATAAATTACATACATAGCATAAAAAGAATTCATAGTTTAAGAATAATTTAAATCAGTGTCCTACAAAGAGACAACTATACCAATGTCTCCACAGCTGCGATTGGTAGCGTGTAGTACTAAACCTTATGTTTGAAAAGGCCAAGAGGATTTCATTATCAGAGTCATTAAGCCGGCAAATACATTTATGCATAAGATTTCTTAAAACAGCTTGTAGAGTATTGACTCCTGCAGCCACACACATTTCACTTGCACTCGACCATCGAGGTCTCTTCAGCAATATTCTCATGGCATCCTTATAAGCTACTTGAAGTTTCCGTAAACTTGCTTTTCTGTAGTTTGACCACAGTGTGCCGTTTAGAGTGGTGTGCAACATGCTCTGAGCAGAGACATCTCCACTCCATCTGTACACGCACCAAACCTACGTAGGAGAATGCTTGCTTGTGCATACATCATGCGGCATTGCCTATAAATATCTTCATCGTCTGTCATTTGTTCTGTAATAAAGTGTCCAAGATATTTTAACTTATTACAGACACTAAGATTAATATCAGACAATTTAAAATCAGGACATTTAAGACATTTATCTTCTTGGGTTCTAAAGATCATGACAGCACTCTTACTGGCGTTGTATTTGATGTCATGCTCCACACCATACACAGAACAAACAGCAAGAAGCTGCTGGAGCCCAGCGCTAGATGGACTCAGCACAACAAGATCATCTGCATACATAATATGGTTCACTAGTAGCTACTATCATGCATCCAGTATTACAGGCTCTCAGTCGCTCGGACAGATCATCAGTATAAAGGTTAAAAAGAACTGGGGACATCATCCACCTTGTCTGACACCATTGCTAACCCCAAATGGGGCTGAGACCCTATTGCCCCATTTGACTTGCATAGTCTGGTGGCCATACCAGTAGACCAGAACTCTCACAATGTATTTGGGCTCCCCTCTTTGACTCAGCTTAACAAATAACTTCCTATGATTAACACGATCAAAGGCTTTAGAAGCATCAATGAAACACATAAGAACTGATTAGTTATTACCTCTATATGTGTTGACAATTTCCTTTAAGGCGTATATACACAAGTCAGTGCCATGTTTAGCCTTAAAGCCAAACTGGTTATCTGTTGAGTTAATAAAGTCATCTAATCTGTCCAGCAGAATTCTTTCTAGGACTTTTGACAGTATGCTGGCTAACGCTACGGGCCTATATATCTAGGCTTCCCACTTTACCGGCTTTGTCCTTAATAACTGGACCAACAGAACAGACAGCATGGAGTCTGGTAACAAGCCATGACTCATAAAGGCAGTAAAGCAGAGAGAAAGAAGAGGAGCTATCTTTACACTGGCATATTTAAGATGTTCAGCAGAAATATGATCTACACCACTGGCTTTGTTGTCCGACAGCTTGTTTATAGCTTGGCACACCTCATGTGGCGTTATCACCATTGACTCATTGTTATCAATATCATCTATACAGTTCACTTTGGACACAGTTGAATAAGGTACTATAATGCTGTCGCCATAACTCCGCAATGTTGTCTGTTCCAGATGTTCCGTCAACAGTGCATGGTAGAGATATTTTGCAGTTATTAATAGCCCTCACTTCTTTCCAAAAATCCATAACATTGTTACTTAGCAGCTTCTTTGCCATGGAATCGGCCCTCATGGCTTGCTCATTTTTACAGATGAAGCGGATAGCTTACTAATACATCTTGCATTAGTAAGCTTCTTGTACTCAAATGCAGACCCTTGTCTGGGTCTGCCTGCCATAGCCCATGATGTGGTGGCTTCACAGGCTTCAGCATGATACTCATGCTACACCTATTCCAGCCAGGCCTGATGTTATGAGTCTTATTGTTACTTTTGTAGTAAGGCTTACTGCCTTCATACAGAGCACTTACTATATCACTGTACATGGAGCAGATATCACTCCTATGCTTTGCATCCTTACAGTTAACATCACTACACATAATTGCATCTCTAGGTAGATGAATATTAGTTAAGGATGTATCCGTCTGAGCATAATAGGATGTAATGTCTTCCTTTGTAAGGGTTGACCAGTCTAGTTTTTCTGTTTGAGCACTATTTACATTTCTGGTTAGCCCAGGTAGATGTTCGACATTTATTGACATAGCAACAGGTATATGATCAGTCGTTGCTGTCCCATACAGAATGCTCATACACTCAAGTGAAGCATGAGCATCAGCTGTACTAATACAATGATCAAGCCATGACGTAGTATGCCAGGCCTCGCTAATGTAGGTATAACTATCTGCAGGCAAAAGCACCTTGCTTGACAATATAAAATTGTTATCGTGACAGAACTGAGCCATATGCTTGGCAAATAAAGAGTTCCTGTCTGAGATATCTGCATTCATATCCCCAATGACATACACACAAGAAGAAGTATTGCTTTGAATAAAGGAATTAATTAAAGCAAGCCTATTTAGATATTCATCCTCATTTTGATGACATTCATAGGGTGTATACACATTTAGAATAATAATTCCTTGTCATTGTGAGTAAACTGCACCAGTCGGCACAAAGCCTAACCACATTTATTGATGAGTCAAGGTTCTTATTCCACAGGATAGCCACACCCCCTGATATCCTTCCTCTGACTATTCCCATGCCAAAGTCAGTAGTAGACTCCCCAGCCCCATGGAAATTATCATTGAAAGAGTTCAGTTTTTCCAAGTCTTGCTTCGCTAAAAATGTCTCTTGCATACATAGTATGTCACAGTTCTCCAGAAGGTGGTCAACTACAATGCGGCGAGCTTTATCCCCTGCGCTCTGGCCCATACGAAGGCCACGACAGTTGTACGACAAGACCCGAATAGTCATTTAGCGAGACAAGTGAGTGCCCATTGCACCAGCAGGCACACTCATTCCCCCCGCAGTAGGTGCAGCGTTTGAGCCGATAACTCCCGCTCTGCGCGGCTCATAATATCGCCGGACAAATGCCCCTTCTGGCCAGATCTCCGGATTGTACATTTCGCTGACCTCATTGCATTCAGCAGATACTTTACATGAACCGTATCTACCGTGTATAGTGCCAATTGTTTGGCAACAGGCAACCTCACGGCCAAGTTTTTCTTTAAGATACACACACAAAGTTTCAGCATCGAGGTCTGGTGAGAACTTGGAAGCAAAAACACTCACCAGCTTAGTCTTGATCACTTTGATGTTGCCCGCAGCTCCGGTGCCAACAATAGGCACGTTACCGGATTTATTTTTCCGCTCGGGAGCAACAGTGCGCAATCTTGGTTTATCAGCAGCCTTCTCTGAGGCATGACGTCGGCCTTTTTTCATAACATGACTCCACTTTGGAGAGCCTGGCAAAAACGTTGATCCACTGGGACTATCCATTGTTGGAGTAGGGAAACAAATTTGAAAACGACGTTCAGACAATGATCATTCCTTTCCCTCAAATGGGTTTAAAGCTGAATCATCCAATATAGAGCGAGCTGTAGCTTTGAATTTTCCACTTTGTAAATGTTTGACACGCTCTTTGCGTAAGAACGTGTGAAATCAGTCGACGTGGAGAAGAAAACTAGCATAGGCGCTAGATTTGGTTTGAAATTTGGATTCATTTTGTGCCAACGAGAACTCTGATTAGAGTTAGAGGAACATTGCGACACATTGGCAAACGCACTTATTCACTTCCTTTCTGAGAGTTAGATGAGGAGATAACACTCTCACGTCTGTATGGTTAGCATGAAGCAACAGAGAGCAGGTGGTTAGCTTAGCATAGCATAAAGACTGTAACATTGGGAAAAGGCTTTTAACTACCAGCACATGGAAAGCTCAAATACTAAGAACATATATCTCTTGGTTGTTTAGTCTAGAAACTAACATTTGCAAATTTAAATTTACATTACGACTGGAAATGTTTAATTACTAATGCAAACATGCTACCTGCAAGGCTGGGTGGGGAGAGTGACAAAAAACCCAATGACAAATAAGACAAATCTCATTCATTTATTTTGTTAATGCACCATTCAATCATAATATACTGTAATATGAAATGACAGGGGCCTTTAAAGGGCACTCCAGTGATTTAACACATTCAGGGCAGAAAATTATCCAAGAAGCCACTTGGCATTCAAATGAGATTAGCTTGTCCACCTTAAAGGTCATTCCACCTTAAGTGGGCCTGTGCTTCAGGTAAACCGCTTTACTTTAACCAGCAGGTTGATTGCAAATCAGCATCTCTGTGATTTGTGGTTATATTTTTTGTTTTGCACGCTTTTTAGTTTTCCCTGTGCCTTTTTTCGGCCTATTTCCTGGTTGAAAAATATCAGCTTCTGTGTGGCACATTTTAATTGTTATAAATATAAGAGTTTTGAAAACGTTTTGGGGAAAGTCCAGGATGCCTATATCACTACAGAACATGGAGACCATGTAGATATTGATATAACATTAACATAAATAAGCCTAGATAATATAACATTTATCATTTTTAAAATGATATATATTTTTAGTATAATATTTCTAATTTAAGTGGGGGAAATGTCAGTACATTTGAATTAAATGTAGGGGTAATTTCTGATTCACATGTTCCTGTTTGATGGAAGGGTTAGGGTTAGTGTTACCAGCTTTTGGTTGGTAACACTTTCACTAGCAGGAACCACGCCACAACAGTGTGATGTTTGTACGTTTATTGAAGTGACATGTGAATGATGTGAGGGGGGTGAAGGGATGATCTGGGAGGACGAGCTGTGGTCCGTGCAGTGGGAGACTCAGAGTGGGGGTTCCGTCTCCGGCATGATCTGCATGGGCTGATTACGGGCCCCCAGACAATACCTGGAATTAAGATGTTAGTATATACAGTATATGAATATAAATGTTGACGGGCAGAGGATGTTGGGATGGAGGGATGGAGGGATGAGGGATGGAGGGCTGTAGGGATGAGGGATGGAGGGATGTTGAGGTGAGGGAGGGAAGAAGGGATGGATGAATGTATCGCTCGGTGTGAGTCGGAAGGGGAACTGTATGGGTAGAAGGGAGAGGGAGGGTGGGTTGAGAGGATGGAGACAAGCAGTGGCCGGACGTTTGGCCGGATATAAATAGGGGTGGCCGTGGTTTGAGGCGGAGTTTTAGGCGTGGCCATGCTCCTGAACCTATGTTAACAATTGAACCTCATAAAGTATTCGGATTCGGCACCGAGCCCCACATTACAAAAATCCAAATCTCAGAAATATACAGTATTTCGGGTCTCACGAATACATAGGTCGGGCAAAATGGAAAGAAATCATGATAATAATGATAAACAAGAATATTTGTACTGTATTTTTCTGGTGTTGATAAACTGTACTGTACTGCAAAATCACATGTAGAACAAATGGGAACAGCAATGCATCTAGTTTTTCTTTGTATTTGTTTATCTGAATGCACTCCACTTATTGTTTGTCTGTCTGTTATATATGCACCGTGTATATTTGTGTCAATCACTGTAACACCGCGTGATGATCCCAAGGTGTGTAAATAGCCCTAAATCTATCTGAGTGTAGGGCAGGAGCTCTTCTTGGCTCAACTCAATGAATCACTCTTCATCATAGATACAAGCTGGACCCCAACATAGAAATACACTTTATTATTAATGTGCAGCGATCAGGGAGAGCAGACTATTGACTGTGAACACACACACACACACACACACACACACACACACACACACACACACACACACACACACACACACACACACACACACACACACACACACACACACACACACACACACACACACACACACACACACACACACACACACACACACACACACACACACACACACACACACACACACACACTTTCACCCTCTGTGTGTACACCAGCCTGGCTTCAAGTCAAAGTGAGGCAGAGCCCACGCAGAAGGACAGGAAAGGTCATGTAGTGTAAGAGCGAGCTGCCCATATATGTCTGGACTCATGATTATTCATTGATTTTAGGGACAACATATATGTATTATTATATTAATCTTGGTACTTGTTTTCAAATAGTTAAAATGACTTTTTACAGCAAAATAAGAAGCAATCAACTCATACAATTCATTAACTTCTCCTTTACTGTTGTAGGGGTGTGTGGGTGTGATTTGATCGGAATGTATTGACAGAAGAAACCCTCTAATGCCGACACAATTTAATCAAGATAAAGTATAGCGTTAGACTATTTTTAGCTTCTGTTATTATATGTACAGCACTTTGGCTCGACCAAAAATCGTTTATAAATGTGCTATATAAATAAACCTTGATTTGATTCTGTTATGTGACGAATTTCTGAGTAAAACGGATTATGTGGGTGAGGTTAAGTTACAAAACGGCTTTATAGTTTTTTTTTCTAGGCCTTTATTTGCATTCATTTTCAACATTAAACGTTTACCCAATTATCCATTAGCTGTTCTTGTTTACATTGTACCCACAATTTACAGACAGCTACAAGACCACTGGATTACTTTGATACCGGAGAAAACTTTAAAATCATTCTCAGACAAGATCTGTACTTAAAAGGTATTTTTCCTGCTAATTCTAAGCGGATGTTTAATAAGGCTGAACATATATAATGATGTAATCTAACTGAATCTGAAAATATGTCTAACATCTCTGTGTTCACTGTCTTTTGTGATGCAAATTCCTGCAAGCAGACCCTTAGGGGTATACAACAGTAGAATAACATCCTCCATGTGCAAGACAAATTACAATAACATTGACTGAAGAACATCCTAACATTTCCAACAAATACACAAGTATAAATAATACATATTTCCCGTATTTGTTGGATTTAACTGAAAAGTACCTAAAGGACACAGAATAAGAACAGACCTTTTCCAACTGAGCAAATAAAAGAAAACCAATAAAAAGGGGCCGAGACCATTTTATGGTAACTGTTACTGCTTTTATTACTTATTTTATATATTTGTTTTACCCTTACTTCACCACACAGCAACATATCATTGTTCCCGAATCTAATAACAACAAAGATTATCCTGTTCTATTGCTCGAATGGCAGTTTTATTCCTCCATAGTGTTTGTGAATCTACCCATCTGTTTACTTGCAGTGTGTATTAACGCTGATGAATGTGCTTGTTCTTCCTCCCACAGGCGCGGCGGTGTCGGGGGTGTACCGCGTGGCAGGAAAGGACATGGCACCGCTGGAGGCTCTGGTGTTCGGCGTGGGCCAGACCGCCCTCTCCGTCATCATCTCCTTCTCACGCATCCTGGCAACTCTGTGAAGTGAAACCCCCTGGACGAGACGAAGCACAGACTCTGAGATGAGAATGAATCGAGCCTGTCGGAGACTTTATGGTGGCTGAGCGTGTGGAAGGAGAGGAAGCAGAAATGCTCTGGACCTTGGGCTGGAAGCAGGACACGGCACCCCCCGGTGCCCGTGCTCCGTAACTGCCACAGTCAGGCCGCTCTCCAGAGGCTGTCTTCATGTGAGAGAGCAGCACCAGGCGGCCATCCTCAGCTTCTGGACTTGAAAGCCATGTTCCGGGTGTTTCCAGAGTTTCAGCAATTGTTGTGCCAAAAGCCTTCTCTGGGACATCCAGATGCCTTTCATGGCCACTGACTCATAAAGGCTTTCTGTTGCAAATGTAGAGGGGAAAACAAACTATTTTTTTAAAAACCTGACAAGACCTGTAATGATGATCTGATTATCCTTCGGTGATCAAGAGTTGCTCAATGACACCATTTTTCTTCATTATTGAACATCAGCCTCACCTCTCGGTCTTCACGACGTTCAGAGTATCAATGATCATTCCTTTCCTTCAAATGGTTTTAAAGCTGAATCATCCAATATAGAGCGATCTGCAGCTTTTCATTTTGCACTCTTTGCGTAAGAACGTGTGAAATCAGAAGACGTGGATAAGAAAACCAGCATAGGCACTAGATATGGTTTGAAGTTTTGATTCATTTTGTGCCAACGAGAACTCTGATAAGAGTTAGAGGAACATTGCGACACATTGGGAAACACAGTTATTGACTTCCTTCCTGAGAGTTAGATGAAGAGATAATGCTCTCACGTCTGTACGGTTAGCATGAAGCTATAGAGAGCAGGTTGTTAGCTTAGCATAGCATAAAGACTGTAATATTGGGAAGCAGCACATAAAAGCTTGAATTGTAACTTCTATATAACTTCTATCTCTTGGTTGTTTAGTCTAAAAACAACAATTTGCAGATTTAAAAGGGGTTATGTGACTGAATATATTTTGGCTAAACACAATTACTTAAAGGAGTGAAAAGCTAGCTAAGAAATAGTCTGCCACAACCCCTTTTTAAAAATACAAAGTATTGTTTTTTACACTTACACAAAACGAGATATAGAACGTTAAATATGCACTCACAAGAGATTGTTGGCATATGTTTCTTTTAATATAGTAAGGCTAGCTGTTTCCCTCCAGTTTCCAGTATTAGTGCTAAGCTAAGCTAACGTTCTACTACTTCCAGCTCATATTTATATCTATTTATTTCTATATGGACATAAAAGTAGTGTCAAACCTCTAATGTAACTTTCAGTAAGAAATTAAATAGTTGTTGAAATGTTCCTTTAAAGCAAACAGAAAGGTCTGGACAAGCCCTCAGAAGTGTTTGCAGGTTTGATACAGGTCTCATTAGTGTAAGATCAGGTTGATCTTATTCAGGTTTTAAGATGTATCGGTTTTAAGAAGGGTCGTTTTGCTGCTCGAGAGTCACATCTTCATACAAAATTCCATGTCTGTGAGTCCAGATTTCCTGTAATAACGTTGGAATGGAGCCGTAGTATTACTAACATTGTCTGCAGTGCTCCAGCATAAATTCCCCCATGGAGACCCTCCCCTGTCTGGAGAAGGTCAGACGGATTCTGCTGCTCAGACGGCCATTCTTCTATGGCTTCCTCTTTTCTTTGTTTTCTCTATCAACCCATGTTAACTTTGTATATTGTACTGAAAATAACTGCCTTGTTTTAGCACAGTGTGCGATGATGCGACTCTGGTGTGACCTCATTCGGTAATCACAGTAATTATACACATAAATGTATCAGTGATGATAGACACTGATAATCTTGTTTTGGGGAAAGCAAAGAAGAATGTGCTTGAAGCCTGCTGTATTTACTCAAGAGTTTTCTCACTGAAAATAGATACACTGATTTATTTAAGTTTAAAGCTCATAACTTGGCCCATAAGCACTTCCAAAGTAAAACAGTGTATCTAGTACGGGAGCATTATTGTCGCTTAATTTGTTATCTTTGTGTCATTTAATTGATTTTATTCAAAAAATTGATTAATTTTTTTCAGTTTTTAGAAACATTTGCACATTGGCTCGTCCCCCAGACAAACCACAATTTAAATGAATTTGACAAAAATGTGTTATCTGTGTGTGCCGTAGCTCTAAAGGTAAATGATGTGTGTTTATGAGTTATATAATTGACACAGCTCACCTTCAGCACCAGCTTAGCCCACACAAGGGCGCTATTGCACAGAAAGGAAGTGGCAACCGAAATGCCTGAAAGATGATTGTAGATTTAAAAAGATGATGAAAGTTCTACCGAGTGTTTTGATACAAACATTTGACAAAAAGTCCTAATATCCCCCCAAGAAATTAAAATGTAATCTTAAAGAGAATTCATGTGAGCCCCTCCCCTTTGTGTCCACTGAACGCTCTGCACATTACCCATGCTACCTGCTTGAATGTTTTTAGCTCAATTTCAGGGACCAAGTGTGAGTCGCTGCTGGTGAATCACCTGCTGCCACATCAATGACATCTCTGTGAAGCTGTTTGTGGGGCGGTTTCTGCATGTTTGCGTGTATGTGTGGTTCAGAGGAGAAATGTGAGTGTTGTAATTGGTGTCGGACCATGTGGTTGTGCATGTGAGTAGTGTAATAAAATGTTCTTTCTTTTCATTAGAGGGGTTTGTACGGAAGCCCTGAGAGGCCAACATTTCTGGTGATCCATTTTCTAAATCTGATCTAAACTATTCAGTGTTTGTTACTTAGGAACAGGTGAAAAAAAGGTTTATATGTACACAGGTATTTTTGTAAATAGTGTTTTTCGGAGACATAAAGCTACATTTACAAAGACACTTTTTTTCATTTGTGTAAATGTGGATGAAAAAAACATTTTGCAGGTAAATTATTATTTATTTATTAGGGCTTTTAGCCACCATAGTCCTCTTCTGAATAAGAACTAAAAGCATTCATGATGTATTTAATATATCGTGTGTTAGAAGTAAAGTTCTGATGCTAATCTGCCACTTTGAGTCCTTTTTTTAAATGAGGTAATGGTGCAGTATGACAACAACAAACACTTGATCCTGGCAACACTTGTTTTAAACCCACCTGTTTCACAGATGATTTAATCTTTGCTTAAGTCATCCCGTCATCAGGAGAGAAGACAGTTTAGATCAGACTAGAAAATGAATCACCATACATGTTTGTATTGTGTTGGCTTCTCAGGGCCTCCATAGGTGTTCACATTGTTTTAAGCACCCCAAAAGTGTCCGAAAAGGCAAGGATCCTATTGTGAGTGACGCTGTGAAGATCAGCTCATCTTACAAAATGTGTTGGAAAACATTGTTTTTTTCTGACAATGAAACTGCAAGAAATGATGGACTAAGGTTGTTAAATGAGTGCACTTGCTGTACATCCTGAGCTGTGTATAGCCATAGTGTACAAAGTCCTCTGATTTGAACAAAATAACCACTGGATATTATTTAGGTTCACACCCAGCGCAGTGAACGCTGATGATGAGTGCTGTGTTTCTCCGCTCCAGGTTATGTGATTCAGCCACCATTAAAGTGGCTGTGTAACTGACTGTACTGCAATATCCAAGGAGGTACCCAGCAACTAAAAAACCCCTCTAGACTTTTAAAAATGCCATCGCACTGCAGCGAGACGCCCAGCTCAATAATTCTGTCTCTTTCATAGGCTTATAACTAAAGCTGCCCCTTTGGTCTACTGTCGTCCAAATGCCACATATCCCCCCCCCCCCCCCCGGACGCTTACTGTGGACCCGCTGTGATGCATGTGCTCAGATAACGTGTGAATGGGACTATACGGACAATCCAACAAGAGACAATGTTGTACAAAACCCAACGTGGGCACTTGTAGATATGTACAATATGTTCCTTTTTTAATTTTGTACCAGCCAAACCGCTGATATTTATAACTATTGCCTATTTATGTACAAAGTGTTTCTCCTGTAAATACTCAACAGTCGGTTGGAGTAAAAAATCTTTTTGCAGTATATTCACTTGGGAGTTTTGAATTCTTTATCATCATGCTGTGTCCTTTATCATTCCTCCCCCTCCAGTTTCTGTCTGCTGATTCACTTTCTCCGTACAGGTTTTCCCCTTCCTCCCTTTTTTCCAATCATTACTCATGTGAGAGAACATGGAAATACTTAATTAGCTAAGCACTGAAAATGTTCTTTTAATTTAGTTAAACTCAGCAAAAGTTGACGGTTTCTTTTGTATGTAATGTCAAACTTTTAAAATTAAGTTCCACACTCAGCAGAGTAATTGGAGTTCTTTCAGCAGCTTTGTGTATAAAGAATAGCAAATCTGCTGTGTGGTGTGACTTCAATCAGCCATGATGGCGACCGCAATCAGCCTTAAAATGAGTATTCGGCATATTTTCTGTTGTTTGTTAGAAGTGATTTCTTAAAAGATGACAGGTGTTGAATTGGGGGTTATTTGTCTGTCCTTGGAGCTGATAACGGTGATTAGCATAATTTAACATTGTGTTTATTATTACATTCTCAAAGTCACAATGAATATGCTGCAGCTGCTGCTGACAATTCTACTAAATTAGTACCCATTATCAACCACAATAGATATTTTTGGCTTTTGAATGTTATCCATCACTTTGGCTGTGTAATCGTGAAAATTAAGACTGGGAGTTTTTTTCCCCTTGTTTTAGAAGTTTAACCTCAACTTGTATAATAAGTCATAAAGTGTTAAGCCAAAATACAGTCGCATCCTCAAGGACAAAAATATGCCCCTTGAAACCCATTAAAAACACTTTTTGATCCCACATCCATTACAGCATGTAATCATACTATTATACCAGGCTTGACTTCTAGAGCCATGGCCTTATATCTAAGATATTATTATTTTCTACCAGATAGAGCCATTTTCTCATGCCTGCATATGGGCCATGTTAATGCTATTTAAAAGCCAAACTAAATCAAGTATGTATCTGTGGCATTTTAAGACATGGATATTTTATGGCTAAGGATATCAGATGATCTATTTTAAAACGGATGCTTAAGGGATTAAAAAAGGAAACAACTTATCAGAACCTTCTTTACTTTTCAAACTGAATTCCTTTCCACATCAGAACATATCCATGTGGCATTACTCATCCAAATGATTTAATTGTAAACGCTTCAGAATTGGCTGCTTGTCTGTGAATTGAAACAATCACCCTCATTAGTGTTTCTCCCTTTCATGTTTGCCCCCTTTGTGAAAGCAATCAAAAGCAGCATCAAGCTGGCACACAGAGCCCAGTTGGTGAATGCATTATTATTCACTGCCGCTCTGTTTCTATTGTCCTCGGGGTCAGAAGCGGCGTCGTCTCCATTCGTGGCTCGTCTCCTGGTGGCACGGGGATCATCATCAGCCACATCAGAGAGAAGCAAACATTGTTCTTTGTTGTGAGGAAGTTGGCTGACTTTTATTTGGTGGTATCATTCCCAGAAACGCCTCCAGTACGTTATTTGTTTCATGTTTGTAATGACAGGGCCAGGACTTCCTTTCACCGTTTTATTGTGAGACCACACAAAACATTTTTCAGATATTATTCTCCTATCTGATTTGACATTTCGCTGCTATTCCACCCTAATGATGTGTTTTCCTCCCTGGCCTTTCAAAACCTACACTCTATAACAAATCTCAATAGAACCAATTGTCTAATCTGATGTGTTCACAATGTGTTCACAACGATGATGGAATTTAATTACCATGCTTGTGGATTTAAAAGGATAAATGTATTGACTATTTATCACGTTGTTTTTTGTTATTTTTATTCTTTAATAAGGAAGAGCAGGGGATTGTGTTCCTTGTTTCCACTCAGCAGCATCTATGGAACGGTAGGGTTATTATAATATGAGACAGAAAAGGAAGAGCAGAGCTGATTCATAATCGGCCAGGGATAGTGGCTTTGGTATGTATGGCTGTTTGATGAGTGTTTGGGAAACTTGGGAACATTTGCATTCGTATTTTAGAGGAGACAATATTGTTTATGCTCTTATCCAACCTTAAAGAGGGTTGGCAGTTTATTTTAAATGTCATTGGGGAAGATATGTCATACTAAACCTTCCAGAATGTTGGAAAAGGCAAATGTAAAGGCCTCATTCTGCAGCTCTGTTCATGCACTGTTGTTAAATGTATGTTTTATATCAGTTAATACGCAGAAATCGCCTACATCTGAAAGCCTACTGATGTCATACTCCTTCAAACACACCCACAAATGTGCTGGCTTGACTGAAGACATTGATACGTCAGAAACTGAACATATTTCTACCATTCAAACTGCATTTGAAACATCTATCTCTGTTTGTGTTTTTGCAATTTCATCTGCCAAGCCCTTAGCATTGACTTACAATGTGGTCTCTGGGAACAAATGAATAAGCCTGATTATTTCAGGAAAACTTACATTTTATATAATCCATCAGCAAAGTAATCAAATAGTTTTTCGTTCATAAATATACTTTGTTATTCTGGAAAATATGTGCCTGCCTTGCATATTTATATAAACCAATATAAACGTTGTGTCGAAATCTGTGTCCCTACCCCCTCATTTTCACTTACTCAACCCCTCTGCACCATAAAAACCAAAACAAATATACAGTATGTCTATGCATTGCACTGCAATTTTCCATCCTTCCACTAGATGCCCTCAGAGTCTCCAGCCTGTCTCAGTCACCTGACTCTCTCATTCCCCTGCTCACCCGTTTCCACTTCCCTAATTAGCCCTGCACTATATAACCGGCCATTTTCTACTCATTCCAATTCTTAATGTTACTTCATGCCTCACTTTCAGGCCATCTGAAGCCCAGAGCCTGCCAACCTGTGAGATAATAGCCACTTTCACACCAAGGCTGCAGTCGAATAGTCCATTTAGCTTAGGAACCTTCCTAACCGAGTGAAATGACCCGGAAGTCCCTCAGTGGCAGCCATGATAAGTGCCGTTCGAATTCTCTACATGATAGGAAAGGAGGTTTCAAACTTCCTTTATAACCTCCTTTAAGCCCCTGTCACACGTTCCCAAAATTGACACCCGATGGACACGCGATAAAGGAAATTTTCAAATTCGGCTGTGATCGTAGCAACATCGGGCCATTCGTGAGGGCATCTAAGCCATCGTATGACCGCCGGTGGAGTTTCTCAGGCTCCGGCAGCAACTTCGTGAGCGGCAACTTCGTAAAGCACTCGTGAGGGCATCTTGTCAAATCGTGTCATCTTCGTGTTATCATCGGTGCATTCACCCTCACTCTGATCGGGGCGAATGCCCGATGGCACCGAGGATAACAAGATGCCCTCACGATGGCCTTACGAAGGGCAAAATTGACACACGAATTCAACACGAAAATTAACCTTCGGCAATTTGTTGGCATGCCAAAGATTTTGCCACCGCTCACGAAGTTGCACATACATGGTACATGCGTATGTTTGCATACGCCATTGATGTCAGCCTCACAAATGCCTGGATCATGTACAGGCGGGACTGCAAGGCCCTTGGTGTGAATGGCGTGCCTCTGAAAAGCTTCAGAATTCAGGTGTTCAGGGCTGCCAGCAACCAGTGCCCAGTCAAGTCTAGCTCCCGAAGAAGCTCATCTTCATTGGTTGAGAGCATGACCGTTGCTGACCCCCAGCCTGTCCGTGGACACCGCAGCCACACCCCAAATGTGGCTGTGCGGTTTGATCCCTCCCTCTTCCATGCCCCTGTACATGCCAATCGCCTGACCTGCAAGTACTGCAGCAGGAAAGGCAACATTGTAAGGTCAAATGTGGTCTGCAGGGTCTGCAAGGTCCACCTCTGCATGAATGCGGAGCGTAACTGTTTTGTCAGTTACCATGAGGAATTTGACTAATTTCTCATGTTATGTATGTTTTGTTAGTTAGCTTAGTTTTCAGGGACCATGTTAAAAAGGAACAGAATATAGCAGTTTGCTAATTTCCCATCTGCAGTCCCTGGGCAGGTCAACATGTATACTACATATTAAATACATTATATACAAACATATTTCATACCCCTGCACTAAAACGTTTACATTACAAATATTTATTTCATACCCTTGCACTACAACGTTTACATTACAATATTTATTTCATACCCTTGCACTACAACGTTTACATTACAAATATTTATTTCATACCCTTGCACTAAAACGTTTACATAATATATTATATTTCATACGACTCTACACTCTTTTTATATTGTATTTAAGTGCATAGTTATGTTCTAATGTTCTAAAATAAATATTCCTTTCACCCTATATGTATTTTTGTCATACTTTTTTTTGTTTACCAGAAACGGGCAAGGAACCATATATGATCACTTCATTGACCTTGATTTTTTATATGAAAATTAAATATTTTGGAAAATTTCACAAAAGTAAAACAGTATTGTTATGTCCTCCAATAACACTCTAGGGTTGAAATTTAGAATTTCAAAGTATTTCAATGAGTGCCCTATAAAGGGTTAAGGATACAGGTGGCAACATCGATTATGACATTGTCTTTCCAACTGCAGGACAGGCATGGAAAAAAAGACCTGAAGGTTTCCCTGGTCAGGACATTATATTGTTTCCAGCAATGGTTTACAGTCATTTTGATACTGTCACTTTACATATCCAGACATTGATTCCTGCTGCAAAGAGCCCCACTATTCTCATAGTTGCCCCCTTAATGTTGAACGCTGAGCCACTTGCTGCTCTTGTTTTATTATGTTCCGCGTGAGTGCAGACGAGGGGATTGCATGCTTGCTTTGAACATAACACCCTGAAACAACCCTCTCAACAATGGCTGGAACTTGGCCAAAGCTTTTGACCCGGTAGATCGCTTCACATTATTGCCTTGCCTTCGGTTCTGCTCATTCCAGATTTAATAATGTGCAGTACAGAAAGCACAGACAACAAATGGTGCCTGCTGTCTGGATAAAGCTGCACTATGTCTGGGTTTTCTTTGTTTCCTGTAATATACTAAACATGGAACATATTCTACATTGTGTACACAATGAAATCTATCGAGTAAGGATTGAGTGAGCTTACGGTTCAAAGGATGCCAACAATGTGTTTTATTCTCTAATCATTTTCCAGTCACTCCAAATGTAGGTTTGTTGATGTGATGTCAGAGACCACTCACATGTCTTAGAGTCTTTTAATGGATTGTTCAGAAGGAAACACAGGAATAACAACTGGTGGAAGAATAAAAGGGCGATAAAGTTTGTCGGGTTGCCTTCCTGGTGAGGAACTATTTACTCAATCAACAATGACTGTAAGCTAGCGACAGTGTAAGCAAACACCCCAGAGTCTGTGGTACCAGTCAGGAAGGATTTGAGAATCCATGAAACCTTCAGAATCCCAAATATAGGCCATGATCAACTCTTTAAAAATGAGGGCAGCACTTTAACATTCCGAAATTATTTAGTACACATCTGATCTTTGGGCTTTTTTGAATCTCTAATTAATAATTTTTTTTGCAAATATTAAACTTGCTGAACCGATAAACAAATTAACAAAAACACAAGCATTAGAAATGTTTATAATTTTCAGGTACTAACGTTAGAAAATAAGGATTCACTATTAAATCAGGACTGTATGTAGCAGGTATTTTTTTTGTATTACTTATAATTTGTGTGTGAAGCCAATTTTTACAAGATCAAAACATACAGTATTTTGGAAGGCAACTGTTATCTATGTTAAACTGTTTGTTCGTTTTCAGTGTTTTCCTCGAGCCATGCTCAAGTCAGCTTTAGGATTTTAACACCAGTTTTTCAAACGAGACCATGACTTCAGAATAAAAAAACTCTAGAGATCATTAAAGATCAGTTACAACCAGCTGTGAAATGTCACAGTACTGTAAAGCAAATTTGAATAACAAATGGTGTCGGACAGCTGCAGTATTTCAAAGCTGCATACTAATTGTTATTCTCCCTGAAAGCCACAAGAGAGCAGCATCACATCCCTCACTCTGTGGCTGCCGGCTGTCCAGATATCATCACCCACTGGGATCCCCACAGTGATTCATCCTCCGAGCCGCTGGGACTGACGACTGAGTCACACAGCCCATCGCTCATTTAGCCGCTCAATATCCGATCCATGCAGTGATGATCCCCCGTAAATCGAGGCATTAGCTTTATATTCACCTGTGGCACAGCGGGACTGATGGCCTGCTCTGAATCCTCTCGCAGAGCTGCTGCACCAACTGGAGGAATGATGGGAACAAAACAGGGAGAATGTACTGTTCTGGTTTACTGTTTACTGTTATTCAATAATGTATCCAAGTAAGTGAGGTACCATATACTATTAACATAGTTTACACCTTTCTACTGCAGCTGAGGAAAGTAGTAAAAAGTATAAAAAGTGACATCCAGGTAAAGGGGCTGGAGTCCATCAATGTTCATGTTGGGTGAGAGGCAGGGTCTTCCTGGACAGCTTACCTGTCAATCACAGGGCTGAGGCACACAGAAACTTGCATTCACACCTATGGGCAATTTAGAGCCTCCAAATCATGGAGGTGGCAAGTCCATACATTGTAGGAGGACGTAAAGGAAACTCACAGGGAAATGATAGCCACTTAATGGTGTAAATGAATTGCCACTCATTGTAAATAATAGGCTTGAATGTTTCACACATGCCCATCATTTACAGTGATGGAATGTGGTCAAGTACTACTTCAGTACAGTTTTGAGGTTAATGTACTACTTGAGCATTTCCATTTTATGCCACTTTCTATCTGGATTGATGTATCAGTTCAATGGTCAATGGCATCCATGCATAGTGATAACATGAATACATATCATCATAATGAACATATGGCTTTTTTTTTTAAATTCAATGCCATTTAAGCTGCTGTTTGTGATTTAATATAAATGGAACTGATTGTGGAAAATGGGCGTTTGATTGCAGGCTGCTGAATTGAATGGAATTGAATTTTGTTCGTGGCCGACTTTGTAATTTAAAGATATTCTTCAATAAAAATAAGTTGCAAAATCAACTGAAGAAAACAAAGTACAGTAAAAAACAAGAGATAAGTTAAAAATGCATTCTTTAATAACACGTAAGGATATCATAGATTCACTTAAAGGTGGGGTAGGTAAGTTTCAGAAACCGGCTCGAGATACACTTTTTGTTATATTCCATGGAATGCTCTTAACATCCCGATAGCAATGAATATCTTAAGTGCTTTGACAAAAAATCCATATCCGTTTAGCCGGCCCGGCTAAATGGATTGGATTGCCGCCCTGTCTGTCAGCCTTCCATCTCGTGCACGCACAAATGTATCTCGTGCCCTCATTGGGCGTGCCCTCATTGGGCGTGCATTGCAGCAGCACTTCAATGACTCGCCAGCAACAGGCGGCCACTTTCACCAGTCTGCTGACGTCATGTGTGCGTTCATGTGTGTTGGAGGAGGTGCTCTGTAAGGACGTCTGAAGGAAGGGGCGGATTCTTTTCGGCTGTGTACTTTCACATTTTAGTGCACTCGAGCCGGTTTCTGAAACTTACCTACCCCACCTTTAAAGAAAACATTTAAGGATCTTTACTTCCTATTGGTTTTGTGGCAAGTGTTGTGATATTAGCAAATATTGCGTCTTTGTCCAAACTTTTGATACAATACAGTTTTGTGTTTTTCCCCTAGTAACCGGCACCTGTTGTAGTTTTAGGAGGAGCACGTCTATTGACTGTAGCAGGGCGTACAGTAGTGTGCATTTCAGTATTATTATGAGACAGGTTGATGTAAACCTGTTCACTTTAACAAAGAACCACAACACACTTTCAAAAATGTTAAATACATTTGTACCAGAGTGGGCCATTCACCATATACAATCTTTATTATTGTGTTTATTATAACATGTTTGACAGGTCCTTTCTCTTCTGATGTTGGTTCATTTGCATACAGCGCCAAGATCACACCTGACATGTTGAGGTGTTACCTGCATTGTGCATTGTTGATGTTTTATTTTCCATCTGATGGTATTTTAGTTTCACTTTCCTTTCAGATGGACATAAGCAATTTGTCGTTGTGATAAGAGCCTCTTATCAGATGTGATGTGTCTGTTTGAGGGTGACACGTTTCTACACAGCGCGATGATAACATTTCTCATGTCTCATAAAATGTCTCATGTCTCACAGCTCAGATAGCATCAGGCTGCACAGCGAGCATGTCGGATGCTTTTCAGACACAAGACGAAAGGATTTCCTCTCATCCCTTCCACCGCTCTGTTATGTAATGTGTTGGGCTATATCTGCAAAGTGTCTGGTGGTTTCTTGATCCAAATGAGTCGTGCTATAAACAAGCTCCATCCTCATCAATAATGGATTGCCACTGTAAAAACCTTTGTCGCTCCTGCTCTTCAGGACCGCCTCGCCTAACTCCACATCCGAACAGAACACTTATGTAAGAATAGGGGCGGGTTCAGGAACTTGTGAATCAGGGGGCGGCAAACAAGACTTGGGCACAGATGTATAGAAGTGAAATGAGTACAAAATGTGAAGATGTTACATTATTAATTGAGCAAAACATATAAATAAATAGCTGCCATTACAAACAGTATACATAGGATAAATACATGTGGTTCCTTGTGTTTCTATGTAGTTGTTGTTTTAGTTTTAATGGTCATTTTGTCTTTTGTTTCTTTGAAGCTTTTTTTTTTTTATCATTTGTGCTACCATTGCCCGTCTCTCTGTAGTTCCTTTGCTTCTCTGTGGTAATTATGCATCACTTTCTAGTTTTTAAGCATCTGTTTTCGGCCGTTTTTGAAAATGATACATCTCTTTTGGAATTATTTTTCTCTCTTTCTGGTCATTTTTTCCCTCTTTGTGGTGGTTTTATGTGTCTTTGTGGTTGCTTCAAAGTTCTTTATGATGTGTTTCCAAATCTTTGGTGTCCCTCAGCCTGAACACTGGCCAGATCAGTATTCCATCCCTGATATAAGCCAACTCCCTACTACTGTTTCACTCCAGTAAGGGGGGGGGGGGGCACCATCAGATTCTAGGGGGCCCATCCCACCCCTTGCCACTCCTTTCTTTGGCACCGCCTCTGTTTAGCAGACAGCTGACAATTAGAACGCCAACTGGGAGAATGGTATTCCTTAGGATGGAGGGGACAATGGTGAAACCTATCAGCCCCCCTCCAGACCAGCCCGCCCGACCCCAGGCTTCCTGCCAGGCACGGTCCTGACATTATGACTGAGCACACAGTCTGTGGTGGTCACATGCCAATGCTGAGATGTTGCTGCTGATTTTAACTTTGTATGCCATCCTGTGACTTGCACCCAGTGAAGGGATAGGAACACTTTGATTCATGTATTTTCTCTCAGTGAAACTGGCCGTTACGCTGACCTCTCCACTTTTGGTTTGGTAGGTGAATACTGATTACCACATTTGTACTGAGCAGGAATAAGACAGTGATGAACTGGCAGATGTTAAATGCACGAGTGTTGGATGAGCTTGCACGATTTTTTCCATGTAGTTATACACTTAATGAATACAATTATCTTGGATATACTTTAACTTAATTTAAAATGTTGAGGATCTACTTTAATTTCTAATTTTGAAGGTATACTTACGGGTTTGAGCTTTTACAACATCAGATCTTCACTGCACGATTATCGTCACCAAAACAATAACAATATTATTGCAATCAGTAAAACTAAGATCATTACAAATTATGTACACGTATTTGTGTAATGTAGGTCGCTTGGACTGGAAGATAAAGCAAGAATATAAAAAATGGAAATGGAAATGATTTAAGAGCTGCTGATTTACTTACAATATCACTTTCTATCCTGATTTTTTTTGTAATTGCATCATGGCAAGTGAAGAATCTAGTGGTTTTGGTGGTGGTAGTAATTTGTTTTCTAATCTGTATTGTGCAAGTCAACTGACTGTGAACATTCTTACCCCAACCTTTCCAAAGAAAATCCATAAATGTAAGTAAACATGTACTGTCATCTCACCCTGCCGGTCCTGGCCTTGTGTTGACAATGGAGTTTGCTCAGCTTATTAGGATCACCTTGGGCTAAAAGCTAGCCATCGGCATCCTCCCCTGCATTAGCTTCTTTGTTTTGCACCTTACACCTCCAAAGCACATTAACCAAATGTCCATAATTCAATTGAGGGAACCTATTATGTTTGCGTTGGGTAAATCTTTTGTGTCGACCCCCTCTTTGTCACACAACCTTTTGTGGCAGTGGCCAAAATATTTCCTAGGATATTATAGACTTTTTTTTTTCTTCTTTCGACTTTTGATTGAATTGAACTCAGCCAATAGAATCATTCCGAATGTCTTGTGAAGTGATGAAGTTACCACAAGGTCCATTTAGTGGCTGTCCAGAAGCTTTCAACCATATTACACAATTATCCTCAGCAGATTAATTTTAAGTAGTTGTCATAAATGCTCATAGTTTATATTAAATGTACTTAATTAATCATGTTATAACAAGGGTTTCTCCACTGCAGGTAGATGTATTAATAGAAGGATGCAGCAGATGATGATGCTAAATGCATTGGAGATGCTACACAAAGCTGCTATGGGATGTAGCTTTGGGTTGTACTATTACAAACTGTATCAACTATTTTTTATTATTTTGTCTCAGAAAATAAGCAGTGATTAAGAATCCCTTCCCAAAATACCAAAAATGTACTTTCCATTCCTTGGGCCTGCTCGATTTCCAAATATATAGAAATCAGTTTTATTTTTTTATAGCTCAGGCTTTGTGTGATGTTTTTTTATACTACAACACCAGTGATTTAAGAAAACATAACTTGAGAGATTGAATTATATAATGATTTGTATTCTTGATAGTAACAAAGTCTGTAGATTTCTTAAAATCATGTGTATAGATCACTTTTACACCCTGCAGCATTGTTTAACTAGGAGAAAACAACCCTACAGGAGGCTGATTATTGTATTTATTTTAAATATCATTCTGGGAAAAATGTCCTTGGTTTGGAACGAAGAAGATCTAGTCAACATTGTACAGTTGGGAAATGTCTAAACTAATACTTGTTCTCTTCTGAGAAATAGGCGATGGGTGAGTGGGTGGGCATATTGTGGGGTAAAAATAAAGAGCAAAGAGAATGAGTCACCATTCCCTCAATCCCAGTCTGGATATAAATACATCCACATAGACACACGTATACTCATACGCTTCTCCACGCGTGGCTGACATTACATAAGCTGGAGCGTGGGAGGCGTGATGCGAGGCATGTATAATTCATCAATGTGGGACTCAACTGAGGGGGAGCTCTTATACCCAAGTGAGGCCCCGAAAACATCACTAATGTTTTTTTTGGTTGAATTTGATGCACGATTCTGCGTGAACGAACCCGAGAAGCAGACTTGAGTGTTAAATCAGTCAGTTGATGTGGCGAGTGCGAAGTGACAAACGGCCCAGAGGCTACAGCACAGAGAAGTTATCAAATATGACAGAAAGTGAGGAGGAAGATTAGATTGTCACAGTGGTGGAGCAGAAGTGGAGACATGCGGATGTATTAAAAAATCTCCCAGGATTTATGGGAGGATAGCGTCGCATATAGCAGAGTCGATCATTTTAAAATCGGAATCACATTCCTGTGTTCTCTTAGGAACCCTAACCCTATGTTGACTTTATACAATCTAAATGTACAAATATCTCCAAATCCTTGACAACATATCAGACTTAAAGGGAACTTAACCTATGATAATAATGCTTCAGGTGCAAAATACTATGAGATTGTGCTAATTTAATTGTTTTGTAAAAAATAAGCATGATCACAGATGGCCCCTTAACAGACTTCATACTGTACCTCATCATTTACATGATCCCTATTGTACTACATGCTGCATCAACCTTATATAATTACATTTCCCAATGAAAATACATGTTTAAAATCAAATAAAAAAGTCAAAAGAAAGCTGCCTGCAGTATATCAAGAGCGCAGTGAGGATTAGAGAGGGCCACCCTTGGGAAAGCTTGCATTTGATTTTGATATATATAATATAATATATTGATAATATACTTAAACTACTTCAAATCCCATGTTTCTGCTCCACAGTGATCAGATTTGAGGGATATTCCCAGAGTAAATTGTGAAGAAATGGGAGGATGTGTTTCTTCATTCAGGAAAGCCTTGAAAACGTTTTTGATAAGTTGAATCAACTGCCCACAATACATGTTTTGTTAGCCTTTGCAGTTTGGTGAGTTGCCAATATAGTTTGATAACTACAGTATAAAGGGGAGTTCCTAAAGTATTCTGTGGCCCTGGCCATAAAAGGTAACTTCATATAATCGGGTATCTTTAGGGAAATTCTATTTTATATACACAATAATTATGGTTTCATTCCCTCTTCATTCATGTCGGATGGAAGTATGGTTGAAGGAAAAAAAAACAATTTACCACCAATAAATGAAAACCATACTAAATATGCTAAAGATAAACAAGAGAGATATAGCAACATACATTACTATCCGGCCCCCCCACTGACACTTTACCTCAGCCATAACACAGAGTCTATGCATTACATTAATGCACACAATGTTCAAATATTGTCCAAATACTGCTTACTGCACATATTTTATATTATATAAAATATAACTGCTTTATTTAAGTACCTTGGAGTAAACTTTCCTTGAAAGGAGGGTCAGGCCGATTGTCGAACCTCAGATTGAGGAGGAACAATGCGGATTCCGTCCTGGTCGTGGAACGACGGATCAGCTTTTTACTCTCGCAAGGATCCTGGAGGGGGCCTGGGAGTACGCTTATCCGGTCTACATGTGTTTTGTAGACTTGGAGAAGGCGTATGACCGGGTTCCCAGGGAGTTACTGTGGGAGGTGCTGCGGGAGTATGGGGTGAGGGGGTCTCTACTCAGGGCCATCCAATCTCTGTACTCCCAAAGCGAGAGCTGTGTCCGGGTCCTCGGCAGTAAGTCGGACCCATTTCCGGTGAGGGTTGGCCTCCGCCAGGGCTGCGCTTTGTCACCAATCCTGTTTGTAATATACATGGATCGGATTTCGAGGCGTAGTCGTGGGGGGGGGGGTCTGCAGTTCGGTGGACTAAGGATTGCACCACTGCTTTTTGCAGATGATGTGGTTCTGATGGCTTCATCGGTCTGCGACCTTCAGCACTCACTGGATCGGTTCGCAACCGAGTGTGAAGCGGCTGGGATGAGGATCAGCACCTCCAAATCTGAGGCCATGGTTCTCAGCAGGAAACCGATGGACTGTCCACTCCAAGTAGGGAATGAGTCCTTACCCCAAGTGAAGGAGTTCAAGTATCTCGGGGTCTTGTTCTCGAGTGAGGGATCAATGGAGCGTGAGATGGGCCGGAGAATCGGAGCAGCGGGAGCGGTATTGCAGTCGCTTTACCGCACCGTTGTGACGAAAAGGGAGCTGAGCCGGAAGGCAAAGCTCTCTGTCTACCGGGCCATTTTCGTTCCTACCCTCACCTATGGTCATGAAGGATGGGTCATGACCGAAAGAACGAGATCGCGGATACAAGCGGCCGAGATGGGTTTCCTCCGCCGGGTGGCTGGTGTCTCCCTTAGAGATAAGGTGAGAAGTTCGGTCATCAGGGAGGGACTCGGAGTTGAGCCGCTCCTCCTTCGCGTCGAAAGAAGCCAGTTGAGGTGGTTCGGGCACCTAGTTAGGATGCCACCTGGGCGCCTCCCTAGGGAGGTGTTCCAGGCACGTCCAGCTGGGAAGAGACCAAGGGGTAGACCTAGGACCAGGTGGAGGGATTATATCTCTTTGCTGGCCTGGGAGCGCCTTGGGATCCCCCAGTCAGAGCTGGTTGATGTCGCCAGGGAAAAGAAAGTTTGGGGCTCTCTGCTGGAACTGCTACCCCCGCGACCCGACCACGGATAAGCGGGAGAAGATGGATGGATGCTTTATTTAATTTACCCGTTTCTGATTCTGATATCAATTGGCCAGGTTTTATCTTTGACATTCAACTCACCATAGTTCTATTATCCTCCAAATAAAGATGGGATTTGTTTATATCTGATATTTTGACTGGAGATATTTGTTGTCCAATTTGACATCATTTTTTTGCAAAAATCTCTGCCATTGAATTGGTGATGACAATTTCAAACATACTTAATAAGACTGATACCAAAGCCTACAAAACTACATAATTATTCATCATCATATAATTGTAACTCGAAGGGCAGGCCGACGCCAAGGCTGTCCATTATAAGGAGTACAATTACATGTATCTGAGTGAGTGATTGAGATCTGCTCGAAAATGTAATGGGTTCTTTGACCCATGCTACACCCTTCCACCAATGTTCACGAAAGTCATGCTAGTAGATTGTCCATGATCATGCCGACTAACAGACAAACAAACCATCAAAGACGACCAGAACCGTCAACATGACTTACTTGGCCAAGGTAACCATCATTTAACTATAAGACAAACCAAATGGTCAATGTGGACCTGAGGTGAAATACATCACACAAGAAGGATACAAAATAATTTATCTTCAAGCACTCAGACAACAATTAATAGATCAATATATTGGATACTGAGGATCCCCCAACACGCTGACCTCTGGGTCTCTTTGCTCTCGGCTCCAGGCGTTGGACCACTTTGAGGCTCCCCAGGGCCCCCGCTCACAGGGACAGTGGAGGGTTATTAAGTGCTGTGTGTAGCCCATAAATCAGCTGATGTATAAAGTATCAGGGGAGCTGCATCCGGCTTCTCCTCTCCTCTTCGTCTAGTGCAGCATTTTTCCAAACAAACCCAGTCAGTTTCTTTGTTTCCTGCCCTCTTTTCTTTTCCTGTGAAGGATCTAAAAGTAGCAACAATACAGCTGACATGATTTTTTCCCCTCTGCTTTTTTTTCTCCTCTTTTTCCTGAAAATGTTTTCCAGGCATTCAGAGTGCAAACAAAGTGGAAACAAACCATGAACATCTAAATGTAAAAGATGAAATTGGTTACTTCCCTACCTCCTTTACTGGTACCGATACATGTGTTAAATGTAGTATAGTTGTTAGGTTGGAGGCGGGAATCATAGCCATAGGATCCCGGCTCCGCATCTTAGAAAGTAACTCAGCTACAGTAAAGCCCATGTTAGCCGGTGCGGACCGGCAAAAGGTAGCTCCTCTTAGCCGTCCCCCGGGCATAATGCGAAACCCGCAGGTCCCCACCAACCCGTTCACGTATCTAACAGATATTCCCCACTCAGAAGCCAACTCTGGTTATTGGTAGCTCTATTATGAGACACGTGAATCTAGAGAGCGAAGCCTCCACAGTCACATGCATTCCGGGGGCCAGAGCGGGCGACGTTGAGGCGCATCTTAAACTGCTGGCTAAAAATAAACGTAAATACAGTAGGATTGTTATTCACGTCGGTGGTAATGATGTTCGTTTACGCCAATCAGAATGCACCAAACTTAATGTGGAGTCGGTGTGTAGTTATGCTAAAACAATGTCGGACACCGTAATCTTCTCTGGTCCCCTCCCCAATCTGATCAATGATGACATGTATAGCCGCATGTCATCATTTCAGCGCTGGTTGTCTTGGTGGTGCCCAGCAAACGATGTGGGCTTCGTAAATAATTGGACAGCCTTCTGGGGAAAACCTGGTCTGATTAAGAGAGACGGCATTCATCCTACTTTGAAAGGTGCAGATCTCATTTCGGCAAACATTTCAGGGCTTTGTGGACTTAATCCATGACAAACTGGAGTTGAGACCAGGAGGCGGAGTCGCAGTCTTACATGCTTCTCTGCGCTCTCTCCTAGGCAGTCATCCATAGGAATCCCGAACCCAATAAAATACCCAATATTAACGGTGTGTGTGTCTGCCCAAGGACAATTTAAGGTAAAACCGAATAGAGGTGTCATACATAATAACCTAATAAAAGTCAATGTAACAACTACTACAGTGCAACAAAACAGGAATATTAAATGTGGTCTCTTAAATATAAGATCTCTAGCATCTAAAGCAATATTGGTAAATGATTTAATATCAGATTATAATATTGATATATGCTGTCTCACTGAAACTTGGTTGAGACATGAAGAATATGTCAGCATAAATGAGGCCACTCCACCCAGCCATATCAACACTCATATTGCCCGAGGCACGGGCCGAGGAGGTGGAGTTGCAGCAATCTTTGACTCAAGTTTACTTATCAATACTAAACCAAAATTAAATTATACCTCCTTTGAAAGCCTCGTTTTTAGTCTTACGCATCCGACCTGGAAAACTTTGCAGCCAATCTTATTTGTTACAGTGTATCGTGCACCAGGTCCTTATTCAGAATTCTTATCAGAATTCTCTGAGTTTTTATCAACTTTGGTTCTTAAAACAGATAAAGTAATTTTCGTAGGTGACTTTAATATTCATGTTGACGATGATAAAAATATCCTTACTGTTGCATTTAACTCTATATTAGATTATGTTGGTTTCTGTCAGAGTGTAAATAAACCAACCCACTGCTATAATCACACTCTCGACCTTGTTCTGACTTATGGTATTGAAATTGAGCAACTATTAGTCGAACCGCATAATCCTGCTTTATCCGACCATTTCTTAGTAACTTTTGAAGTACTATTACGAGACTACAAAGCATTAGTCAAAAGCTCCTGCAGCAGAAACCTATCTGTTAGTGCTATAGTCACATTTAAGGAAGAGATTCCACCAATACTTAACTCGATAGCATCTCTGCATGTAAGGGAGGAAACTTATACAAAATGTACACCACCCCAAATTGATCATGTTGTTGATAGTGCTACAGATGCACTGCGAATAAAATTAGACTCTGTTGCTCCTTTTAAAAAGAAGAAAATAAAACAACATAGATTAGCTCCATGGCATAATGCCGAAACCCGCAAAATAAAGCAAAAGTCGAGACAACTTGAAAGGATATGGCGTTTCACTAAACTTGAAGAATCTCGTTTAATTTGGCATATTACTCTCAATGAATATAAGAAAGCACTGCGTAAAGCGAGAGCAGCCTACTACTCTTCATTAATAGATGAGAATAAGAATAATGCAAGATTTATTTTCAGCACTGTAGCCAGGCTGACAGAGAGCCACAGCTCGATTGAGCCTTCTATTCCCATAGCACTCAGTAGTAATGATTTTATGTGCTTTTTTAACGATAAAATTGTTACTCTTAGAAACAAAATTAATGACCTCTTGCCTTTGACCAGTATAGTGCTATCAACAGCTCCCGGAAACGTAAGTTCTAATATTACACTAGATAGTAAACTAGAATGCTTTTCAGCCATAAACCTTGAACAATTAAATTCAATGATTCTCTCTTCTAAACCATCAACGTGCATGTTAGACCCAATTCCAACTAAGCTGTTGAAGGAAGTTTTTCCATTAATTAGCACTTCTTAATTAAATATTATGAATATGTCTTTATTATCAGGCTATGTTCCACAATCATTCAAAGTAGCAGTGATAAAACCGCTTCTTAAAAAGCACAACCTCGATTCAGAGATTTTAGCCAACTATAGACCTATTTCTAATCTTCCGTTCCTCTCAAAAATTCTTGAGAAAGCGGCCGCAAAACAGCTGTGTGATTACTTAAAAAACAATGATTTATTTGAAGATTTTCAGTCTGGCTTTAGAACACATCATAGCACAGAGACAGCTCTGGTTAAAGTCACAAATGACATTCTAATAGCCTCAGACAAGGGACTTGTCTCTATTCTTGTCTTGCTCGATCTCAGTGCTGCATTTGATACTATCGACCATGATATCCTATTGCAAAGATTAGAGCACTTAGTTGGCATACAGGGAACTGCTTTAGGCTGGTTTAGGTCCTATCTATCTGAACGCTCTCAGTATGTACGTGTTAACGATGAATCTTCCACGCAAACCAAAGTTAGCCATGGAGTGCCACAGGGTTCAGTGCTCGGACCTATTTTGTTCACATTATATATGCTTCCGTTAGGCAATATTATCAGGAATCATTCTGTAAACTTTCATTGTTATGCGGATGATACTCAACTATATTTATCAATCAAGCCTGATGAAATTAATCATCTAAATACAATTCAAGACTGCCTCAATGACTTAAAAACGTGGATGACATTAAATGTTTTGATGTTAAACACGACCAAAACTGAAGTTATTGTACTTGGCCCGAAGAATCTACGAAACAAATTATCTAAAGATATACTAACTATGGATGGCATTAATTTGGCCTTCAGTGAGACTGTAAGGATTCTTGGTGTTATATTTGATCAGGATTTATCCTGTAACGCCCACATAAAATCAATTTCAAGGACTGCCTACTTCCATCTACGTAACATTGCAAAAATCAGGTATATCTTGTCTCAAAACGATGCAGAGAAACTAGTCCATGCATTTGTTACTTCAAGGCTGGATTATTGTAACTCCTTATTATCAGGGTGTACCAAGAAGTCAGTCAAGTCGCTTCAGCTGATTCAAAATGCTGCGGCTCGTGTACTAACCAGAGTTAGGAAAAGGGACCACATTACTCCTGTTCTGGCTGCCTTACACTGGCTCCCTATAGAACACAGGATAGAATTTAAAATTCTTCTTCTCGCCTACAAAGCCCTTAATGGGCAGGCGCCATTTTACCTTAAAGAACTCATTATACCCTACTGTCCTACTAGGGCATTGCGTTCCAAGAATGCAGGGTTGTTGGTTGTTCCTAGAGTCTCTAAAAGTACAATGGGAGCCAGAGCCTTTTCTTATTAAGCTCCACATTTGTGGAATCAGCTTCCAGTTTGTGTTCGGGCGGCAGACACCCTATCCGTTTTTAAGAGTGCGCTTAAGACCTTCCTTTTTGATCAAGCTTATAGTTAGGGCTGATTAGATTCAGCCCCTAGTTTTGCTGATATAGGCTTAGTTTGTCGGGGGACATCTTACTTCTTCCTTCTCTCCGTCTATACCCGTGTACTCTCATGTTCCGATTAACCCAGCTTCTCCAAATGTCTTTCTTTTTGGTGTCTATATACGCCGGGATCCAGAGACATGGATGATCCTGCGGTCCTGTGTCCTGGATCGCGAGCCTTGGATCTTGAGTCGTGGCTGTGGTCCTGGATCATAGGTCCTGGATGGATATCCTCATGGATTCATCTTCCTATTATACACACATGCATTTCCAAACATTTGGACTACCTATGTTGCAAATGTATTATCTTTTCAATTTACACACGGCATCTATTGCACGTCTGTCTGTCCCGGGAGAGGAATCCCTCCTCTGTTGCTCTCCCTGAGGTTTCTCCCATTGTCCCCTGTGGGTTTTCTCCGGAAGTTTTTCCTTGTACGATGTGAGGGTCTAAGGACAGAGGGTGTCGTATTGTCATACTGATATTCTGTACACATTGTGAAGACCACTGAGACAAATGTAACATTTGTGATATTGGGCTATATAAATAAACATTGATTGATTGAAATAGATATGTTGTGTCAAAAATCTTACATAATGATGACTGATAAATTAATTCAGAAGCAAACAGAAACTCTTTAAGATAACTTTTAGAAGCTATATCATACTTGAAACATAAAGTAAGATATACATTTATTCTCATGCTGTTTTTTTTAAAAAGAAGTAGGACACAAAAGCCGTTTCAGTTTTACTTGAGTTTTCCCAGAAGAATCTGCACTCTTTTTCCAGCATATACTGAAGATCCTGGGTTTTTAAGTATCATAATAAATACATCCACCAAGTGAACCAACACAAACAAGTGTAATCAATTTGAATCTTTGCTCATTACTGGAATAAAATGGGTTGAACCACATAAGCTAGTTCTTGTATAAAGATGAAATGTCAGTGAATATTGTACAGACTGTTGGGCATAAGTTATGTAGCTAATGGGAGCAACGGACAAAGCCTTAGCATTAGCTTGCTAGCATATGACTGGTTTAGGAATAATTACAGAGGATTTGTGTCATCACAGCAAACCTGACAATTGATTATGCTGCTTAACAATAATGTCACCTGAAAACACTTAAAAATATTTCACGATAAATATCACTCAAATTAAATAACGTTATGCTAATAATCTCAGACCACCTAGCATTGGCTAGGTTAGCATACGTTCAATCTCATGTGAAACTATATTAGTTCTGCTAATTGGAGGTAAAGTTTATCATTTGCATCTATAGAGGAATTTTTTTTAAATCCTCTTCTTCGAGTCCGTAGCAATCTCAGATGTCGTTCTGCCAGTATCGGGCACAGGCCACAGCTGATGGGGTAGGTTCTGCCAGGTCTTCTGGACTGCACCTGGGGGCATCGGCACATTCCAGTAGGTGGGACATTGTCTGCACTGATCCACAGCTGCACATGTCTTCTGTGGTGCAGTTCCACACTTTCATAATTTTTTTAAATTATTAACTGCCAGTTGTCACAGTTGCCAACTGAAAAGCTATGGATAAAGCAACTTTTAATTTAGTAATAATAAAACTCCAGATTTTAGATTTTAGCCCTGTGGACCCATTGTAGATCTAGCCAGTTATGTACTGAGCACAAAGTCTGTGACACTTATGTTGGGATTTTAATATTTTTAAGCATGCCTTGGAAATGTGGCCAATAATATTTCCGTCTTCTTGGGGTTCATGTGTATTTTCTTCATGTTTTGGACCTGAAAAGTTTATTTTGTGCCTTAAATTAACATAATTTCTGTAGCCGGGGAAAATCTATTAGTTGGAACCAATTATTAGGTAATTTAGCAAGGATTTCACAAACAAATCCTAATAAAAACCATGTCAAAATGGTAACTATGGTTATAGTTTCTTAAGCATTGCTATAGATTTCTTTAGCAACAATAACACAGAATACTTTACTGTTCGACTCCACCCTGGAATGGAATTATTGAATTCTCCTCTCGTAATTTATATTTACTGTCATATAAGCACATTTTCCTTTATTAGCACAGCCTGCAGTCCAGCAGCAGGGATTTTTCCACCTATGTGGTAATGTCACTGGAAATGTTGACTCACCACCGGGCTTCTCCCTTAAAACACTCCTCTCCTTCAGGATCCAGGACTTTTAAGTCTGGCCTCCCTCAAACCATGCCCTGGAAATGTCGTCACAGCTCAGAGTCGGTGTGGTACCCTGGTCTGCAGCTGAATGGAAACTCAGCTGCACTGTAGTAAAATCCACTGGCAGTCTGTGGCAGTGAATCAACGCAGGGCAAGGAGGTTGGCCATGCTTTATAGAGTGGTTTTAAGTAACATTTGATTTGTTTCCCCTCCGGATAATATGTGGGACACATGGGAACAGTAAAAAAGGATTTTCTTTCCTAAGGGCTAATTTTGCAGGGCACAGAAAGCTAGATGGAGCCACTGAGATTGATCGGGGAACAGAAACGATGTTTACCTCAGCTTTACTTTCCGAGAAGAAGTGCTGCGTTCAAAGCTGGCAAAGTGATTTCCTCACCAGGGATTACAATCTTTCAACTTCTGCTCCACTGATTAAGCATCGAACAGCATGTGGATTTAGTGTTTAAAGTTGTGCCTTAAAAGTGGCTTTAGCTCGAGTGGATTACAGCTTTAGCCAATAAGATTAACACAAATAAATCTACATATAAAATAAATGTCAAACAATTCACTGCATGGCGCTCTGCACGGCCATGATGGATAACATGGGAATTCCAATAAATGTTCTCCCCTCAGATGCCAGCAACCACGGCTGCTCACACACACACACACACACACACACACACACACACACACACACACACACACACACACACACACACACACACACACACACACACACACACACACACACACACACACACACACACACACACACACACACACACACACACACACACACACACACACACACACACACACACACACACACACACACACACACACACACACACACACACACACACACACAAAATGGAAAAGCATCTCTGGATTGGTGCCAGCTGCCTGCTTTGGGAATGTTTTTGTTTTTTTAAATCCCATGCCTGAAGACTTCTACATGACCTTGAGAGTTTATCGTTTGATTTCTTCTATATGTATGAGAACATTTTCTCTAGCACTGAAAAATGCAACTCATATGTGAACGGGTTATACACACATACCTTTTCCACACCTGATTTAATTTGCTGAGAAAAAAGCAAATCAGTTGGACCTTGCTATTTGGAAACACTACTGAAGTCCATTTAAAACTGTATCAGCTGTGGTTGTGTTTTAAACTAGCATCTCAATGCTCAAAATGCCAATGCTAATGTTTGGCAGGTATAATGTTTTATATATTTAGTGCATGCTGGGGTTTGATGATTGATACTGAACAAAGTATAACTGAGGCTGATGAGAATGTCTATAGTTGATCATAGCATTGGACAACTTGTAACTTGTAAAAATCCAAGGTTCCTCCTCTGGGACAAGATATTTTTAAACGTCATTACTACATAAGTTGACAATGGGGGACACTTCAGGAGATCATTTTAGTTTAACCTCTAAAAACCTTTACTGTCTGTACAAAACTAAAAGGTCACTAGGATTCATAATCTGCTGACCATGTATATCTGTACAACATTTCATGGCAATCCATTTAATAGTTGTTATGTTTAAGTTTGGATTAAAGTGACAAGACAAGTTTCAGATTTGGATTTCTACCTCTAAGAGTGCCTTTTGTACATGCTACATCTTGTGACTGGCATTCACGTCAAATAGTGCTTTATTGTGCTTTTTCCAACTGGAGATGGGAAAAATAATCGTCCTGACTTTTAATTGATCAATTCGAAGACAAACTGCTGCGGGGGAAGGCCCAAAGCTTATATTTCTGCCACCTAGAGAGTAGCTGGTTTGATGCACTGTCAGATGGTGTGTGAATGGAGCTATAATATGGTGTCAGGAGCTGACAGAGTACTCAGGGCTGTACCCTTCAACACAAAGAGACAGGTCTTGTGCGGGGATGCCTGGGGTTGTTATTGTGCGGCTCAGGAAGGCAGGAGTGCCTCCCTGACCTTGAATTCAACTGGTGGCGCTGATTGCTCACTCAAAGTAATGAAAACTGACTCACACTCTTGCCATTCAGCAACTGAAAACATGTACATTATACTGCGTAAGCTGGACGAGAGCTTGCATCACATTATTTTTTTGTGGCCTCTGCTTTGATGTATGGGGAATAAATAACGGGATTGTTTCAGTACAGGTAATACAATGTGGTGAATGTTTAATTTGTTTATCAAAAAACACCGGGGCAAATCATCCAGTATTCAGAGAATACCCTGGAACACTCAGATAAAACAAACAAAAAAATCAATTTATTATATAAATAAAATGTATATATATATATATATAATGAATAAATGACAATCGTATCTGTGTTGTTGATCTTTCAACCCAGTCTCATAAAAAAATGTGTAATAACTACGTTGGTCCACAACTTAGGATGTAGTATTTCTACAAAAACGCCTCTGAAATTGTAAGATCCCTACGTTTTTTTTCACCATTCATTCCAATGGCTGGCGTCTATGTCACGTGATCACGTGATCTTCAAAAAAAAAAACATGGCCGAACTTCGTTTTATTCTCGGTGGAAAATGCCTATTTTAAGGTTAGTTTGGCCATTAAAATGCGTTTTGATGTCATTTGATGCAAGAAATATGAGTTGTTATTTCAGATTATGTGTGCAGTGGATGCACATGATCTTTAGTTTGCTAGTTATTATGAAGATTACTTCAAGAAATTGTGTCTATACAACGTTTTCATTGTTACCAAGGTGGTTGCTAGGGACGCTGCTATCGATATTATTTCTGTTATGTTGTGTAACTGTTTAATGGTGTTATCTGTATTGCTACCCCCTTCCCCGTCAATGTATAGTGTTGGTCCACAGCGCAAACGTATTAGTTTAACAAAATCCGCATCTAAAATTGTGGCATAGATACATTATTTTCCCCTGTGCAATTCTCCATTTACTCAACAATAACACATCATTATCCTTGTGTTTATTTATTTGTTTGATTAATAAACACAAGTTGGAGTCCGTCAGGACCGAGGGTCGGAGCAGCTCATTTGCTTTAGAGAATATTACACCCGGAAGTAAGTCTTCTCTCCGCTTCGCTTGATACCCCGTGATAGTCCTCAAGCTCTGTGATTGGAGAGTGTGCTCCGAGGGTTACGCCGAGCGTCGAACAGCACTTGAAATGGGATGGAACCACGGCAGACTGTCCAAAACAGGATTTGAACGGGTCCACCCCAAATAAGTGCTTCAACATAGTTAACATTGCTGGAGGTATGCACAAATATTGATAGATGTCTTGTAATGCACTATTGAGGAACCTGCAACCCAAGTTTTTCATTCATTGCAGAACTACACCGTAGTTGTGTAGGCCTATATGATATGTCAATAAAACTTAGAAAATCTTGAAATCTTGAAAGGGATGTGCAAAATAGTCATTATATACAGTCTTTAATTAACTATTAGTAGAGAATAACGAGTAATGAATATACTTTATAGGGATCCTATTAATATCTAATAATAAAAATAATGAAATTCTATAACATGCTTTAACCACTAGGTGTCCCTTTATATCAGCTGTGCACCTTTATGGTGTAAATACAGCCTGTCCTCCTACAAAAAACGACCATATAGGTCGATTGTTCAGCAGCTAAATACGACCCAGAGACACGTTTTAAAGTGTAGCGCCTCTAGTGGTCGTGTAAGAAACAACATGCTCCTGTCGATTGCAAACGCTCCGGAGGGTCGTTTATTCACAAATAACCCTCTCTGGAAAATCCTAAATTGTGGAATAGTTTGGCCATTAAAATGCTTTTTTATTAGATTTCTAGCGAGAAGTGTATATTGTACTTTTATAATCCACGTCCAGTGGATGTGTAGGATCTACAGTTTGATAGATATACGAACATGATTTGAGGTCTCGCCAGGAGAACGTGTACTGTATATGGGGCAACTTCCATGTAAAGTTAGCGTGGGTGAAAACAGTATTTCCGGTCTCGAAGTTTACGCAGTGATATCTCCATTACTCATCCACTAAAAAACATCAGTTTATCCTTGTTAATTACACAATATTGATTGGTTTAAATTGTGTACAATGCTTTTGTGTTTTTAACCTTCGATTCGGAGAAACAAATAGTTTTTTCGGAGTTTAGACACTACAGAGTTTCCGAAGACACTACACTACCCAGAATCCCCAGCTATCGTTTGGGACTACAACATCCGCCTTGCTTTACAAACCCCGTGATTAGCCCTCAAGCTCTGTGATTGGATATTGGAGTGGCAGTGCGTCAAGGTTACGATGAGCGTCAAAGCTCTTTGAAATGGAATGGAACCACGCCAGACTATCCAAAACTGGACTTGGACGGGTCCAGCCCGGCCCTCCCCCCCAGAATTACACTTGCTGGCTATTGTGTGTTTCGCAACATGTTCTATGGCACGTCTCTACTGGGAAATGTAGTTTTAAAAGACGTTTTCGTATTTCCCACAATTAGAAGTTGCCAGTATTAAACTGTATACATCCCTGGAGGTTTAGGGGACACGAAACACATTGGTGTTATCAAATTTAAAACATATAATTAATACATGGGTGAAAATTGCTTGTGTCCATAATGGGCAGCATTAATACCACATGACAGCTGGTCTTATGTCTGTGTCTTATGGTCTTATGTCTGTTGTTAATTGATAAGCCTGAAACATGCACTTGTCAAGGTTCAGATGCACATTTAGCAAATATGGCAGTAGCCATCGATCATCTTAAGATAAGATACTTTATTGATCCCAAGTTGGGAAATGTTTTTGTTACAGCAGCATGTACTACTTTGTTCTACTCCACTACAATTCAGAGGTTAACCTGGTATTTTTACTCTACTACATTTATTTGTGTTACTTTGCAGATTCTGATTAATGATGTGAAATATAAACAACCCTTAAATCAGACTTTAGTTACACCTGAGTAAAATTCAGCCTTATCAGTTTGTCTGTTTTGCACATCCTCCTGTTAATATCTTTGGACGTCCTGCACTAAACTGTTTTATTGTAGAGATCACTACAGTATCTTCTAGATATTTTCCATTCTATATTTCTATCATTGACCCCTATTTTGTATGTAGGCTACTCTTAATATTTAAATGTTTTCATCAATAACTAAATAAATATAACTTATTCAACAACTACATTCAATAACGTGCTTTAACCACTAGGAGGTGCGGTTTAGACCAGTGGTCTAGTTAATAAAACATAATAATATCGTACATAATATGACTATTCACTTTATTGTGAGTTTAAAACAGAACGGTAAAGGAAAATACAGTTTCAGTCTCTCGATGTGAAGCTTATGCATTGTACCATGAACCTGTATAGACCTGTAACAGTCAACTGCATGAGGAGTTGGAAAGGTAGTTCAGAAAATCAGTAATATCTTTAAAAACTACAAAAAAGTCCCTTTCTGTCAGCTGTGTAAATACAGACTATCTACTAATTGGATCAAATATAAAAGTCAGCCGAATTAGTGTTGATACTGCAAGGAGACGTATTGTGTGAAAAGAAATGGAAGATGTTGTTTAATTGTTGATATATTTATGGTCCACGTCACGTATTCAGTTTTGGCGGCATCTCTTCCAGTTTGTCAAAAGGTCTTCAGATCAGGGCTCTATAAATACATATCTAGGGCAGGTATGTAATATTTAATGCAGCCGAACCGTGTATTACAAAGCCGTTATGTGATGACTTTCAAAGAGAAAAGCAAGAACACTCGGAATAAAGCATTATTATTTTTTTTTTTAATGTTTTCCGATTTCATATCACATAAACACCATATCCCGACGTGCATTGCGGCGTGATTTTAGCCTATCAAAACATCTGAAAAAAGAAACGTGTCTCTCAGAATCGAAAGAGAAAAACCTATGGGAAAAACACAAAAGCATTGTACACAATTTAAACCAATTAATGTCGTATAATTAACTAGGATAAACTGATGTTTTTTTAGTGGATGAGTAGTGCAGATATCACTGTTAAATTCTTTGATCATTGGTTTTATTATGAAAACGGCGAGACCGGAAATACTGTTTTCAACCCGTAACTTTACATGGAAGCTTGCCGCATATACACGTTCTCCTGACGAAACCTCAAATCATCTTCGTAATATCTATCAAACTATAGATCCTACATATCGACTGGACGTGGATTCTAAAAGTACAATATATACTTCTCGCTAGAAATCTAATCATAAAGCGTTTTAATGGCCAAACTATCCTACAATTTAGGATTTTACAGAGAGGGTTATTTGTGAATAAACAACCCTCTGTAACGTTTGCATTCAACGGGAGCACTCGAGGCCGACAATTTTCAAACGTAATTATAGGTCGTATTAAGCGCTTGAACAAACGACATATTTGGTCGTAATAAGGGCTTAAACAATCGACCCATTTGGTCGTATGAGTTGGAGGACTTGTTGTGTAAATACAGCCTATCTACCAATTGGATCAAATATAAAAGTCAGCTGAATTAGTGTTGATACTGCAAGGAGACGTATTGTGTGAAAAGAAATGTAAGATGTTGTTTAATTACTAATATATTTATGATCCACGTCACATTTTCAGTGTTGACGGCAGTTCCTCATGTTTGTCTAGAAGTCTTCTCATCAGGGCTCTATAAATAGAGAACTACGGCAGATATGTAATATTTAATGCAACCGAACCATTACAATGCCGTTATGTGATGACTTTCAAAGAGAAAAGCAAGCACACTCGGAATAAAGTATTATTTTATTTTTAAAAAGTGTTTTCGGTCTGTTTCCGGTATTTGTTTATGACGATGTGATGTCAGATGTGAGACTGGAATTGCACAGGGGGAAATAACGTATCTATGCCACAATTTTAGATGCAGATTTTGTTAAACTAATAAGTTTGCGCTGTGGACCAACACTATACGTTGACGGGGAAGGGGGTAGCAATAAAGATAACACCATTAAACAGTTACACAACATAACAGAAATAATATCGAGAGCAGCGTCCCTAGCAACCACCTTGGTAACAATGAAAACATTGTATAGACACAATTTCCTGAAGTAATCTTCATAATAACTAGCAAACTAAAGATCATGTACATCCACTGCACACATAATCTGAAATAACAACTCATATTTCTTGCATCAAATGACATCAAAACGCATTTTAATGGCCAAACTAACTTTAAAATAGGCATTTTCCACCGAGAATAAAATTAAGTTCGGCCATGTTTTTTTTTTCTGCAGGGAGAAATTTGAAAATCACGTGACATAGACGGCAGCCATTGGAAATGAATGGTGAAAAAAAACGTAGGGATCCTACAATTTCAGAGGCGTTTTTGTAGAAATACTACGTCCTACGTTGTGGACCAACGAAGTTAGTACACGTTTTTTTGTGAGACTGGGTTGGATCTTTACAGTGTTACGTTGATTTGTTTGTCCTTCTCGGACCATGCACTACGCCTTTCAGTGGTTTTGTGTTAGAAAAGAAAGCAACCAATCATATCTTGTTCTGGGTCTCTGGGTAGAATAGAGTGGCGAAGTCCCTCCCCTTCCGGGGAACCACCATGGGACCACAAGACAATGGAGAGAAAAAGATTATCTTTTGATCCCGTTTGAATTGTGCAACGAATTACACATATGATGTTTGTCAATTTAAAAGATAACTTTGCAAGTCAAAAAAATAAAAATGTGTCGTAAAACTGTGAAGTAACACATTTTTTTGTGTGAAGCGCTCAATGAACTACATCTCCCGTCTCGCAGGACACACCAAGATGGCCGTCACGTTAGCACATTTCACTTCTTTCTTTCAGAATGAAGTGAAAAGTATTAAAATGGGTGAAAATCACTACAAGTCTGGGCATGTTGAGAGCTGTACATACACAAAAGGAGAGTTAGTCGGTTCCGTAAGAGCCAGCTGCATGCTGGCTCTTGGACCGGGATTCTGGGATTTGTAGTCTTTCTAGTTGCGTATTTTTCATAGTCTTATATTTCAACAGTTTTAAGACAAACTGTGACTTTTTTGACATGGAAATGATTTTTTAAGATTGACAAACATAATATGTGTAATTCATGGCACAATTCAAACGGGATCGAAAGATACGTTTTCTCTCTCCATTGACTTCAATACATAATTTTTCAGAAATAAGGTCCAATGGCGGAAGTAAATGGGCGTGACTTTGCCACTCTATATCCTTCAACCAAGGTATTCTATATCCTTGATAGAATGCCCTGGCCGTTGCACTGAATGAGAGCGTACATTTGGACTGACAGTTTGATCAACCAATCATATATTGTCATATTGGAGGTCTCCCTTGAAAAAGAGATCTATGATCTCAAGGGACCAATCTGATTAAATAAAGGTTTGAAATGAAATGAAATGAAAATTGATTTATAGCCAATGGGCGTATTCTTTCAGAGTTTCCCTCGGTGCCAGGGTACTCTAGGAGGCCCGGTAGTTCACTGGCTCGAGACAAAGGAGATGAATGCGATGAAGCAATTCATGCCGTTTTATTGTTTTTAACGTTGAAATGGCAAGTGCAACAGGTGAAGATGAAGTTGTTGCGGAATTGTTGTGAGTACCCTTTTCAAGACGACAATTCGGTGAAAAGACGGACATTATAACGCCGGGGGGGGGCGGTGTGTGTGTGTGTCTACAGAAGGTCCAGTTGTGATAGACACGGTTCACCACTGAAATCATGATAGCGGAGATGTTTCCTCTCATGGACACTGTCAAATATATCTGAGGGAAAACATTTCCAGGATGCCAGAGAGGGGCTATCTCATTAATAGAAATATCAGCAAGCGTTAAATCAACCAGTCAAGACATGTGGTCACAGAGAGTCCTGTTGCCTGAGCTGTGTGTGTGTGTTTATATGTATGAGCATCTAAGAGTGGTTGGGCGAGGGGTGGAGTCTTTGCGTTTCCACGGCAACAGCCTTGGTTATGTAACATCATATGGTGCGGGGTAAACAAAGCACCCAGAAATGTCTTCTATCAGCGCTGAGGAGAATTTACAGAAACAGATATTTTTCTCAAACAGTTTTGCCTTTAAAAGTATATTTCTATAAACCCTTTGTTGCATTGATGATATAAAAAAAACACCCTTTATGGATACAAATTACACTGACAGCAGTGGACAATAAAGCCTCATAAGTTACATGTTACAACCATGCATGGTACATCTAATTGAAAATCCTGAAATATAGTTTGTGGCACTCTGCTACTGGATTCTTTAATGTGGTTTAAAGGGAAAGCTGTACGGTGTGATGTGTATAAGGTAGAGCTTATCTCTACAGGACAGCTTGGGTGTCAAAACCATTGTACCGTATTTATATGGGGTGTTTATGGCCAGTTCCTTGCAAATATGCATCAATAGGAAGAGTACAGAGGAAAGAAAATAAAGGGATGAAAGGACGCCACCCTACACTATAAATACTTCGGCAACATCAATCTTTATCCACTGTGTGCCAAGAGAAATAGGACACTCAGGCATTCCCTCGTGAACACTGTCTTTCTTTGCAAGGTTGCATTCAATAAATATCTATTTTTGATACAAAGATAGACAAACAGCACAAGAACCCCCGTGAACATCAGTTACAGAAGGACACAAACAGCAGTGCCTTCACATAAGAGGCTATTGTTCAGAGGACAGTTCTGCTGGCAGCTGTGCTTATTTTCTGTAACCACTCCAGGATATTAATAGCCTGCTGCCATTCACTATACTGCTGTGGGGGCAGTTGAGGAAGTCCCCTTATTTAATATAACTGTGATTATGTTTATGCACTGACAAAAGTCTAACTGATATGGAGGAGATTGGGGAGTCTGTGAGCTGACTTGTATTATCTGTAATATCTAGTAAATGTTTTTTACACCAATTATCATCAATTACCAATTTGCTTCAAGAAGGTCAACAATCATACAAACCATCTCACAATGCATGTTACTAACTTGGCGCTGCCCAGAGTGTTTTTGATGTAATTGTTGTTTATTCTATCAACATGACGTCTATTGCATGTCTGTCAGTTCTTGGACGGGGGTCCCTCTCAGTTGCTCTCTGTGAGATGTCTTACATTTTTCCCCTGTTCATGTTTTAACAGGGGGGTGTATTTGACATGTCCACTGCATGGGTCTGAGTTCAAAGGGTGCTGTAAGCGGTAAAGGATGTTGCACGTTTTTAACCTGTGATATTGGGCTTTAAAAATGTAATTTGGTACTATGACACTCAATTTGTATGAGGAAACGCTTCTAAAATATATTTTTAACAGGGGAAACAAAAAGAAGAACCTCAGGAGAAGCATCAGACTAATCAGTAATCCAACTTCATGTAGCATCTGTCCTACAGAGATCGAAACAACAAGCATACAAGTGTCTTTGGTACTGCAAGTAAAGAACATTGGGGAAACAGCGTGACTATATTAGATTCACGAGGTACAGTCAGCTGCAAACCGACACTAGCTAGCTGCACTTTATAAAATCAGTTAAACTGGTAAGTATCTTTTCAGCTGACAAAAGCGATGAACGTTAGCATTAAGTCGCCTGCTTCTTTTGACAGCTGTGTGAAAGGGAAGACCTTTCTCTCCCTTTACAGACTTAATTTCACACTTTCATTCCATTGCAAAACCACATTTTTGCTGAACCTTAAAGATAAATGGATCTAATCCAGCTAAAACCACAAGAAACTCAGATTTGATTGTCGGTCGTATTGACTTTGGATAACAGAATGGCAGCTGAGGGTTCAGTTAATAAACATTTGTTCGACTCTGGCATTGCAATAGCTAAAACCAAACAAGCTGTCTTCTCAGGAAAAATGTGGTTATGTAAAAAGGTTTTCACATCACAAACACGCACACACACTCCCTCCCCCTCCTTGCCTTTTTCATCCTGCACTGAAAAACCAAAAACCTGTACATTTTTTGTGGGTGTGCAGACAGTAGTCAATGCAAAAAATAAAAGCCTCATGTCTCATTCTCAGAGGAAATAAGAAGCCTCTGTTTCCACCTAAGATTATTTTTAATTGTCGAAAAAATCTCTATTATATTTTAAATAAAACTGAAGATATTAACATGCATGAAGAAATCAACAACTCATATTTATTCATGCAAAAAAAATCCCCAAATGGACAGAAAAACTGCATCAATGTTCAGATTGCTGGCTGACAAAAGACAGAAAGAAAACAAAAAGTTCCACTATTCAAATGTGCTATTTTAAGTTAAGCAGTTGAAACAGGTGAGTCATAAAGCTTGACTGAGCCAGGAGTCCCACTCTGCAGTCTGCAGGAAGCCTGTGATATGAAGGTGGGCGGCTGTCACACAATCACTTATTAATGGGTAGGTTCGTCTCACAGTGGCAAGTTTCTTTGGCTGATACAAACTGTATACAACTTTGATTGAGCTACAACGTTTAGTTCAGTAATCTGAGTCATAATTGTTCTGAAAAGCACTACATTCAATAACAATTAGCTTATTTAAGAGAAGAAGTAGTGGGTAAATTACGTCCTAATGATCCTGCTTTCTGATGTCACTGCTAGAATAATTCTTCACATGGTTGATGGGTGAAAACTTTCCATTTACTTACGCATTGATTTAAAAGCTATTTCTAGACGTATATGGTAAAAATAGCATGACCTTTCCTGTCCGTGATGTGTCATAGCTGGACCAACACAATCTCAGTGGCCGTAGCGAAAGGACCTCAGACATAGGACATAAATAACAATGTGTCTTCTTGGCACTACACACCAATTCACCCAGGCAACCCATGTTTGCTGCTGCCAATGACATGAAGATATCAATAATTAAAGGAAAATATCATTAAATACAATAAAATATTAACTACAATCCACTTATTACAACATGCAGTTGCAAAACAAATCTGTGTGACAGACCTTTCTTGACTGAGTGAGCTGTGAAAATATTGCATTATGGGGTGGCCTAGTTTCATGATATTTTCCATAGACTGTCATTTTCACAAGTTTATTTAGCAAATTTCCCTCCATACTTTCAGCCTAGAGTTCCTTAACCCTTAGATGCACGAGTGACTACACTCTTCCATAAGTGGGTCAAAAAGGACCCGTATTAGAATAATGTGTTTTATGCCATTTTGGTTAAGAAAAATCACTTGTATAATATTTAGTATTATATATTTTTGGTTCACCCTAGAAATATTTTATATTTAATTTTTCACTATTTATAATTTTAGACATTTTTTTTACATTTTGAAAAAAAACGTTTGGAACATATTGATGCAAAGATCTCCGCTATTCTGAGACCCTCACAGTATTCCAGTCCCTTTTCAAAACTCATCTCTTCTCCTCTTGTCTACTCATAGCCCACCCCCCATCAATCCATGCCGGTTGATCACGTTTGATAGTCCTATACCCCCCACCCTAACCTTCCCTTATATTGTAAAGCGATTTTGAGTCCTTGAAAAGCCCTATACAAATAATAATGTATTATTATTATTATTATTATTATTATTATTATTACACTGACAGGTATCAGATCTTGCTGTGTAAAATAATCTTCCCAAGAGGTGTCACTTGTGATGTAGTCTGTGTGGTCTACAGTGAATGTATTCCTGACAGCAACAGGTGATAAGAATCAAAGGTTCCCATAAGATCCCATAGAAAATGCATGCAGGTCATTTTTGACCCACTTATGGAAGCTTGGGGTAGTAATACAAAAACTACAATTTCTTAAAATTTAAATTTAAAATTTGAATGGCATGATATCCAAAACATCTTTTTTGAGGAATTTCTGGAATATGAAATAATAAAAAAAATGTAATTACAAAGATACTTCAAGAAAACCACCTCACCAGGTCAAAAAAGACCCACTTATGCATCTAAGGGTTAAGCTAAGCTACTGTGGAAAATATTAGTTACTGTATCACTGCAGGGAAAACAAGTTCAAGAGTGTGATCACAAAAGATCATTTTAATCAAGCAGTTAGACCCTTTATATATTTTATTGTCGGCTAGTTTTCAATAGATAGAATATAATATGATTGGGAGGGATGAAACCCTCTTTAATGGTCACACACAGCACACAGCATTAGTGCTGCGTACCGGTGTTGTGTCACATATTGCCTCCCCGTCATGAAATGCCCCCCTTGTCACGGGAACGCGCATTTCTAAATGATACGTTTACGCCTCTAAATGACACGTTTACACCATAGGTTTACACCTTAAAAAGATGTTTAAAACGAAAAGTAAACGTTCAGGGTTTTTATTAATGGTAATATTCAGACTGTGAGTTGTTTAGTGGTAGCTCATAGTCTGATTCTTATGGTTTAACTTTCGCTCCGTATTTGAGATGTCGAAATTCATTCGTCACTTCCTTTTCAGTTTTTGTTTTTTTTAATCTTTTTTTTTATCATTATTGTTACGTCCTGTCTGTATAAACATGCTTTAAAATGTATTGTTTAATTTTACATAGTTGTCATCTAATAATCAAAATATGTTTACAAATGTTACATAGTCTTTGTCAGCATATTATTATATACGCTATGCGTACAAAATAAAAGTGTGACATTCATGAAACTTGCTCCATTTATTGGTGCCAGTCCTAGAACCATACCCTGAAAAATGCTTGAGGGTGGGATTCATAGAAACCTCTTTTTTTGGGGGGGGGGGGGCATTTTATGACAGGCCTGGCCATCACGATATGCCCCCCCTTGCTATCTTCCAAAATAAAAGTGTGACATTCCTGAAACTTGCTCCATTTATTGGTGCCAGTCCTAGAACCATACCCTGAAAAATGCTTGACGGTGGGATTCATAGAAACCTCTTTTGGGGGGGGGGGGCATTTTATGACAGGCCTGGCCATCACGATATGCCCCCCCTTGCTATCTTCCAAAATAAAAGTGTGACATTCCTGAAACTTGCTCCATTTATTGGTGCCAGTCCTAGAACCATACCCTGAAAAATGCTTGATGGTGGGATTCATAGAAACCTCTTTTGGGGGGGGGGGGGATTTTATGACAGGCCTGGCCATCACGATATGCCCCCCCTTGCTATCTTACAAAATAAAAGTGTGACATTCCTGAAACTTGCTCCATTTATTGGTGCCAGTCCTAGAACCATACCCTGAAAAATGCTTGACGGTGGGATTCATAGAAACCTCTTTTGGGGGGGGGGGGGGGAATTTTATGACAGGCCTGGCCATCACGATATGCCCCCCCTTGCTATCTTACAAAATAAAAGTGTGACATTCCTGAAACTTGCTCCATTTATTGGTGCCAGTCCTAGAACCATACCCTGAAAAATGCTTGACGGTGGGATTCATAGAAACATCTTTTGAGGTGGGGGCATTTTATGACAGGCCAAACAATAGTTGTATTGGTTGCAATGACAGTGGGTTAATGATCGTCCCTTCAGGGCATTATGTGCATCCAGGGCACGAGTACGGTTGATCCACTGGAGGCCTTTGTACACATTGGTGGTGGTACCACCGCTGACAAATGTCACAGCAAATCTGAGAAAACAATAAATACTTGTTATGTAAGGTATGCATTATGGGATTTTTTTTATGATAATAGAATATCTCTAATGTATTTCCCACTAACATTCTATGGTTCTAGGACTGGCACCAATAAATGGAGCAAGTTTCAGGAATGTCACACTTTTATTTTGTAAGATAGCAAGGGGGGGCATATCGTGATGGCCAGGCCTGTCATAAAATTCCCCCCCCCCAAAAAAAAGAGGTTTCTATGAATCCCACCCTCAAGTATTTTTCAGGGTATGGTTCTAGGACTGGCACCAATAAATGGAGCAAGTTTCAGGAATGTCACACTTTTATTTTGTAAGATAGCAAGGGGGGGCATATCGTGATGGCCAGGCCTGTCATAAAATGCCCCCCCCCCCAAAAAAAGAGGTTTCTATGAATCCCACCCTCAAGTATTTTTCAGGGTATGGTTCTAGGACTGGCACCAATAAATGGAGCAAGTTTCATGAATGTCACACTTTTATTTTGTACGCATAGCGTATATAATAATATGCTGACAAAGACTATGTAACATTTGTAAACATATTTTGATTATTAGATGACAACTATGTAAAATTAAACAATACATTTTAAAGCACGTTTATACAGACAGGACGTAACAATAATGATAAAAAAAAGATTAAAAAAAACAAAAACTGAAAAGGAAGTGACGAATGAATTTCGACATCTCAAATACGGAGCGAAAGTTAAACCATAAGAATCAGACTATGAGCTACCACTAAACAACTCACAGTCTGAATATTACCATTAATAAAAACCCTGAACGTTTACTTTTCGTTTTAAACATCTTTTTAAGGTGTAAACGTGTCATTTAGAGGCGTAAACGTATCATTTAGAAATGCGCGTTCCCGTGACATGGGGGGCATTTCATGACGGGGAGGCAATATGTGACACAACACCGGCAAGCCGAACCGGTCATAGACATATAAATAGGGTTGGGTACCGAGAACCGGTTCCGGTTCGGAACCGGTTCCAACATTTCGATTCCAACGGCATCATTTAGAAATGTGAATTTCGGTTCCGCTTTTCGATTCCTGAGGAAATGTTTCTCGCCGCTCTCCGTAGCCTACTGCATGACTGCAGCGGGGCGGGACATTTCCTACAGTGTAACCTGAGACCAGGGCCGGCCCGTTGCACTGGCGTTATAGATGTTCGCCTAGGGCGCCAGATCTGTGGAAGCGCTGCGCTGCCAGCTCTGGGAGAAAATGTTTTGACCGTTGGTGCTCATCCTAATTTTCAGCCTTGATGTAACAACATTCATAATTAAGTAAATGTAACACCCTTTTCACCCCGGCTACACGTTTCATTTGCCCTGTACGATGGGCGCTGCAAGTGATTAAAATGGGGGATGTTGGCTTATCTGGCAACCGCAGCTCACAGCCAAAGTGCGAGGGAGCTAGGGAGAAAGGGAGGGCGCTGTTGTTATTAGCATCTGGTGCTAGCTGCTCTGATGGATATAAGAAGAAGATGTTTCTACAATGATGTGGAGGGAGAGTCCTCTCCAGTCATACTGAGAGGCTGATAACTACAGCTCAGTGAGGTAAAGGACTCTGAGGGTTTAAATAGTTCACTTTAGTCTAAGTTATCTCAGTGGGTCTCAAACGTTTTGATCACAATTTATGTAAACACATATTTCCAAGGCACTCTTTTATAATGATTGGGATAAAACAGGTTTGAAATCATTCCAATGTATACTATAGGACAGTAAACCAGACACATCGTTTTAAACTGGAGAGATAAAAACATATGCATAAATAAAATAGTAAAATAAGATATGAATGAACAACACAAATAAAATGCGTTACATGTAGGCTATTTGTTATTTAATTATTAAAATGTAAACCGATCTTTTTCATATGGGTGTTTAGAGTTGTACCCCCTAGATCTAGTCTCTAGTAATTCTGCGTGTGCACCAGATTGAAGCATTTTACTTCAAAATGTTCAAACATTTCTTCCCGGTATGCCTGAGAAGGCAGATATGCTTGTTTTTCTGCAAACGTCATATATGTAGGCATGATACCGGACACATGATTCGGCGTATTTTAATATTCATAGTAGGCTTAACAGCAATAGAATATTCTGGTATTTGATAGCCTATGTTATGTATGATAGGTATTTTGCAAAAGACACACGATATATAATATATACACACACACACATAAAAAAACACTAATGGTCTATATATGATAGAGAAGCATATTGTGTAGGCCTATACTCAGCTATTTTAATAAGTTGAAAAATGAAGAAACAATAATACATTATACATAGACAGAAGTTATATATCAGTAAAAATGAATATCTATGTCATAAAAAATGAAAATGTACTTCTACATCTATATAAAAAATTTAAATGTTCAAGTTAAACACAAGAACATGACACCACCCCGCCCAAACCATATTTACACAAAGTTGCTCATGACACCCGAATGCCCCGTGCATGCGGCTCCTCCAAAGCATGACTGAGAACCTCTTTCTCATATCTTTGTCTTTGGGAAACCATCAAAATAAAAACGGGAGATTTGAGAGTCAACACAAAAACATTTTAAGAAGGAGGTCAAGCTTATTTTCTTCCTTCTTCTTCCTAGATAGATTAGATTAGATTTTAGATTTAGATTAGGACCCTTTGTGTTTCAGGTGACAAAGACTTCGTCAGGTAATATGCAATGGGAGCCTTCCAATGTCCGTGTAGGCCAACCACCATGAACACAAGAGCCTCAGTAGCAGCATCGGTCTCATTGTTTCCATCACCCATGTCTACAAAAGCAGACATTGACTGGTTATGTGGATTATATTGCACATGTTTTCTGATGGCCATGGCATCCAACATGAGTGCAACACATCCATATTTAGCCTGGTCGTCCTGGCATCTTCTCTCCAGCATATCCAGCATCATCTTGTTCAGGCCAGGCTTGCCATCCACCGAACACAGCCACCTGTAAAAAAATTGAGAAGTAGCTATTTAACGTACTTGCAACCGTAATTTCCAAAAATGAAATTGAACAACATTAAGACTACCTTTTTGTTGTAGTCTCTCTGAGGTATTTGTATGTCTTTGGACCATGTAGATGGAGTGTGAGGGCACATTCTCTGTGGTCCTTGGAGTACTCATGGCCCTGCTTTGCCTTCAAGTCTATTTGAAGATCTGAAATTGTATGAGAAAAAATTAATAAGTCCCCTTCATATAATAACAAAGGAGTTTAATAAAGAGTGTAAGAGTAAGATGTACATGAATCTCAAAGTGCTACTTTCATCTTCCCTGAGTAGAAATCAAGCCTCTTTGAGTTCTTCATTAATGAGGTTCTTTTCCCTCAAATCCCCCAAAAGAGTCCTCACTGTGGTCTCTGCCCTCTTTTCTCTAGCCATGGCATTCTTCCTCTCTCGCTCGAGACTCTCCACTCTTGCTAAAGCTTCATTGAGTCTGGCCTTAAGAGCAGTAGGAGAAGCAGGCGAGACATCGCTATGATCCCAGTAGAAAGAGGGATGAACATGGTTTGAGTGATGTTTCACTTCACACACAACACTTTGACACAACTAGAGTATGGCCCACATTCTTTCTTATAGTCATCACCTGTCAAAGCCACTGCCAGCATCATGCGTGTGTGTGTGTGTGTGTGTGTGTGTGTGTGTGTGTGTGTGTGTGTGTGTGTGTGCCAGGAATGCATGTTCAACATGTCTTCAATTGTGTGTGTATGTGTTTATTTGTGAGTGTGTTTAATATGAGTGGCAGCAAACAAGAGAGATGAGATTTGACTTTGTCTAGGACCATTATGATATGATGTTGAAAATAGAAATACTCACATCATTAGGCTGAGGTTGTGAGTGTGAAGCTTCTGGGTCGTCCTGAGGGGCCACAGACAGGCTCTCTTCAGCTTTTCTGGAAGTAGACGTAGTCCTGCCCTTTTCTGGCTAAAATGAAAAAGCAGAATACACACACACACACACACACACACACACACACACACACACACACACACACACACACACACACACACACACACACACACACACACACACACACACACACACACACACACACACACACACACACACACACACACACACACACACACACACACACACACACACACACACACACACACACACACACACACACACACACACACACACACACACACACACACACACACACACACACCCCCCCTGCCCTGTTATTGATAATAGAATATTTACATTTATGAATGCTAATAACCGTATGATGATACACCTACTCTTTGGAGGTGAACCGGGAAGCTGAAGATGGAGGGAATAACACCATCTCTGAGTCGGACAATCTGTCCTGTCCTGTCAAACTCGTCCTGCTTACAATGCTCACTGCAAATCACGGATGACTCGCTTGCAGTGAACCCTTCCCTCCTCAAAGCAACTTCCCACTTCTTTCTCATATCTTTGTCTTTGGGAAACCTTCAAAATAAAAACGGGAGATTTGAGAGTCAACACAAAAACATTTTAAGAAGGAGGTCAAGCTTATTTTCTTCCTTCTTCTTCCTAGATAGATTAGATTAGATTTTACTGTATTCATCCCACAACGGGGACATTCACTTGTTACAGCAGCGATTTATAAAGTCTCAGTTGGCCATGAACATAATGTTTGCTGGCTACGATTTCGCTGGCGGACATCAATACAGTACAATAATATTCTATTTACAAAATACAACCAATTATAATGTTGAATCTTACTTGTGAAAAGTAATCCCCCGACCCCTGTTCGCAATCGTCCGCCGATTTGCACAGCAATATGCTGCACAGTGCTCTGGCATCTTGAAACCTCTGCTGTCTATGGGTAGAATGTCTGTAGGATGACCGGTCCAAGATGGCGGCCGTATTTCTTGCGCCCCAGCAGCCAATGCGGCGTCTACTCTTTATATGTCTATGGAACCGGTACTGGACTTGTAAAAAGTTTCGGTTCAAGTCCGGTTAAAACCGGAACGTCGGGAACCGGTACTTGGACTCGCACAAAAACTAGCACTTACGTATATTCTGGTGTCTGTTGTTATTTAAACATTCCCTGATAAACGTTATTCAGCGTCAATAAATGAGTGCTAATCCCAGTGTGCTCAGTGTACAACATCACATGTCATTTCACCTTCGATTCACGGTTTGAAAACGTAGCCTTTCGCCACATGCTAATGCTAACCGGAAGTGAAGAATTTTCAGAATAAAAGTATTAGTTAAGTTAATAGTGTGAACTTCCGGTTTTTTCAGAATAAAACTGATTTAAATTAAATAGTGTATTTAATTCAAAATTACGCCATATCAACATTGATTTTAATTTCTAACAGTATGTATGTACATCACTATGTATGTAGTATGTACTGTATAATGTACACATGTAGAGTACAGACAGTACAGTACACTCTGACTGTACAGTCACTACAGTTTAGCCTATACTGTATAGTAGGTAACAGTGTAATGCGTATAGTCTACTCTACACTCTACCTTTCAGCAACGTTTTAGGGATTTAGGCTCAGTCAGCTCAGGGACTGTTTGGTTACTTTAGTTTGGTAAATGAAATAAATGTTTGAACTTTGTAGTAGTTCACTGTAGTTGCTGTCATAAGTCATTTGTAGACTAAGTGGCAAAAAGTGTTTTTTCTACATTTGTACTTTGTAGAGAAATGTGGACACAAGTTAGATGGGAGCACAATAAACCTGATGAGTTTGAATTTGAGTTGATTATTGTTAATTTTAAATTGATAATTAGCTCACAATAAGTTCACTTTAGTTACTCACACAACTTGACACAAGACATGGGTTCAGGTCCGGACTTATAAGTCCGGACCTGAACCTGAACCTCTGGACTTGAGTCCGGACCTGATCCTGAATGTGAGTCCAGGTACGCAGCACTACACAGCATACACAGTGAAATTTAGCCTGATCAAAAAATAATAATAATTGGCTTATTTTATACAATATAATTGATGTAGCTTGATCTCTAGCATAATTGGGAAATACTATTTGACTTTTTAGAGGGAGAACACATTTCTTCACTTGGGTTAACTAGCTAGCTCCTTTAGCCTCCTTTTTTAATTGACAGTTGACTAACCAAACCTGCCCTGCTAACCCTTTGTTGATGAATATACTGAAGAACATGTTTCACACTTTCCATTAGGGCTATCTACGAACGTATAATGGTAGGTACTTCTCAAGCCGTTTACAATGTGCCACATAGCTCATTGCTAGCTAGTCTGCCAAATGACATTAGCTTCGTCCTTTCCTTTACTTATAGTGCTAGTATATTCTATATGCCTATGTTTGAGAATCAAAATGGGTTAGAGATGTTATGTTTGATCATTTCAGTTCACTGGTGTTTAGTGTTTGTAATTAGACTGGTTGTTGACTGTAAGTTAGCAAGGCTTCCTCACAAATAGAGCCGGAAAGTTAAGTCACTTAATGCGAATTAAGTTGAAAGTCAAGTGTCTAAATACCTTTTGTGGATAGGTAACCAATGGCAAACCAGCTGCTCGTAGACACTTTTATTATGTTTGTATTTATTACCAGCCACAACAGAGACGCTTACTGTTTTCACTTTGTCAGTCTTTGTGTGTGTCATCATGGCAAAATGTGATCCTGGAGACATCTGCTGTGGCAAAAACTACCTGAGAAGCCATTTTGAAGCCATTCCAGATAAGATTATTTAAGATGTAGTCAAAGTTTACAATTCAATTGAATGCTGAGTTTGAAGATATGATTTGGCTTCATATCTGGAGTCATCCCATCATAGTTTTCTGTAGTTGTATTAAACGTATTGTCTCGGTACATTGTACAAATATAAACCCCTTCCTGACAAATAATATGCCATATTCACCTAATTTATTTTTTATTTTCCATTTAAATTGTGTTATAGATTTTGAATGAAGACAAACGGACACAAATTAAAAGGTGAATAAATCAAGGGCATATCTATCGCACATACAACGCAAAATTGTGGTAGTGAGGAGAAGGAGGATTTATGCATGTGTTCTATTTAAAACATAGTGGGACCATAGCAGGGGCGGACTGGCCATTGGGAATACCGGGAGTTTTCCCGGTGGGCCGGTGCTGTGCGTGGGCCGGAGGGCCACAAATATATATTTATATATTTTTTCTTTGCATTACATTACATTACATTACATTGCATTTAGCTGACGCTTTTATCCAAAGCGACTTACAATAAGTACATTCGACCAGGAAGACACAACCTTGAAGAAAACAGAATCATATAAGAACATCAGGTTTCAAAGAGCCAATCGTTTCAAGTGCTACTCAACTGGCTTTAGATAAGCCAGTCCTTTATTAGTATATAAGTGCTCTGTTAGCAGTTCTTTGTTAGTCATTCTATCGCTCGAAGTGGAGTCGAAAGAGATGAGTTTTCAGTCTGCGCCGGAAGGTGTGTAAGCTTTCTGCGGTCCTGATTTCAATGGGGAGCTCATTCCACCATTTTGGAGCCAGGATAGCAAACCCACGTGTTTTTGCCTAAATATTACCGGCCCACATTTGTAAGTGTTCCGGCCACTCCCTTTTTAGTTTTTTTTTCCTTACCTAAATCCTACCAGCCCACATTTGTAAGTGTTCCGGTGGCAGGGAAACTGGGTTCAAGGGGTGTGGCTGTACCCGTAGGATAGAAAAGGGGGAAGTGACGTCTGACTCAGAGGTCGTGAGAACGTGTTGCCCACATTCTGTTACTGAGTTTAGGTTTATTGTTTTGGGTGCAGTCACTTTTGCCTCCACTTGCTGTTCAAATAAATGTTGAAAGAAAAAGTAAATCTGTTCATATGGGTGTTGAGAGATGTATCCATAGATTTAGTCCCTAATTTTGCTCTCAACGTGCACCAGATTGATGCATTTAACTTCAACATTTAAAAAAAAAAATCTTCCCGGGGGAGCATGCCCCCGGACCCCCCATAGAGGAGGTGAGGTCCACCACCTGCCCACACACCCTGTTAAATTGTCTCACCCACATTGAAGATGCTTCCTACGCTCATGTTTTATTCCATGCGTCAAGTTAGGCAAATTGGGTCCAAATGTTATTGTGATCTGTTAACATTAAAATCACTAAATATATGCTGTAACTATTTTGCTCTAGGCAACTCAAGGGCTCAGGTAATGTGATTACTATATGAATAATGGTCCAAAATAACATTAAATGCATAGGTTTTTTTGTTAAGTAACATACTTTCATCACCTGCCGGCCGATACATGCCGCGCATTAAGTGGGCCTGTCTGTCAATTAATCCTCGGGCCACTTTTTCCTCCCAGTCCGCCCCTGGACCATAGGAAAGCATGCATGCATGATCTTACATCAAAACATGCTTTGCACCGAAACATATCTTTGCCTTTATTTATAAAAAATAAAAAAATACTTAAAAGGTAACATATGCACAATTTTTTTTAGATTGAACCCAGATCTTTCCCTGCCTCAAGGTTTTTGATGCTAAACGTGTTTATGTTAAATTACAGAATAATCCTTCAGTCTAACTGTTCAATGTAGAAAAAAAGTCCTATATTTGTAGTTCCACTTAGGAGGCTATCAAATTCACCAGTGGATTGAACTATTCGTTGTTAAAAGTAAACATAATTGTATTGTTTTCGTAACCTATAGGCTACTTGGGGAACCCCAATCCACCTGAATAAGGCTATCTATCTTCTTTAAACACTATTAATAAGGCCAGGCTGGTGAAGATTACAGGTCAAGAACATTGGTCATTTCGGAAGACAGACCTCATAAACTAATATTTCATTTGAATAGTATCAACATGTATTTATTTGATTTGTAGCAACGGCCACCTTGTATCCAGATTTGATATAGCCTACCTTACAGGTCCTATAGCAGAAAGGCCCTGTGTTATGAGCCCGCTGCGGGTTTGTACATGGGAAAGCCCGGTCGGTAGTGGCGGAGGGGCACAACGTGACCTGACAACAAGGAACCTCCGGGAAAACCGTCAGTCCTAAAGTATGTGCAGAAGAGAGGGTGGGTGGGGGTCCACCAAGGGGGGCTACGACAAACAACTCGAGCTCCGTATCCTCCAGAAGCGACCAAAGTCGATAATACAATTCTACCGCGAGAAGAGGAGGTGGTGGAGCCTCACAAATACGGAATAATACGGTTGAAATTGGCCTACTCACGTATTTTAATTAATAACCACTAGTAGGCTACAAATCTAGCAAATACTATTAAATAAGTAGCCTAAGTTGTATGCTTCCATTTTACTGGATGGTAGGCCTACTGTTGCAGTTGGTTGAAGAATAGCACAAGTGGAGCCATGTTGTACCAGACTGGAACTCACAATTATTGATGCATAAGGTGCTTACTGCTTAGTATTTTCTGGACTATTCGATTGAGAGTGTGTGTTGTTGGTAGAAATAGTAAGAAATCCCCTCACAATTACCCAGTGTATGAAGTGACACTTTCACATTGGTTGCTTGCAACCAATAGTACACATATTTACTTTTGAAATTATCAAAATAATTAAAGTGAAAATCAACTTATATATCTTTTACAAGAAAAACTTTCCTTCCCAATCATAATATTTTTTCTGTGCAAAATTGTTAAGCTGTCAAATAAACAGTACACGTAGTAAAATGTACAATATATATTCCTCTGAACTGTGGTGTATTCATAGTAGAAAGAGACATACAAAGAAGATTCTAAGTATTGCACAAATACTACAAAATTATACTTAAATCGGCTACTGTACTTATTACATTTACTTCCACCTTTGAATGTTGGCTTCACTGTCATCGGCCTTGCGGTGGTGGAGCGGCCGTCGTGACCCCCCTGCTGCACGGCGAGGACACCCCGTAGCTGGGAGGCGGAGACGGGACCCCCGATGACGTCAGAGGGCCTGTCTGTTTCCTGCAATAGAAAGTGAGAGAGAAGGTGAAGGGAGAAAATACAGAGCTGTACCCCCCCTCTTCCTCCTCCTCCTTACACTAAAGGTGTGTTTCAACCCTGCACCTGTGAGTATTACACATTTTGAGTGCGCTTGATTTGTTTCCCTGTGTCTTTTTGCCGCTGGAGCCGCTGCCTGAGCGGGGTTCTGTCAATGTGATATAGGTCGCTGTCGGTAGCTGCAGCCTGAGAGAGTCGGACATGCTTCTATCGCTCTGTCCGGTTTCAGCCTGCTGTGAACTTTACAGGCTCTGTTAAGTGTCAGGAAGAGGCAGGTGCTGTCTTTTTTGGCGCAGTGTTGTTTGGGACTCCTGCAGCAAACCGTGCTCTGGGAGGAGACAACTTGAGCTCCCCGGTCTACGCAGCGCTCTTTGTTGCACTGTAGGTAAGCCACAAGCTATTTCCGTCCCTGCACTGTGTTCATGTGTTCACTGCCATGGCCAGTGTTGTGATACATGGGCATGTGTGTGAGGTTTTTGGCCGCGGCGGGGTTTTGTTGGATATAAGGGGAAGTGTCCCATTCGAGCGCTGTTGCAGCTAGACGGCGAGGGGTTTTCCCTGGCTCCTCCCTCTCTTACAGGGCGTTCACGTGTTGCAACAGGCACAAAACACGCTATTCCCACGCATTGTTTTTGCTGACTTCATTGCATGCACTTAAATCCCAATTATTCCCTTTTCACCCTGCTGCGTTTGATTGGTGAAGTAGGCGACCCTTGCACACAAAAATAATCTGTGCATCACTTTAAAATTACATTTTTTAATGATAATTGTATTAATTATAACATCGCCAATAACTCTCCGTTATTTACATAACACACCTCCTGTAGATCCTCAGGTGTGAACGGAAATCATCATTAGTCACCTGTTAGTGCATTCCAGCCCGCCTGTGTTAAAGACATAGCGTTACAGCCGTTACAGCGCAGCGCTTGAACCACCAATGTTTTGTTTTTTCCCTATCAGGGTGTTTCCCCAAATATCTGCACACACACGTACACACGAACACACACTGGCGCGCACGCTCTCACACAGAAGCACGCAGACGGACTGACAGACACGCCAGAGAACAAGTGCAGGTTCCTCTCCTCCGCCTCAGCGTCCGCTCCGTCTATCCTGGACTGAAACCAAACCGTGCATCGCAGGTGAGACGCACCTTATGTTACGGTTTTTTTTTCAAGCGACCTGCTGCACACCACACACACACACACACACACACACACACACACACACACACACACACACACACACACACACACACACACACACACACACACACACACACACACACACACAACACACACACACACACACCACACACAACACACACACACACACACACACACCACACACACACACACGACTCTATATAACCGAAAATCCACAGTGAGATGATGTCATTGCGCCAGCGCCACATGTAACTGTATGGAGCAAAAAAACCATCATCCAGTTGTAGTAAGTGTTATGTAATATCGGTGTGGAGGGAAACAAAGGCTGATTCCTGGACCACTGCTGCTCTGAAACGTGCATTGCTCCTGGTGGAGGTGTTACATGGGGACATGTTGGAGGTGATGCAAGGGAAAGGGAGAGCTTTTTAAATATGATTAATGAGGTCTTTATTCATGATGTTATGATTGTGTCTATCCAGAGGAGAGGAGAGATTGTCTGCGCATCGTGGGGCATACAAAACCTTCTGCTGGGTTTGTAACATTTAACCACCTAACACAGAATCACCATTCAACCTATATCAAGCTTTTGATCTTACATTTTGTGAAAGGGCATCAGAATGAAAACAACACCCCCCCTGTGAGAGGTGGGCTCAGTCTCTTGATGTTGTGACTTTCTGCGGTGATCTAACGTCCACACACAGATAGTGACCTCTGTGTGGCCGTCCAGCTGCCCCGAGCGCTCATCACCGGCACACACAGGACCTGATTGTTTGCATCATTCGTCATCCGCGCTGACATTCATCAACGTGAGGAGCGGGTATCAGCCGCTGCCATGTCAGACATTTCCCCCAACAAACAGGCGATCCTCCACCTCTCTGCCTTTTGTGTGAGATCAGAGTGGCAGATGGCAGCTGCTGCAGAGGTTATATTGATATGAGGGGAACTTATTCACACCTCCTCCCACTGACAGTAGCTTGAACCACACTGCACATTATTACACAGTGGCTCAGAGGCCTGAAATGAAAGGTCCAGCCGTGTTTGGGGCACCTGTTCATGGAATAAACTCCATCCGCTTCGTCTTCGGCTGCCTAGTGAGAGCGGAGGACTCTACAAGGCCAAGCAAAGTGCCTTATTGATCTGTGGAGCTCATGTTTAGCTGATTCTGACTCAATATATATGTGTGTGTTTTCTGTAGATGTACCCACACTGTGGAATAGGAGTCAGCTCCTCTCAAGGTCCAACATTCCCCATGATGCACCTGTGAACTGAGGGCGGAAAAGATGCCGCGCACCAAGCAAAACAACCCGAAAAACTTAAAGGTGAGTTCACACTGCTGGCTGCTGCGTTTCCTGTCAGCTGATGCTTCTCTTGTTTTGTTTTTTTTCAAAGCATAAAGAGGAACTGCTCAGTTGTGTCTAAATCATGTTGGTCTGAGATGTTTGGCTCAAAATATTGTGATTATTTCCATCCCATGAGTAAAATACGGAAAGATTTGAGTCATGGATACAGTTCTTGGTAAGAGTAGATGGTCCGGTTTGGTGATAAAGCTTTAAAATGATTACATGATCCATTCATGGCATAATGATAACATACTGAGAAAACCTTCATTGTTGCTTTCCATTGAAACCTATATATCTCAAAAGACGAGGACAAGGCCGCTGTAAAAACCTTCAAAATAGAGATAGGAATTTATTTTATGTTAGTTCTACTGAAGTGGAGATGTTCTAGTTCAGAGTAGCAGAAACGACCTTTAAAGCAACATAATACAGTATTTTTTATACGACAACGAGTGCAGTTCACTCACAGTTAACATTGGTCGATGAGTGACCTAGAATATATTTTCTTGTGATAAAACACTTACAAATGTTGCTTTAAAGATGTATTGTAACATTCTATACATTTTGCACAAAAAACGATTATTTTTAATAACCATTAAATATCGCCTCGAAACATCCCCAGTTGATTATAAGACAATTATTTGTTGTATTAAGTGTTTCAAACTAGGAGGAATTGGAGGAAAATACTACATTTTATGTAAAAATATCGCTGCCAAAATGAAAGATCCACTATCTGATCAAAGAGCATTAAGCTGACAGCAGGGCAGATGCATGTATTCATAGGACAGCGATGATCATGTGATCTTTGACTTTTCTTTCCTCAATTGTTGCTTCTTCCTGCAAGAGAGGGTTCTCACACTGCACGTGACTCTGCCCTGTTGTATATCTGACCTTTAGCTGTGTAACCAAACCGTTTCCACTGGAGTTTGCTCCTTTGTTGGAGTCAACCAGCGTTCCCTCCAAAAGTGGTGGCTGTTTGTTTGATTAAGTGAGTAAACATGGTTTGGATTGGTTCCCCGATTCAAACTTAAACTATTTCAGTTCATTTCATTTCAAACCTTATTTAACCAGATTGGTCCCATTGAGATCATAGATCTCTTTTTCAAGGGAGACCTGAGGTTTAGGAAGAGAAGAGGCAGATTTCTCTCTTAATTCAACATCTATCCGATTGGATGGACATACTTTTCTTTAATCCAAACTGTGCTTTCCTTTTTGCTACTGTAATTTAATGTGACCTTCACTGCGCAGAATGAATGAATGTGCGACAGTAAAAAGCTTGTTTATACTTTTATCTGCTAAAAGCGAGTTTCTCTTAAAGGGGCCCTATAACTGTTTATTTTCAGGTTCATATTTTTATTTTGTGCCTCTACTATGACATGATATGGCTTTAAGGTTCGAAGCAGTTTATTTTTCTCATACTGCTTGTGCTGCAGCACCTTTTTCACCCTCTGTCTGAAACCAGAGCCCAGTCTGCTCTGATTGGTTAACCCTAACTGAATGAATATTAAACACTTCCTATAAACATCTTAACGTTTATCAAGGCTTAATTATATTTTATAGGTTGGTTGTAGGTCTATCTCAGGGGCGCCCAACCTGTTCTGAACCGAGAGCTGCTTCAAAGCTGCCAGTCTGCCGAGATCTACCGGCCCACATAGTTACGGACAGCCTGCTGCCCGGTGAATACACACTTCTACTCGAATAGAACTGACCTTTGTACGATGAGTACTTCATAAAGTACTGCAGATCCTTTATCTCACCTCTTTCTAATCTACAAGTATTTAACTGAAGTTACACTACAGAGTTGGAGTTTATTCACACGTCACTACAGTGGGTAATGTTTTCAAGAGACATTGAACAGTGCTGCCACATATGACACAGGAAAAAAAGAAAGACCTCTGAACCCTTTCTTTGCCATTATATAAAAATAGTGTTGCTACAAAAGTATAAATTAGGCTTACTAATAAGACAACTCAGATCTGAAGCTACACAGGAATCTGCTGCCAAAGTGCAATAAAAGAGACAACATTAATAGATTCAAACCCTTTTTTATTGCCTTTTAGTAGAGTAATAAAAAGAAATGCCTTTTAAAATAGGATGCAAGCAACACTAGTTTCTTAACCTGAATTGATAATAGACTATAATCAATTTAAGTTTGCATTCTTAGACCATTTTGTACAATAATTATAATTAATAAGTTCAAACAAACTAAAACTTACAGCTGATTAATAACAGTATCTAACTTGAGTTTTTATTATATCAAAAACCTGTTGAAATGCTACTGTTATTTTTACTGTCCCCCAAAAGCGCGTCGGCAGCCTCCAGGAATGATTCTTTCACAACTTCGCCATCTTTGAAAGACTTCATTTGTTTCGCAAGAACGTGACTGACACGATAAGATGCTCTGGAGCAGCCTTGCTCTTGTTGTTGGGCCTGGTGAAAATGGACTGCTGTGCATTTCATGGGAGCCTGCCTGCAGACCTCCACCTCAGGACAGTTCCGGTGCAGACCTCCACTCTCAGGACACCTCCACTGTCAGTACAGGAAGTGACGATTCTGATGCTTTTTTCCCCCCCGCTCACCGAGGGACTCGTTTGATGGAAGTTTTCAAATCACAATGGAGACTCATCACGGAGGTGATGAGTCCGCCCACCGTGCACTTTGGGTCAAGCCCTTTTGACCCCCCCCTCAAATGACACCATGGAGGAATGTAACGGGAGTTGACAGGGGACTCGGCCCGCCTCACGAGTGCCTATTTTCCTGGTCTCGGGTGTGTGTCCCCCCACTCATCCATATATTAACGGATTTTGACAATTTTTGATGCATTTTTCTCCTCTCCTCTCACTGATCGAATGGCAAACGCGACCCACTGTCGGAGGGCCTCCGCGCCGGCCCGGCCTAGTGCCGGTGCTCTGGCGGTCGGTTCCTCCGAACTGTGGGTTCGACTCTGATGGCCGGGAGGGTGTGCTGCGTTGGGGTGGGGGACTTCCCCCACTCTGCGTGTCTCTTCCTTCCCGGGCCGGCCGATATGAAGCGTCACCAAGACGCACCGTCCAGGGGTCCCGCAACGGGGTGAAGGTTCCCAGCTGGAACCTCCCCACCTCCGCCGCGGTGCACCCGGCAAACACGGTTGTTTCTCGAACCGTCCACTGTTGTCTAGCGGGTGTAACTAAAATACAAGATGTCGTATTTATATAAATATATCTAATATATATAGATATATATAGATAATAAGTGTCAGTACGATTTTATTTTGTATTTGCGTGCATTTTCTGTTGGAAAGTGGCGCTGCGGCTGTACTGATAGTAACAACAATACAAGGTGTCCGTATATATCTATATATATACATATGTATATAATAAGTGTCACGATCCGTCACGATCCGATTTTATTTTGTATTTGCGTGCATTTCCTGTTTGGAAAGTGGCACTGTACTGATAGTGGTGATTTTATTTTGGAATTCTTAGCGTGGAGGTGTCCTGAGAGTGGAGGTCTGCACCGGAACTGTCCTGAGAGTGGAGGTCTGCAGGCAGACCCCTCTCGTGCATTTAGCTGTCCTTTCAGGCCCCTCCCCTTTTGGGAGCGTAGGGCAGAATTAGGAGGGAATTCCGTCTCGTAGCGTTTGTGCACTGTTTTGAAATGCCGCTCCTAAATTACCCTTCTTCGATAAAGCCACGCTCGCATTGCAGATGAGACAGATGGACTTTGAATTGGAATAGATACAAAAATAATCATCCTCCCACTCGGAGTGAAAATTATATGTTGGGCTTTTTTGCTTCTGCCATAATTGCGGTCTTGTGTGTGTGCGGACTGCACTCCTGTTAACACGGACAACGTCAGCGCAATATGGGGTCACGCCGGCCAATCACAAAGCTTTGATGCGTTCAAGTGCATTTTTCTGGCACAGGAAGATTATGTTTAGGACATTAACGATAAAACAGAATATTGTTCTATTTTTAGACACATCTCGCGATCGACTGGGAATCTGGTCGATCGCGATCGACTGGTTGGGCATCCCTGGTCTATCTCATAAGCACACGGCTTCCTGACCTCTTCCACATTCTTCTAGTTTCTCTTTTCTTATTGTATTGAGTGTAATCTTGTGGGTGATACTTCACCCACAACATTCTCTTTTGGAAATCCATTACTCACCCCTTTACCTTCTTGAACTCTTGAAGAAAATGTTCTTTTTCTCACACGCCTCCATGGTGAATGAGTAATAATCTTTCGATGCAACTTACTAACAATTATAAGTCTGTTCATTTATGGGTCTGCTCTGATTGGTTAGCTGGCCAGCTCTGTTGTGATTGGTCAACTGCCTCCAGATGTCCAGCTCCTTAGACTATCATGTACAATGTGTTGGAGTGCTAGCCATTTCAAGCACGAGTGTTACAAAGTGAAGTCATTATGTTAGAGAAGTAAACACATGAGTCCAATGGAGGCGTTTCAGGCAGGGGGGGGGGGATTGTGTGGGAAAGAAAGAGTCAGTGGCTGCATAGTTTACATTTGATTTCCCTCAGTGCCGATGATATTGGCTCGTATCTGATGAGACCAACGTGTAGTAGACAAAGTATTTTTTCAAACAGTGTGTGGTGAGAATGAATGTGTCGCAGTGTGAGAAAATGAGATATCTTTTGAGATGAGATGCATCCCCGTGCAGCAAAGAAAATGCAATCATAGTTCATATTAAAGATAACAGGGCTGAGAGTGAAGTTGCAGCATCTTCCCAAGCTAACACAGAACATCAATTGGCTTGAAAGATTTCATGTTATGTTGAGAATTGACAGATTTCCGTGTCAACAGACGTTTGCAGTTCACAGATCTACAAATCTGCAGTGTTCCATGCTGGGTGTGAAAATGTGCATCTCTGCCATTCCCCAGCAGCAGATCCACATGGCAGATCTCCTCATGTCCGTCCCTCTGTTTATTTATCATACAAACACTTCCTTTTTTTTCCCTCCATTAAGATTACTTGGCCAAACAACATAAATAATTAAGTTTTAGAACAGTACATCATCCAATAGAGGATGATAGAGACAGCGGCCAAATGTTACTTGATTCTATTTTTAATGGCGACTGCTCTCTCACTGTTTCTCACGATGCAGACAACAGAGCTGCGGGTTGCTGCAGTGTTTTGGTGTTTTTGTACTTAAAGGGAAAAGATCGGTACGTGTAAAGAGTATAAATGATAGCAATTTGATTGGAATTGAACATCCTTAATTCAAGGGCAGGTGAAGAACAAGGGGCACATTTATAAAAGTAATAAAAAATGTGTTAAGACACATTTGTATCCATCTAATTAACATATTTATCCAAATATTGAAATGGCTGGTGAGTTCTTCTCGCAGACTTAATGGCTTTATTTTTAAAGGTCATTCATAAGTGATGTTGCTGATATCTGTTCAATTAACATTTACACATTTCACTTAAATGAGACCTATTATGCTCTTTTTTTAAGTTCATATTTGTATTTTGTGCCGCTACTGTGACATGTTTAATGCTTATCACGAACAATGTGTTGGTGCGCTAGCCAATAAGAACGCAGATGTTACATAGTGATGTCACTATGTCATGAACGTAAACAAAGGAATCAAGGCATTTCAGGCAGCGGGGGAGTGTGTGGGAGAGAAACTCCCTCTGGAGGTAACTCTGGGATTTTAGCATTTGCAGACCATTTAACTGCACAAAAACCTATATAACACCCTAAAGGAAATGGGAAAAAAACATAAAAAAATTAGTGCCTCTTTAATCTCTTTAATTATAATAACAAATTGGATCGAAAAAATGTGTCAAGATTTCCTTTTAAAACTGTTATTCTCAACAATTAAAAACAGTAGGCCAATATTAAGAAATACATTGCCTATTTATTGTAAAAAATATTCTAATAAGTAAATAAATAGATAAGTAACTACTATTTGTACATTTAAGAAGTCATGGACTGATAATGTGACATCAGAGCAAGAACCCCAGATCAGTTGTTAGAACCGGTACTGGACTTGTAAAAAGTTTCGGTTCAAGTCCGGTTAAAACCGGAACGTCGGGAACCGGTACTTGGACTCGCACAAAAACTAGCACTTACGTATATTCTGGTGTCTGTTGTTATTTAAACATTCCCTGATAAACGTTATTCAGCGTCAATAAATGAGTGCTAATCCCAGTGTGCTCAGTGTACAACCACATGTCATTTCACCTTCGATTCACGGTTTGAAAACGTAGCCTTTCGCCACATGCTAATGCTAACCGGAAGTGAAGAATTTTCAGAATAAAAGTATTAGTTAAGTTAATAGTGTGAACTTCCGGTTTTTTCAGAATAAAACTGATTTAAATTAAATAGTGTATTTAATTCAAAATTACGCCATATCAACATTGATTTTAATTTCTAACAGTATGTATGTACATCACTATGTATGTAGTATGTACTGTATAATGTACACATGTAGAGTACAGACAGTACAGTACACTCTGACTGTACAGTCACTACAGTTTAGCCTATACTGTATAGTAGGTAACAGTGTAATGCGTATAGTCTCTCTACACTCTACCTTTCAGCAACGTTTTAGGGATTTAGGCTCAGTCAGCTCAGGGACTGTTTGGTTACTTTAGTTTGGTAAATGAAATAAATGTTTGAACTTTGTAGTAGTTCACTGTAGTTGCTGTCATAAGTCATTTGTAGACTAAGTGGCAAAAAGTGTTTTTTCTACATTTGTACTTTGTAGAGAAATGTGGACACAAGTTAGATGGGAGCACAATAAACCTGAGTTTGAATTTGAGTTGATTATTGTTAATTTTAAATTGATAATTAGCTCACAATAAGTTCACTTTAGTTACTCACACAACTTGACACAAGACATGGGTTCAGGTCCGGACTTATAAGTCCGGACCTGAACCTGAACCTCTGGACTTGAGTCCGACCTGATCCTGAATGTGAGTCCAGGTACGCAGCACTACACAGCATACACAGTGAAATTTAGCCTGATCAAAAAATAATAATAATTGGCTTATTTTATACAATATAATTGATGTAGCTTGATCTCTAGCATAATTGGGAAATACTATTTGACTTTTAGAGGGAGAACACATTTCTTCACTTGGGTTAACTAGCTAGCTCCTTTAGCCTCCTTTTTTAATTGACAGTTGACTAACCAAACCTGCCCTGCTAACCCTTTGTTGATGAATATACTGAAGAACATGTTTCACACTTTCCATTAGGGCTATCTACGAACGTATAATGGTAGGTACTTCTCAAGCCGTTTACAATGTGCCACATAGCTCATTGCTAGCTAGTCTGCCAAATGACATTAGCTTCGTCCTTTCCTTTACTTATAGTGCTAGTATATTCTATATGCCTATGTTTGAGAATCAAAATGGGTTAGAGATGTTATGTTTGATCATTTCAGTTCACTGGTGTTTAGTGTTTGTAATTAGACTGGTTGTTGACTGTAAGTTAGCAAGGCTTCCTCACAAATAGAGCCGGAAAGTTAAGTCACTTAATGCGAATTAAGTTGAAAGTCAAGTGTCTAAATACCTTTTGTGGATAGGTAACCAATGGCAAACCAGCTGCTCGTAGACACTTTTATTATGTTTGTATTTATTACCAGCCACAACAGAGACGCTTACTGTTTTCACTTTGTCAGTCTTGTGTGTGTCATCATGGCAAAATGTGATCCTGGAGACATCTGCTGTGGCAAAAACTACCTGAGAAGCCATTTTGAAGCCATTCCAGATAAGATTATTTAAGATGTAGTCAAAGTTTACAATTCAATTGAATGCTGAGTTTGAAGATATGATTTGGCTTCATATCTGGAGTCATCCCATCATAGTTTTCTGTAGTTGTATTAAACGTATTGTCTCGGTACATTGTACAAATATAAACCCCTTCCTGACAAATAATGCCATATTCACCTAATTTATTTTTTTTTTCCATTTAAATTGTGTTATAGATTTTGAATGAAGACAAACGGACACAAATTAAAAGGTGAATAAATCAAGGGCATATCTATCGCAACATACAACGCAAAATTGTGGTAGTGAGGAGAAGGAGGATTTATGCATGTGTTCTATTTAAAACATAGTGGGACCAATAGCAGGGGCGGGACTGGCCATTGGGAATACCGGGAGTTTTCCCGGTGGGCCGGTGCTGTGCGTGGGCCGGAGGGCCACAAATTATATTTATATATTTTTTCTTTGCATTACATTACATTACATTACATTGCATTTAGCTGACGCTTTTATCCAAAGCGACTTACAATAAGTACATTCGACCAGGAAGACACAACCTTGAAGAAACAGAATCATATACGAACATCAGGTTTCAAAGAGCCAATCGTTTCAAGTGCTACTCAACTGGCTTTAGATAAGCCAGTCCTTTATTAGTATATAAGTGCTCTGTTAGCAGTTCTTTGTTAGTCATTCTATCGCTCGAAGTGGAGTCGAAAGAGATGAGTTTTCAGTCTGCGCCGGAAGGTGTGTAAAGCTTTCTGCGGTCCTGATTTCAATGGGGAGCTCATTCACCATTTTGGAGCCAGGATAGCAAACCCACGTGTTTTTGCCTAAATATTACCGGCCCACATTTGTAAGTGTTCCGGCCACTCCCTTTTTAGTTTTTTTTTTCCTTACCTAAATCCTACCAGCCCACATTTGTAAGTGTTCCGGTGGCAGGGAAACTGGTTCAAGGGGTGTGGCTGTACCCGTAGGATAGAAAAGGGGGAAGTGACGTCTGACTCAGAGGTCGTGAGAACGTGTTTGCCCACATTCTGTTACTGAGTTTAGGTTTATTGTTTTGGGTGCAGTCACTTTTGCCTCCACTTGCTGTTCAAATAAATGTTGAAAGAAAAAGTAAATCTGTTCATATGGGTGTTGAGAGATGTATCCATAGATTTAGTCCCTAATTTTGCTCTCAACGTGCACCAGATTGATGCATTTAAACTTCAACATTTAAAAAAAAAAATCTTCCCGGGGGAGCATGCCCCCGGACCCCCCATAGAGGAGGTGAGGTCCACCACCTGCCCACACACCCTGTTAATTGTCTCACCCCCACATTGAAGATGCTTCCTACGCTCATGTTTTATTCCATGCGTCAAGTTAGGCAAATTGGGTCCAAATGTTATTGTGATCTGTTAACATTAAAATCACTAAATATATGCTGTAACTATTTTGCTCTAGGCAACTCAAGGGCTCAGGTAATGTGGATTACTATATGAATAATGGTCCAAAATAACATTAAATGCATAGGTTTTTTTGTTAAGTAACATACTTTCAATCACCTGCCGGCCGATAACATGCCGCGCATTAAGTGGCCTGTCTGTCAATTAATCCTCTGGGCCACTTTTTCCTCCCAGTCCGCCCCTGGACCATAGGAAAGGCATGCATGCATGATCTTACATCAAAACATGCCTTTGCACCGAAACATATCTTTGCCTTATTTATAAAAAATAAAAAATACTTAAAAGGTAACATATGCACAATTTTTTTTAGATTGAACCCAGATCTTTCCCTGCCTCAAGGTTTTTGATGCTAAACGTGGTTTATGTTAAATTACAGAATAATCCTTCAGTCTAACTGTTCAATGTAGAAAAAAAGTCCTATATTTGTAGTTCCACTTAGGAGGCTATCAAATTCACCAGTGGATTGAACTATTCGTTGTTAAAAGTAAACATAATTGTATTGTTTTCGTAACCTATAGGCTACTTGGGGAACCCCAATCCACCTGAATAAGGCTATCTATCTTCTTTAAACACTATTAATAAGGCCAGGCTGGTGAAGATTACAGGTCAAGAACATTGGTCATTTCGGAAGACAGACCTCATAAACTAATATTTCATTTGAATAGTATCAACATGTATTTATTTGATTTGTAGCAACGGCCACCTTGTATCCAGATTTGATATAGCCTACCTTACAGGTCCTATAGCAGAAAGGCCCTGTGTTATGAGCCCGCTTGCGGGTTTGTACATGGGAAAGCCCGGTCGGTAGTGGCGGAGGGGCACAACGTGACCTGACAACAAGGAACCTCCGGGAAAAACCGTCAGTCCTAAAGTATGTGCAGAAGAGAGGGTGGGTGGGGGTCCACCAAGGGGGGCTACGACAAACAACTCGAGCTCCGTATCCTCCAGAAGCGACCAAAGTCGATAATACAATTCTACCGCGAGAAGAGGAGGTGGTGGAGCCTCACAAATACGGAATAATACGGTTGAAATTGGCCTACTCACGTATTTTAATTAATAACCACTAGTAGGCTACAAATCTAGCAAATACTATTAAATAAGTAGCCTAAGTTGTATGCTTCCATTTTACTGGATGGTAGGCCTACTGTTGCAGTTGGTTGAAGAATAGCACAAGTGGAGCCATGTTGTACCAGACTGGAACTCACAATTATTGATGCATAAGGTGCTTACTGCTTAGTATTTTCTGGACTATTCGATTGAGAGTGTGTGTTGTTGGTAGAAATAGTAAGAAATCCCCTCACAATTACCCAGTGTATGAAGTGACACTTTCACATTGGTTGCTTGCAACCAATAGTACACATATTTACTTTTGAAATTATCAAAATAATTAAAGTGAAAATCAACTTATATATCTTTTACAAGAAAAACTTTCCTTCCCAATCATAATATTTTTTCTGTGCAAAATTGTTAAGCTGTCAAATAAACAGTACACGTAGTAAAATGTACAATATATATTCCTCTGAACTGTGGTGTATTCATAGTAGAAAGAGACATACAAGAAGATTCTAAGTATTGCACAAATACTACAAAATTATACTTAAATCGGCTACTGTACTTATTACATTTACTTCCACCTTTGAATGTTGGCTTCACTGTCATCGGCCTTGCGGTGGTGGAGCGGCCGTCGTGACCCCCCTGCTGCACGGCGAGGACACCCCGTAGCTGGGAGGCGGAGACGGGACCCCCCGATGACGTCAGAGGGCCTGTCTGTTTCCTGCAATAGAAAGTGAGAGAGAAGGTGAAGGGAGAAAATACAGAGCTGTACCCCCCCTCTTCCTCCTCCTCCTTACACTAAAGGTGTGTTTCAACCCTGCACCTGTGAGTATTACACATTTTGAGTGCGCTTGATTGTTTCCCTGTGTCTTTTTGCCGCTGGAGCCGCTGCCTGAGCGGGGTTCTGTCAATGTGATATAGGTCGCTGTCGGTAGCTGCAGCCTGAGAGAGTCGGACATGCTTCTATCGCTCTGTCCGGTTTCAGCCTGCTGTGAACTTTACAGGCTCTGTTAAGTGTCAGGAAGAGGCAGGTGCTGTCTTTTTTGGCGCAGTGTTGTTTGGGACTCCTGCAGCAAACCGTGCTCTGGGAGGAGACAACTTGAGCTCCCCGGTCTACGCAGCGCTCTTTGTTGCACTGTAGGTAAGCCACAAGCTATTTCCGTCCCTGCACTGTGTTCATGTGTTCACTGCCATGGCCAGTGTTGTGATACATGGGCATGTGTGTGAGGTTTTTGGCCGCGGCGGGGTTTTGTTGGATATAAGGGGGAAGTGTCCCATTCGAGCGCTGTTGCAGCTAGACGGCGAGGGGTTTTCCCTGGCTCCTCCCTCTCTTACAGGGCGTTCACGTGTTGCAACAGGCACAAAACACGCTATTCCCACGCATTGTTTTTGCTGACTTCATTGCATGCACTTAAATCCCAATTATTCCTTTCACCCTGCTGCGTTTGATTGGTGAAGTAGGCGACCCTTGCACACAAAAATAATCTGTGCATCACTTTAAAATTACATTTTTTAATGATAATTGTATTAATTATAACATCGCCAATAACTCTCCGTTATTTACATAACACACCTCCTGTAGATCCTCAGGTGTGAACGGAAATCATCATTAGTCACCTGTTAGTGCATTCCAGCCCGCCTGTGTTAAAGACATAGCGTTACAGCCGTTACAGCGCAGCGCTTGAACCACCAATGTTTTGTTTTTTCCCTATCAGGGTGTTTCCCCAAATATCTGCACACACACGTACACACGAACACACACTGGCGCGCACGCTCTCACACAGAAGCACGCAGACGGACTGACAGACACGCCAGAGAACAAGTGCAGGTTCCTCTCCTCCGCCTCAGCGTCCGCTCCGTCTATCCTGGACTGAAACCAAACCGTGCATCGCAGGTGAGACGCACCTTATGTTACGGTTTTTTTTTCAAGCGACCTGCTGCACACACACACACACACACACACACACACACACACACACACACACACACACACACACCACACACACACACACACACACACACACACACACACACACACACACACCACACACACACACACACACACACACACACACACACACACACACACACACACACACACACACACACACACGACTCTATATAACCGAAAATCCACAGTGAGATGATGTCATTGCGCCAGCGCCACATGTAACTGTATGGAGCAAAAAAACCATCATCCAGTTGTAGTAAGTGTTATGTAATATCGGTGTGGAGGGAAACAAAGGCTGATTCCTGGACCACTGCTGCTCTGAAACGTGCATTGCTCCTGGTGGAGGTGTTACATGGGGACATGTTGGAGGTGATGCAAGGGAAAGGGAGAGCTTTTTAAATATGATTAATGAGGTCTTTTATTCATGATGTTATGATTGTGTCTATCCAGAGGAGAGGAGAGATTGTCTGCGCATCGTGGGGCATACAAAACCTTCTGCTGGGTTTGGTAACATTTAACCACCTAACACAGAATCACCATTCAACCTATATCAAGCTTTTGATCTTACATTTTGTGAAAGGGCATCAGAATGAAAACAACACCCCCCCTGTGAGAGGTGGGCTCAGTCTCTTGATGTTGTGACTTTCTGCGGTGATCTAACGTCCACACACAGATAGTGACCTCTGTGTGGCCGTCCAGCTGCCCCGAGGGCTCATCACCGGCACACACAGGACCTGATTGTTTGCATCATTCGTCATCCGCGCTGACATTCATCAACGTGAGGAGCGGGTATCAGCCGCTGCCATGTCAGACATTTCCCCAACAAACAGGCGATCCTCCACCTCTCTGCCTTTTGTGTGAGATCAGAGTGGCAGATGGCAGCTGCTGCAGAGGTTATATTGATATGAGGGGAACTTATTCACACCTCCTCCCACTGACAGTAGCTTGAACCACACTGCACATTATTACACAGTGGCTCAGAGGCCTGAAATGAAAGGTCCAGCCGTGTTTGGGGCACCTGTTCATGGAATAAACTCCATCCGCTTCGTCTTCGGCTGCCTAGTGAGAGCGGAGGACTCTACAAGGCCAAGCAAAGTGCCTTATTGATCTGTGGAGCTCATGTTTAGCTGATTCTGACTCAATATATATGTGTGTGTTTTCTGTAGATGTACCCACACTGTGGAATAGGAGTCAGCTCCTCTCAAGGTCCAACATTCCCCATGATGCACCTGTGAACTGAGGGCGGAAAAGATGCCGCGCACCAAGCAAAACAACCCGAAAAACTTAAAAGGTGAGTTCACACTGCTGGCTGCTGCGTTTCCTGTCAGCTGATGCTTCTCTTGTTTTGTTTTTTTTCAAAGCATAAAGAGGAACTGCTCAGTTGTGTCTAAATCATGTTGGTCTGAGATGTTTGGCTCAAAATATTGTGATTATTTCCATCCCATGAGTAAAATACGGAAAGATTTGAGTCATGGATACAGTTCTTGGTAAGAGTAGATGGTCCGGTTTGGTGATAAAGCTTTAAAATGATTACATGATCCATTCATGGCATAATGATAACATACTGAGAAAACCTTCATTGTTGCTTTCCATTGAAACCTATATATCTCAAAAGACGAGGACAAAGGCCGCTGTAAAAAACCTTCAAAATAGAGATAGGAATTTATTTTATGTTAGTTCTACTGAAGTGGAGATGTTCTAGTTCAGAGTAGCAGAAACGACCTTTAAAGCAACATAATACAGTATTTTTATACGACAACGAGTGCAGTTCACTCACAGTTAACATTGGTCGATGAGTGACCTAGAATATATTTTCTTGTGATAAAACACTTACATAATGTTGCTTTAAAGATGTATTGTAACATTCTATACATTTTGCACAAAAAACGATTATTTTTAATAACCATTAAATATCGCCTCGAAACATCCCCAGTTGATTATAAGACAATTATTTGTTGTATTAAGTGTTTCAAACTAGGAGGAATTGGAGGAAAATACTACATTTTATGTAAAAATATCGCTGCCAAAATGAAAGATCCACTATCTGATCAAAGAGCATTAAGCTGACAGCAGGGCAGATGCATGTATTCATAGGACAGCGATGATCATGTGATCTTTGACTTTTCTTTCCTCAATTGTTGCTTCTTCCTGCAAGAGAGGGTTCTCACACTGCACGTGACTCTGCCCTGTTGTATATCTGACCTTTAGCTGTGTAACCAAACCGTTTCCACTGGAGTTGCTCCTTTTGTTGGAGTCAACCAGCGTTCCCTCCAAAAGTGGTGGCTGTTTGTTTGATTAAGTGAGTAAACATGGTTTGGATTGGTTCCCCGATTCAAACTTAAACTATTTCATTTCATTTCATTTCAAACCTTTATTTAACCAGATTGGTCCCATTGAGATCATAGATCTCTTTTTCAAGGGAGACCTGAGGTTTAGGAAGAGAAGAGGCAGATTTCTCTCTTAATTCAACATTATCCGATTGGATGGACATACTTTTCTTTAATCCAAACTGTGCTTTCCTTTTTGCTACTGTAATTTAATGTGACCTTCACTGCGCAGAATGATGAATGTGCGACAGTAAAAGCTGTTTATACTTTTATCTGCTAAAAGCGAGTTTCTCTTAAAGGGGCCCTATAATGTTTATTTTCAGGTTCATATTTTTATTTTGTGCCTCTACTATGACATGATATGGCTTTAAGGTTCGAAGCAGTTTATTTTTCTCATACTGCTTGTGCTGCAGCACCTTTTTTCACCCTCTGTCTGAAACCAGAGCCCAGTCTGCTCTGATTGGTTAACCCTAACTGAATGAATATTAAACACTTCCTATAAACATCTTAACGTTTATCAAGGCTTAATTATATTTTATAGGTTGGTTGTAGGTCTATCTCAGGGGTGCCCAACCTTTTTTGAACCGAGAGCTCCTTTTAAAGTTGCCAGTCTGCCGAGATCTACCAGTCCAAATAGAGAGGCGTAGCCATTACTGACAGCCTACTACCAGGTGAATACACACTTCTACTTGTATAAAACTGACCTTTGTACGATTAATACTTCATAAAATACTATCCTTTATCTTACCTCTTTCTAATCTACACACATACAAGTATTTAACTGAAGTTACACAACAGAGTTGGAGTTTATTCACACGTCACTACAGTGGGTAATGTTTTCAAGAGACATTGAACAGTGCTGCCACATATGACACAGGAAAAAAAGAAAAGACTCTGAACCCTTTCTTTGCCATTATATAAAAATAGTGTTGCTACAAAAGTATAAATTAGGCTTACTAATAAGACAACTCAGATCTGAAGCTACACAGGAATCTGCTGCCAAAGTGCAATAAAAGAGACAACATTAATAGATTCAAACCCTTTTTTATTGCCTTTTAGTAGAGTATAAAAAGAAATGCCTTTTAAAATAGGATGCAAGCAACACTAGTTTCTTAACCTGAATTGATAATAGACTATAATCAATTTAAGTTTGCATTCTTAGACCATTTTGTACAATAATTATAATTAATAAGTTCAAACAAACTAAAACTTACAGCTGATTAATAACAGTATCTAACTTGAGTTTTTATTATATCAAAAACCTGTTGAAATGCTACTGTTATTTTTACTGTCCCCCAAAAGCGCGTCGGCAGCCTCCAGGAATGATTCTTTCACAACTTCGCCATCTTTGAAAGACTTCATTTGTTTCGCAAGAACGTGACTGACACGATAAGATGCTCTGGAGCAGCCTTGCTCTTGTTGTTGGGCCTGGTGAAAATGGACTGCTGTGCATTTCATGGGAGCCTGCCTGCAGACCTCCACTCTCAGGACAGTTCCGGTGCAGACCTCCACTCTCAGGACACCTCCACTGTCAGTACAGGAAGTGACGATTCTGATGCTTTTTTCCCCCCCGCTCACCGAGGGACTCGTTTGATGGAAGTTTTCAAATCACAATGGAGACTCATCACGGAGGTGATGAGTCCGCCCACCGTGCACTTTGGGTCAAGCCCTTTTGACCCCCCCGCTCAAATGACACCATGGAGGAATGTAACGGGAGTTGACAGGGGACTCGGCCCGCCTCACGAGTGCCTATTTTCCTGGTCTCGGGTGTGTGTCCCCCCACTCATCCATATATTAACGGATTTTGACAATTTTTGATGCATTTTTCTCCTCTCCTCTCACTGATCGAATGGCAAACGCGACCCACTGTCGGAGGGCCTCCGCGCCGGCCCGGCCTAGTGCCGGTGCTCTGGCGGTCGGTTCCTCCGAACTGTGGGTTCGACTCTGATGGCCGGGAGGGTGTGCTGCGTTGGGGTGGGGGACTTCCCCCACTCTGCGTGTCTCTTCCTTCCCGGGCCGGCCGATATGAAGCGTCACCAAGACGCACCGTCCAGGGGTCCCGCAACGGGGTGAAGGTTCCCAGCTGGAACCTCCCCACCTCCGCCGCGGTGCACCCGGCAAACACGGTTGTTTCTCGAACCGTCCACTGTTGTCTAGCGGGTGTAACTAAAATACAAGATGTCGTATTTATATAAATATATATCTATATATATATAGATATATATAGATAATAAGTGTCAGTACGATTTTATTTTGTATTTGCGTGCATTTTCTGTTGGAAAGTGGCGCTGCGGCTGTACTGATAGTAACAACAATACAAGGTGTCCGTATATATCTATATATATACATATGTATATAATAAGTGTCACGATCCGTCACGATCCGATTTTATTTTGTATTTGCGTGCATTTCCTGTTTGGAAAGTGGCACTGTACTGATAGTGGTGATTTTATTTTGGAATTCTTAGCGTGGAGGTGTCCTGAGAGTGGAGGTCTGCACCGGAACTGTCCTGAGAGTGGAGGTCTGCAGGCAGACCCCTCTCGTGCATTTAGCTGTCCTTTCAGGCCCCTCCCCTTTTGGGAGCGTAGGGCAGAATTAGGAGGGAATTCCGTCTCGTAGCGTTTGTGCACTGTTTTGAAATGCCGCTCCTAAATTACCCTTCTTCGATAAAGCCACGCTCGCATTGCAGATGAGACAGATGGACTTTGAATTGGAATAGATACAAAAATAATCATCCTCCCACTCGGAGTGAAAATTATATATGTTGGGCTTTTTTGCTTCTGCCATAATTGCGGTCTTGTGTGTGTGCGGACTGCACTCCTGTTAACACGGACAACGTCAGCGCAATATGGGGTCACGCCGGCCAATCACAAAGCTTTGATGCGTTCAAGTGCATTTTTCTGGCACAGGAAGATTATGTTATAGGACATTAACGATAAAACAGAATATTGTTCTATTTTTAGACACATCTCGCGATCGACTGGGAATCTGGTCGATCGCGATCGACTGGTTGGGCATCCCTGGTCTATCTCATAAGCACACGGCTTCCTGACCTCTTCCACATTCTTCTAGTTTCTCTTTTCTTATTGTATTGAGTGTAATCTTGTGGGTGATACTTCACCCACAACATTCTCTTTTGGAAATCCATTACTCACCCCTTTACCTTCTTGAACTCTTGAAGAAAATGTTCTTTTTCTCACACGCCTCCATGGTGAATGAGTAATAATCTTTCGATGCAACTTACTAACAATTATAAGTCTGTTCATTTATGGGTCTGCTCTGATTGGTTAGCTGGCCAGCTCTGTTGTGATTGGTCAACTGCCTCCAGATGTCCAGCTCCTTAGACTATCATGTACAATGTGTTGGAGTGCTAGCCATTTCAAGCACGAGTGTTACAAAGTGAAGTCAATATGTTAGAGAAGTAAACACATGAGTCCAATGGAGGCGTTTCAGGCAGGGGGGGGGGGATTGTGTGGGAAAGAAAGAGTCAGTGGCTGCATAGTTTACATTTGATTTCCCTCAGTGCCGATGATATTGGCTCGTATCTGATGAGACCAACGTGTAGTAGACAAAGTATTTTTTCAAACAGTGTGTGGTGAGAATGAATGTGTCGCAGTGTGAGAAAATGAGATATCTTTTGAGATGAGATGCATCCCCGTGCAGCAAAGAAAATGCAATCATAGTTCATATTAAAGATAACAGGGCTGAGAGTGAAGTTGCAGCATCTTCCCAAGCTAACACAGAACATCAATTGGCTTGAAAGATTTCATGTTATGTTGAGAATTGACAGATTTCTGTGTCAACAGACGTTTGCAGTTCACAGATCTACAAATCTGCAGTGTTCCATGCTGGGTGTGAAAATGTGCATCTCTGCCATTCCCCAGCAGCAGATCCACATGGCAGATCTCCTCATGTCCGTCCCTCTGTTTATTTATCATACAAACACTTCCTTTTTTTTCCCTCCATTAAGATTACTTGGCCAAACAACATAAATAATTAAGTTTTAGAACAGTACATCATCCAATAGAGGATGATAGAGACAGCGGCCAAATGTTACTTGATTCTATTTTTAATGGCGACTGCTCTCTCACTGTTTCTCACGATGCAGACAACAGAGCTGCGGGTTGCTGCAGTGTTTTGGTGTTTTTGTACTTAAAGGGAAAAGATCGGTACGTGTAAAGAGTATAAATGATAGCAATTTGATTGGAATTGAACATCCTTAATTCAAGGGCAGGTGAAGAACAAGGGGCACATTTATAAAAGTAATAAAAAATGTGTTAAGACACATTTGTATCCATCTAATTAACATATTTATCCAAATATTGAAATGGCTGGTGAGTTCTTCTCGCAGACTTAATGGCTTTATTTTTAAAGGTCATTCATAAGTGATGTTGCTGATATCTGTTCAATTAACATTTACACATTTCACTTAAATGAGACCTATTATGCTCTTTTTTTAAGTTCATATTTGTATTTTGTGCCGCTACTGTGACATGTTTAATGCTTATCACGAACAATGTGTTGGTGCGCTAGCCAATAAGAACGCAGATGTTACATAGTGATGTCACTATGTCATGAACGTAAACAAAGGAATCAAGGCATTTCAGGCAGCGGGGGAGTGTGTGGGAGAGAAACTCCCTCTGGAGGTAACTCTGGGATTTTAGCATTTGCAGACCATTTAACTGCACAAAAACCTATATAACACCCTAAAGGAAATGGGAAAAAAACATAAAAAAATTAGTGCCTCTTTAATCTCTTTAATTATAATAACAAATTGGATCGAAAAAATGTGTCAAGATTTCCTTTTAAAACTGTTATTCTCAACAATTAAAAACAGTAGGCCAATATTAAGAAATACATTGCCTATTTATTGTAAAAAATATTCTAATAAGTAAATAAATAGATAAGTAACTACTATTTGTACATTTAAGAAGTCATGGACTGATAATGTGACATCAGAGCAAGAACCCCAGATCAGTTGTTTTATGCATTGTGTTGTAGTTGTTTAACTTGTTTTGTGCCTTTTTGTAGCAATTTTTTCTCTCTTCATAAACCCCTTTTTTATATGTATGAAATGTTCTGATCCGTAAAAATATGTATTTCGCCTACAACGTTAAAAAAAACAACCTGTTGGCATTTATGTTTTCAAGGAGGCCCCAGGCATGTTCCTACAAAGCCTGTGTGTAAATCGCAACAGCAAATCTATATTTGAATTCTGTACAGCTTGTTTTTGGTGACTCGTAACTTGGCATCCCCAGTTCTAGTTCTAGTCAACATGCTGTGGGGGAGTACCCGCTCACTTCCTCCTCCTCAGATTACTTGTTGAGACATTTTGTTTGGCTTCTTGTTTTGCCTTCTGACTGAGTTACTCACCTCTCCTCCTGCACGCAAGCCTTTTCCTTCATCAGACAGGAAACGATAATGGCGTGGCATGCTATCACATGCTTAAACTCTGCTGTGGAGAATGTATTTTCCTTGGATCGCACCTCACACTGCCCTAAAGCCATCACATTATGAGTATTAATGCCCAAGAGTAGCTTTAAAAGTCTGGGCTCGAAGCAAAATTAGACTTTTTTTCTGTATTGCTTCATAACCAAGCAGTAATTAATCTCACAAAGATACACACAGGGTATTTAATTCAGTATTCAGAGTTTCGGCTGGATGACGGGAAGCTTGGCTCTTCTCGGGTCACTCCTGCCTCAGAGGCTTGGCAGCAGTCTGACTCTGGTAGGAAAGAAAACCACTTAAAAAAATTCCCTTTTGGCTTTATTTCACAAAGTTTGTCCTGTTGTGGGACACAACGAATTAATTGTTTTATTACCACTGTCTCGACCCCGGCTGACTGTGGTAATTCATCTTAGTTAAATGTCAGACCCAATACCTTAGGAAATGAATAAACACTTCCTATAAACATCTTAAAGTTTATCGAGGCTTAATTATATTTTGTAGGTTGATTGTAGGTCTATCTCATAAGCACACGGCTTCCTGACCTCTTCCACATTCTTCGAGTTTCTCTTTTCTTATCGTATTGACTGTAAACAAATAAAAGTGATACTTCACCCACAAAACAAAAGAAAAGGAGCATTGGAAACAGTTTTCCACTCCTGCCTAAAAAGGTATTCCAACGATGACTCAACCATTGAATTCCTGAGGATAAAGTTTCAACTTGTCAGCTTTTAAATCAGGGCTGGGGAACCTCCGGCCCCCGGGCCGTATACGGCCTGCGAGACCATTTGGTACGGCCCTCGAGGTAATTTATAAACACACGCAAAAAAGAAAAAAATTAAAGAGATCTAGACCGCAAAAGAATTAAACAAGGGAGTGCCTGTTTTTCCTGGCCAAGGTCAGGGTCCTTGAACACAACACGAGCCTAACGTGTCATCACGTGGTATATGTCTCGTCTGACAGGGGTGTAGTGCTGACGGAGAGCACCAGAACGCTGCTCCGGCACTTCAAAAATTGCAGTACCCATAAGGAGTCGTACACATTCCGCAGTTTTTACGTGGCTGTGTCTTTAGTTGTAAGCAGGGGCGGACTGGGGGGAAAAAGTGGCCCGGGGATTAATTGACAGACAGGCCCACTTAATGTTCGGCATGTATCGGCCGGCCTGCGACGAAAGTATGTTACTTAACAAAAAACCCTATGGACCATTATTCATATAGTAATCACATTACCTGAGCCCTTGAGTTGCCTAGAGAAAAATAGTTACAGCATATATTTAGTGATTTTAATGTTAACAGATCATTGATGCAATAACATTTGGACCCAATTTGCCTGACTTGACACATGGAATAAAACATGGGCGTACAGTAGGAAGCATCCTCAATGTGGATGAGACAATTTAACAGGGGGTGTGGGCAGGTGGTGGACCTAACCTCCTCTAGGGGGGTCCGGGGGCATGCTCCCACGGGAAGATTTGTTTAGTTAGTAGAGTTAAATGCATCAATCTTTCAACATTTATTTGAACAGCAAGTGGAGGCAAAAGTGACTGCACCCAAAACAATAAACCTGCTAGCTAACTAGCCTAAACTCAGTAACAGAATGTGGGCAACACGTTCTCACGACCTCTGAGTCAGACGTCACTTCCCCCTTTTCTATCCTACGGGTACAGCCACTCCCCCTGAACCCTGTTTCCCTGCCAAACCCGCACATTACCGGCCCACCGGGAAAACTCCCGGTATTCCCAATGGCCAGTCCGCCCCTGGTTGTAAGCCCAGTGGCGATCTGTTCATCTGTCATACTGATCATACAGTCAATAACTTTGTTGTTATTAGCATCTTGTTAACTAGCTATGCTAACGAATATAAGAAGCTTTTTCTACAACCAGTGAGGTAAAGGCACATCTTTATATGATCATTATAGATGATAAAATAAGAGAATAAAGTAAACGGGTATAAAATACTATATGACAATAAAACAAGTTGTTATTAATAAACAAGAATACAGTTTGAAAGGAGAGTGATTTGTAAAACATCCATAAAGAAAAAGAAAATCTGTTTTACAGTTCTGTTTGGATGGATGTTGAGAGATGTATCCATAGATCGATAGTTACGGCTGTAACTACGGTTCTATGAGTCCCGGATGACCGCCATAGACGGTGCTTTAGCACTGGATATGTCCATCGCGCGCATGCGCAGCTCGAGTACCAATAACAACAAAGTCACCTGTGACCCACGTGACACCGGCTTTATCAGCCGGTGTCGTCAGAGGATCTGTTCCCCGAATCTTCTCCCGAGCACACAAGAATTCTGAGTGACAGGGAACTCTGGCGGTCATCCGGGACTCATAGGACCGTAGTTACAGCCGTAACTATCGTTCTATTTCGTCCCTACTGACCGCCAGAGGCGGTGCTTTAGCACTGGATGACTTATACCAACAATGTCATGAAGAATCCAAGCCCTTGCTCACCACTGGAAGCAGCGGAGCTCGGCAAAAGGACCACGCCCAAAGAATGGGGAGTGGCGACATTGACCTGATGACAACTGGAGAATGTGCCAGAAGACGCCCACGAAGCCGCGGCGCAGATGGTCTCCAGGGGCACCCCTCTCAGGGCAGCCCAATATGTTGAGATGCTCCTTGTAGACTGACATCTCAGCCTGATGGCAGGGGGCGGCCACTGGCCCCGTAAGCCTGTGAGATGGTATCGACAACCCAGTGGGGCAGCCACTGGTTAGAGGGCCTAACCTCCTTTAGTGCCGCCAGGGCAAAATCAAGAGTTGCTCCTCCTGCCGTATACAGGCAGTAGCCTTGATATACGCCCTTTGGGCACCCCCAGGGCACAGCAACTTCGACGTGCCGTACTCCTGAATGTCAAAGCGTGCCAGCTGGGCAGGCTGACTGAAGTGGGTTTGTGGAAGGACCCCGGGCGGGAATGCCACATTTGCCCAAAGGGCAACGCCTGAGAGTCTCACCTCGGGCATGTATTGTTTATGGAGAGGACATGCAACTCCCCGACTCGCTTCCCTGAGGCTATGGCAAGCAGAAATGCTGCCTTCGTGGGCAGCCACCTAAGCCCCACCCGGGCCAGGGGCTCGAAGGGAGGAGATCAATCAATCAATCAATCAATCAATCAATCAATCAATCAATCAATCAATGTTTATTTATATAGCCCAATATCACAAATGTTACATTTGTCTCAGTGGTCTTCACAGTGTGTACAGAATATCAGTATGACAATATGACACCCTCTGTCCTTAGACCCTCACATCGTACAAGGAAAAACTTCCGAAGAAAACCCAGTTTAAAGGGAAAAATGGGAGAAACCTCAGGGAGAGCAACAGAGGAGGGATCCCTCTCCCAGGACGGACAGACGTGCAATAGATGCCGTGGGTAAATTGAAAAGATAATACATTTGCAACATAGGTAGATGATGGGGCATCCGGCAGCAAGGGCAGGTCCCAAGCCGGAGCCCTCGTGGTGCAAGGGGGACGCTGCCGTAAAGCCCCTCTCATAAAGAGGGACACCGACCTGTGGCACCCCGCCGTGGCGCCGTCGACCCGAACATGTCGGGCAGAAATCGCAGCCACATAAATTCAGAGTGGAGTGAGAACGTCCACTATCTAGAAGGGACTGTTGTCTAAGCAACAATGTACATGCTGTCCCCAAGGAACACGCACATTTTTGCTCCCCAGTTGGGGTAGAAAGTGCGTGAGTGCAAGCTGCACGGCCCGAAGCTCTAGCACGTTGACCTGGCGCGCACTCTGCTGGGCAGACTGCTGACACTGAACGGTCCTGCCCTGCCGCACTGCACCCCATCCTGAGAGGCATGCACCTATGGTGATGGTCTCCTGGCGGGATGGGATGGCGCCCATGGGCACGCCTACCAGGAGATAGGCCCCTCCAGCGTGACAGAGAGTGGAGCAATGCTGCGACACCCTGACTTCCCTGTGCCTGTGCCACTTGGCGTCCAAGTGAAGGCTATTCAGCCACATCTGCATGGGGCGCAACGACAGCGGGCCTAAGGGCCCAGCGGCCGAGGCAGCTGCCAGTCTGCCCAAAGGCCGGAGGAACTGAATATAAGGCACCCTCTTGCCCGGCCCACGTGGAAGTAGGCATCCCTCGGTTGAGAACCACTCCACCTGTGCGTATGCAGTAGTCAGCATATAGAATGGCAGCACCTTCAGGAATCTGTTGATTCCTCTGAGGTCCAAGATCGGGCGAAATCCGCCGACTTTCTTGCTCACGAGAAAGTATGCCGAGTAGAACCCCCTGGCTAAGCAGAGGGTCTTACTGGGTTGATTGCGTCCTTGGACAGAAGGACGGACAACTCTTGGCCCAGAGGTAGGGCCCCTGCCGGATCGCTGACGACTGTCAATTAGACCCAGCCGAAGGCTAGGGGCCGGAGCTGCGGTCCGTACCCCTGGGTTAAGGTGACAACCACCCAAGGGACGGAAGTACAGACTGCCCAGAAACTGAGCTGCTGCTGGGAAAGCAGCCGCCGACCACCCCCGGGATTTAAGGGCCCAGCCCCCCGGACCCTGGAGCCTCTTGGGGGGCTCCGGTAAGGCTCTGGGGCATGAGGCCGCCTGGAAGGCAGGCGACATGGGGCACGAAAGTCATTGGGAGGCGGTTGAGTGGGCCGCTAAGACCTCTGCAGACCACCCCTGTAATCCGGCTGAGTGCGGCTGCTAGAGCAGCCCCTGGGCCTGCTGGGAGTGGGCACAGGTCTGCGAGGACCCGAGTGCTGCTGCCTGGTCTGCCTAGCTTGGGCGGCACGCTCCAGTGTCTCCAGGGCAGCTGACCTAAACAGCTCCCCTGGCTCGACTGGTACGCTACACCCCAACCGAAGGGGGGGGGGGGGGACAGGCGGCCCGCTAGCAGCCCCTACACCGGGCCCAGGCTGAAGGGCACTTCATCATGCCCCTATCGGCAGCTAGCCGATCCACTTTAGAGGACAGCCTGTTTCTAGTCCTTCTATTGGGGGGAGCACACATAGCCTTCGCTCCCTCAAGTCGCCGGGAACGGCCAAATTGATCTGGAGGAGGATGTGACAAGGAGAGGTGTCTGTTGGCTGCTGCCAGACGTTCCACCTCAGTGATTCTAGCCACTGTGAGCACCCGAGGCATGCAGCTACAGCTCATGCAGGCGTTTACCGTGAGAACCTCCCTCAGATGCTCGAATTTTGTCCCCACTGACCGCCAGAGGCGGCCCGAGGCAGGAGGGGCAGCGGTCGTGGCCGTCCTCGGGCTCAAGAGAAGCCATACAGGCGCTACATGAATGAACCATTCTGTAGGTAGCCAGATGCAGCGTAGCCGGGAGCGGGTGCGGGAACACAGCCTTCACCAGCTACCTGCTTAATGGAAAGAGTAGAGCGTTGCTGCTACTCGCCGAACAGAAAGAGGGATGTAATTACACCCACGTTACCGGCAGAGGGAGCGGGAGCGAGAGCGAGAGCACTGCCTTCACCTGGCTGGATTAATAAACGGTATTGACTATGGCCAGTACTTACACGGCTTGGCACCGTAGTTACAGTAGTAATTATGGCCAGTACTTACGGCTTAGAACCTTAGTTACAATAGTAACTGTGGCCGGTGCCTAAAAGTGTCAGCCAACGGCTGCCCACTAGACAATATAATATTGGGAGGATGAAATCCTCTTTAATGGCCATACATACAGAGCACACAGCACACACAGTGAACATTGATCTCTGCATATCGTCCTAGTGCTAGGAGTCTAGTACTAGGAGCAGTAAATACAACGATATAGCGCTACTGCAACCATACCATGCGTTTACCGGGAGCGGGAGCGAGAGCACTGCCCTCACCGGCTGAGTTAAATAATGAAGCTTAACCGTACATGCAAGGTGTTAGCCAAGCGGCTGCTGCTAACAATCAAGCAACCAAGTCAGAACACAATGTTAAGACCAGATAATTAGCTTCTAAGAAAGAGAACAGCCCGCATAGAACCGTGCCTGGTTACAGTAGTAACAGCACATGCAGAGCACACAGCACCCACCGTGAAGATGTTCTCTGCATATCATCCTAGTGCTAGGAGTCTAGTACTAGGAGCAGTAATACAACGATCTAGCGCTACTGCAATCAAACCCTATGCTACCGGGAGCGGGAGCACTGCCCTGAGTTAATAGTTAAGCTCAACAGCAAGGTGTTAGCCAAGCGGCTGCTGCTAACAATCAAGCGACCAAGTCAGAACACAAATGTTAAGACCAGATAATAGCTTCTAAGAAATAGAAAGTACTTACCTTACTTTCTGCATCTAAACGAAAAACGGGTTTAAAGTATGACCCTCTGGGCTTCCATACTAAATTGAATGAGGGACGCAGCCAAAGCTGGGACTCAATGCCCAGCTGAGTCCCGATAGCTCGGGCACAACGCCACAAGCAGAACTTTCAAAAGAGCATAAGGGCAACTTTATGGGAGAGGAAGCGGGAACACTGTCGTCACCAGAAAGTCTAAGCCACAAAAAACAAGACGGTAATCAGGACAACTTGGCTGGGAGAGGGTGCAGGAACACAGCCATCACCAGCAACAAGCTGACACAAACCTGTCTGTCGAGGCTCTGCACAGCGCACAGCCGGCCACAGCTCCTGGAGGACGCGTTACGACCCGTAGCTCCGACTGTCAGTCGCGAAGCTGCACACGGCCAGCTGCTTGCAGAGAAATCCCTCAGATCAAACGTTCAAACCTGAACGTTGTAGGCTACAAAAATGTAGCCACAGTACCCTCGCGCAGCGAGAAGATGAAAGGAACAGATCCTCTGACGACACCGGCTGATATAGCCGGTGTCACGTGGGTCACAGGTGACTTTGTTGTTATTGGTACTCGAGCTGCGCATGCGCGCGATGGACATATCCAGTGCTAAAGCACCGCCTCTGGCGGTCAGTAGGGACGAAATAGAACTCTTAATGTTGCTCTCAAAGTGCACCAGATTGATGCTTTTAACTTCAACATTTAAAAATAAAAATAAAAACTTCCCGGGGGAGCATGCCCCCAACCCCCAGAGGAGGTTAGGTCCCCCCCACTTAAATCTTGTTCACATAGATAGGAAACTAAATACATTTGCACACATCTTGTGTCCATATCTTTCTGTTTTGGTGGTCATGCCACAACCGTGTACGTGAATGTGTGAGTCATGGTAAGATATCTGGATTAAGAGGTTGCTTTTTCTTTGCACAGCATGAAAGAAAGGCCAAATTAATGGGCTGTGATTTTTGTTTTTTTAAGCAGAGGTCAATCATTTGTACGGCCCTCGGAGGATGTTGAAAAAATTGAAATGGCCCTTGAGAGGAAAAAGGTTCCCCACCCCTGTTTTAAATAAACATTGAATTGGTATCTTTCATTTTATTTAACCATGACATCATAAATGTATTCATTTTATATATTAAATGTGATGGGTTATTCACAGACTGATATACTTAATTGGGCAGAAAAGGGTTAATACGAACATCATCAAGCGCTTCGAGATTTATCTTGGCAGATGAGAAGCGCTATATAAATTACATGTATTATTATTATTATCATGATATTTATACACATAATTAGCAAATTAATGCAAAATCACTAAATACTCATATAAAAAGTCATGTCGAAAGCACCAAAGCATAACTTGACCACCGACCCCTCATATGTTCAAAATAAATTACAAAAGTTTGTATCTATAGCCTGCCTGGATTCATTCATTTGGATAAAAGTAATTTGTCAAAATCTTCAAAAAGTTTTTTTCTATCATCAATCATAATACGATTTTTGCTGAAAGTTGCTAAATCCCAATATTGGTTTAACACCTGCCCTAGTAAGAAATCTGTCCTATGTAAACTCTTATGTTGAAACACAGCAACAGATCGATACAAACGACAGAGAGGAACTTAGCGAGAACATTCCTTGCTTTATTTGTATCTGGATCGTAACAAAGGGAATCACATTTATAAGCTTTATTTTATGACCTAGGGCAAACAAAGAAAGAAAAACACTTACAGGCACTCAATGAGTCATTTACCCTAGAGGGACATTTGTGAGATTCATTCATAAAACTTAACAACTTAATTTCAAAAGGCGATCAAGGTTAAATAGACACAGTGGGAACCAGTTTCACTCCCTTATAATTTAATTTCACTGATGTTTTATGAACCGAACAGACGTTTTGCAGTAAATGCTCTGATTCCAACCTGCCAGAGGCTCGTCAGTGTATAGTTCATGTGCTGCCGTGTTTGTGTGTCCTATGACGCAGATTGTGGGCAACAACGCAGGAAGTTAGGAACTCCAGCCTCTTGTCTTTGTTTACTTTTTGTCAAACAGCTGGTCTCTAAGCAGGGATACAAAGTAGTTTCCCCTCCAGACACACTCTCTGTGAACTGCAGCAGAAATACACACAATACTCACTTCTGTCAGGCAAACTGTGAAGTCATGAGATATTACTCTTTCTCTATGTTTACAGTAGGAACTGTGAAAAAACAAACAAAAAGTAAGTTTATAGTTCATCCTGAGAGACTTTCTGTTTCTCACTGAAGTCTTCTTCACTGCATTATTGTGCTTTTTCATAGTTTTACTTTTTGTTTTCTTGCTACTTACTGTAATACTGCTATTACTAAAAATCCAGAGGGAGTTTCACTCTCACACACTCCCCCTCTGCCTCAATGCCTCCATTGGACTCCTTTGTTTACTTCCGTAACATAGTGACATCACTACTTAACACTCCAGCTTCTATTGGCTTACGCTCCAACAAATTATACATGATAGGCTAAGGGGGGGGCACAACTCTAAGCAGTTGATCAATCACAACAGAGCCGGCCAGCTAACCAATCAGAGCAGACTGGGCTCTGGTTTCAGACAGAGGGTGAAAAGAGCTGATGCAGCACAGGCAGTATGAGACAAATAAAGAGCTTTTGAAAATTAAACCATGTAAACATTTCATATAAAGACACAAAATACAAATCTGGACCTGAAAATAAGCACTACAGGGTCCCTTTAATGACTTGGTTGGAGTAAGCAAGTGTTTTAAAGACAATGAAAGAGAATGGAAAAACGAAATACTTAACGTTCCTAAGGTAAATGCATGAAATAATTGTTTTTCCTATGGTGCACACTTAACTGTGTTGATCCCAAAGGATAGCTAAAGTGTTTGAGCGTGCCTTAAGTTCAAATGAAGTCACTGTTGTGCAGCGTGCTGTAGGATGTGTGGCCTAGTTAGTTAGTTGCAATGGAAAAATGTGACCTCTCTCTCTCTCTCTCTCTCTCTCAGAGTCTGGTATGGTTTATTTCAGATTGCACTTTTGAAGGAGATTGTTTGTAACATATCGATGGATTACTCTATGTGAATTATGATAAGTCTCCTTATTCTTAAACTAAAGAAACTCTGGAAAATGCATCATCGCAGAGCTGAAGGCAGGGCTGTTTTGAGAAACGTCGACTTTTAGATGTACTTGGTTCTCACAGGACAGCAACAAATCTGCATTCATATTATTATCTTAAAGAATATGATGCAAGGCTGCAGAATATCTACCCAACAGTATTTTAGCACCAATTACATTATGAAAAAACAACATGCAAATAATTGATGTAGTAATATTAATCCAATATCTTTGTATATAATAAAACCAATAGCCAGTACACATTTAACTGCACCATTAGTACTTTTTTTCATGCTTTAAGTTTGCTGATAATACTTTTAGTAATGTTTTGAATGCAGGTTTTTTACTCGTGGTGGAGTATTTTCACATTGTGATATTAAACGGTGTCTTCATGCAGACGGTGCCTTCAGTGGCTTTGTGTGGATTTCATCCGTCGGTGTGCCCGTGAAAATGCCCAGACTTGTTAGCAACACCAGTGTTTATAGAACTGACTCTTGCATTCCTCACGTCTTATAAAAAGGCTCCTCACACCAGAGCCCCACAGGTCTTTAGTGGAGCACACACTGTGTGATAAATGGTGAACAACTGCAGTGAAAGGGGGTACATTTAACAAGGTGGAAAATGTTTACCCTACAAAGCCGGGAGACGGAGTTTCTCATCACTCCAACATCCTTCACTGTGCTGACAGGGATGTTTATGCACCGAAATAAAGCCTGTGTGTTTTATTACATTAGCACTGATGGCTGATTCATGTTTGGTGGATTTATTGTGCTTTAAGCAGGCGCAAAATTGCCTTCACAAGCCAAAATGTGAAAGGATGAATGCTGTTCAGATTTATTTTTATTTTGTCACCAACTCAGTAATTTGCAACAAAATGACAGTTTCCTGTTAATAATCAGCTGTGCTGGTGACCTCAGCGCTGACTGTGGTTCAATATCCAGGTTCAGAATAATCGGCATTACACTAGAGCTATACGGAGAGATGAGATAATTGTTTTTGTTGCTTTTAAAGCTTCGTGATTCAGGCTTTTCTGAAGTTCATTTAACCCTCCGAAGTGTCTCAAAATGAAGGTCAGAGAGGTGTGTGATGGTTTTCCTGTCTGCACTTAGCCGAGGTTGTGTGCTTTGTCTTAAACCTAACATTAAGTTCCTTTCCTATTCCTTTTGAATCCCACCGTCAGACCCATAGTCAGGGTTCCCTGCGTACTGCATCACCTCTTCAGCAAACATTGGCTTTATACACTAGAAGACAGACAGTGAATCATCGCCGTACGTGACTTTGTATGTGACTTTGTACGTGACTTTGTACGTGACTTTGTACTTGACTTTGTACGTGACTTTGTACGTAACTTTGTACGTGACTTTGTTCGTAACTTTGTACGTTGTTACTTTGTACATTGTTACTTTGTACGTTGTTACTTTGTACGTTGTTACTTTGTACGTTATTTTGTATGTTTGTAGTAAATGCAGTCTCTGCTTTGTTGCAATCGACACAACCACTTAGCTTCAAGCTAATGATATGTAAATTAGTGTATGTCATTTTAAAAATATTTTACAATCAATGTTTACTTCATAATGACTAGGGATGCTCCAATCGCCAATTTTGGGGCCGATCGCCGGAATCAGTATCGGCCGATTCTGATCGTCGATCCGATCGGGTGGGCGGGGCCTATGGGGATCTTCCATTTAAAGTGATGTTTAAAACTTAGTTAATGGGGCTCATTCACTGGAGCTTCCACAAACAACAACCAACATAATTATTAAATTCAAATGAAGTACATTATTCAATTTACATTCACTTTGGATAATAACACGGGAGAAATGAGCAGAAGCGCTCTCTCTCTCTCTCTCTCTCTCTCTCTCTCTCTCTCTCTCTCTCTCTCTCTCTCTCTCTCTCTCTCTCTCTCTCTCTCTCTCCTGACAGCCCGTCAGTATCGTCTCATGCAGCTCACTGATCCAGTAATGAGTGACCCGACAGTGAAGAATAAATATATGTATAACTAGTTTAGCTTGTTCCAGAGGTAGATAAAATAGCTAAGTGTGTTAGGTCTAACTCTTAGTGTGTGTTGCTCCGCTCACCGGTCCGTCACAGCGGGCGGAGCTGCAGGATTTCTGCTTCACACACACGTTGCATACCGCTATTTTACTGTCTTTTTCGGACACCTTAAAATACTGGCAGACTGGTGAAGCCATTTTGGCGAGCTTGTTTGGCCGCGCACAGAGAAAAGTGTCATGTATTTTACGTCATCATTTTACGTCATGCGATCGGCTCTCGCGATCGGCATTTTTAGAGAGCACCGATTGATCGGCAGAGAGTGAGTATCAGCCGATATTGATCGGCGGCCGATCGATCGGAGCATCCCTAATAATGACCATTTAACTTGTATATTGCCAGTTTAAATGCCTCAAGGCAAGGCAAGGCAAGTTTATTTATATAGCACTTTTCAACGCAAGGCAATTCAAAGTGCTTTACAAAAAAAAATGAAAGGCATTAAGCATTAAAAAAGAAAAGCTAATAAAATAAACATTAAGGAAAAATACATGGATAAAAGTTACAGTGCAGACTAAAATATGAATAGTTCAATTAAACATTACAAGAAAAAGTACATGGATAAAAGTTACAGTGCAGTTTAAGATATGAATAGTTCAATTAAAAGCAGCGACAAAAAGAGGAGGAGCAAAGAAAGAGTTAACATCTTGGTCTGAGCAAATGGATTTTTACATGTTGTGTCATGCTTAGGCAGCCAAACCAGTGTTTCCGTACGGTCCCTTTTAAATTACAGTGTGTGTTCGAACGCAGCGAGATTCACACAAAGGGAACTTCTCTCCCAGAGGTAGGAATAAACCGGGGTTTTAGCAACAGTAACTACAACAGACGGGCAGAAACCAGTTCAGGGATGTCTGTTTGTTAAAGTGAAAGCTTCTCTGGGGTTACCGCTAATTCAGAGAGGCAGCGCTTGGGTGGGGAGGGAAGAATTGTTATGGTCATATTTTGTGTGAATGAAATTTAATCTGGTAAAAAAAAAAGCTCACTTTGTCATCCCAAAATGTAGGTTAATGTCTATTCCTTCTTCTTAATGGAGGGAAAATGCATATACTTTAATCCTTTTTCACTATGTGCTGGCTTTCATGGTTCAGGAGTTCTGCAAAATACATTTTTTGATGGCGGAAAATGTGATTATCAGGGACTCTTAATTGCGAGGTGTGTCCCGCAAATGCTGGTGTTTCTCATAACCACGGGCCTTTTGCTAAGTGGAGGGCGGTCCCTCCGTTACAGACTAGCCTTCAGGGTAACCAGTACTCAGCGGCTGTAAAGACACACACCACCCAAACACCTGGCAACATCTGCTTTAGAGGAAACCAATCTGTAAGCTGGCTCATATTGTAGCGTTTCCAATGGCAGCTTGTTGATGTTTGTAACTGCAGGTCAAATGTTTATGTGCTCATTGTGAATTCAGAAAATACAAGTAATGATGTTAGTTATAGAAGAACAACAGTTTATATAATTTAATTGGAAATGGCCTTTTTCTTATTTTTACTTAATAAGATGTTGAAGAGACAAAACTTCTAGTATATGTTTTTTGTTGCATTATAGGAATCAGACCATGGTTAATTCATAATCTGATTGTTAGGAAATTGATAACAATTCATCCGAAAATATTTTTTTTCATAGATTTGATTCAACTTTCAAGAAAACCTTAGATATTTCCATGATTCCTTTCCTTTCTTTGTAATAATAGATATTTAGATCAAATTATCATATTTAATTTATTGTAGTTACTTAAAACTTTGGCTTTTGCGCAGTGATTGGATAGCTACACAATCCAAGACTGTTTTTCTACCCTGCAACTCAAAAATATCTCCATTTTAGATTCTAAAAAAAGCATCTACCTGATAATTGTCTTAAAGCCAACAAACTTCAGTTTACTATCACTCAAGACAAATTAAAACTATTTTAATTCTATCCAACTCCTGTGTTTCCTCCTCCCACCTCAGCTGTAACCCTTTGCTGCGTGCAGACTCTCAGTTTGAATGTCTGTCAAAACTCTGCCTGTTTATCAGACGTTGGTGACTAATACCACAGCTAACACCACCCGCCTGCCTGTGCAGAAAAGGTCTTGTGTGTGTGTGTTTTTCGTGTTCATTCGTTAAATTGTGCACCTTCTCATCTTGTGCTGCGAGCGTCTCTCTGTGGAGGCAGAGATGCATTTTCTTGTGAGACAAAATGTTCTACAAATGATCAAGGCATCATTCATTAGCAGCCTGCCAAAGCCTGTTTACCTGTCGCTGTGCAGACGTCCACAGCTGAGCCAGTTGTTTGTGTGTGCGTGTGTCACCACCCACTCAGCCAGTTACGTACGACCCCCTGAAGACAGATGACCTGACTGTTTACAGCCTCGCGTGTGTGTGTAACGAGAACTAGAACCGCAGCCCAATCAATCCAATAATTGGGCTTAAACTTTTCAAACTGGCGGGTTAGTGAAGGGCTCAGGCGAGCAGATTTAAATTGGAGCTAACGAACGTTGACCTTCTCCTTCTTGTTAGTACCTTTTCCCTCCACAGGTGAGCTTTTGTTGCCCGCGGAGCCACTTCCTGGAAACTTTTTTGAGTAGCATTGATGTTGGCAACTCACAGAGGTGAGCGTGAATGACGAGGAACGGGGGGAAAAACAGGGTGGGGGCCTATGCCTCTGCTCACGTCAGCACAGAGACTCAGAATAGTGGAAGAAATTCTCTCGACACCGGAGCGATGTCGAGGCTGGATGTCACATTATTTGGGAACGTGCTCATGAGGGGCGGAGAGGATGTATGTCATCTGCAGAGAAATGCCCTTACAGAACCTGCCTCTGTTCGACGAGGGGCTGCTCATACTCAGGGGGTCCTTTTTTATGATTCGGGGGGGGGGGGGGGGGGGGAAGAGAGAATGTGACGCCAGTTAACTTGCAGGAGTTTAAAAATAAAATAAAAAAAGCTTTGGAAAAAGAAAAGTCTGCATGCCGGAAACCCTTAAAAGGGATGTTGTGTGGGGGCGCTTGTTTCTGTGTGTGTGTGTGTGCAGCTGCATGTGTGTGTGTGTGTGTGTGTGTGTTCAGAGCTGGCATTGCTTAATGGTTTGCAAACGCAAGCCCGATGTAGGGGTTGCCAGGGAAACAGAGCAGCATGAGGCTCGGTCTGCAGGTGCTGTTCCTTGTGTCCGACTGCTGGAACCTCCTACGAGTGTGCAGAGACGAAGGAGGGCTGAAAGCACTCTTGGTTTTGGGGCGTTCAGGAAACTGGTAAAAGTAGAGCTGGCAGGGATACACAGCAAATGGTAGAAAGCAGGGAAAGTTTGTATTTTTATAATTGTAAAGTCCGACAATAGACAGATTTAAGAATGGTGAAATACATGCACCTAATACATCAATCTGATATTGATACCTGAGTCTTCAATATCATTGTTCATGAAATATTTGTTGGTAAACACTCAAAAAGAAATATGGACCACCTTCCAAAATCTCTGCAAAAGCCAATTCTTATTTTATAAAATTCTTCAATAAGGATAATTTGTTTTCCCTTGAGCTGAAACAATGTTTCCATTGACAGCGAGTCATTTCTTTACGTAAATTGTGAAAAGAACATTCTCTATTTTGAGCTTCTTATGTTTGTCATACATCATTGTAAACAGAATGTTTGAGCTATGGGACACTTTGATGGGCACTTTTCAAAAGTTTTAATGACATTTCATAGCTCACTAATAATCAATACTTGGATTGACTGGAACGTTTTAGTCGTATGCTTCGTGCTTATCATGTTTTAGTCACTAAGTCAGTTCCGCTGAACTTGCATTCTTATTTTATCGATACACACATTTCTGCTGAGTGTCAACACTATTCATAATTGAAAACTCTACAATAAAAGCGAACACGTTTCTAGCTGGATGAAGCTAGCTACGTTATGTATTTTACATTTAAAGATGGGTTTTAAGTCAAGGGCTGTATCCAAAGTCAGGCTGTCTGAGAACGCTTTTCAGGGTCGAAAACCGCTCCAAAGAGAAGGAGTTGGAAACAATTCTGTCAATTCAACCGGTTTACCTGGCGGTGAGGTTTGAGGAATAAAATGGCTGAATATGTGCATGTCAGTTTGTTTCTGCTTTTCCCCCTCCTGTCAGTAACAAGCCTCGAGGAACTCTCAGACATTCCTCGCTGGTACAAAAGCTCCTCTGTGAATCCCCGCTCTCTGCTCTCTGCTCGTCATCCTTCCAGTCAGGGCTGCGTTCACATCATGCATTGATTCATAAGGCTGTTAGAAGAGCTGCTGACTCTGATTTCCCTTACATATATGTTTTGAAGCTTTGCTGCTATTAGCATTAATGGGAGCAGTTTGCTGCAGCGACATAATAGGTCATAATTAAATCAATGTCAGCGTCTTAATTCTTCTCACAGCATCTGGGACGTGGTGTGATTTTTTTTTCTTCAGCGATTAAAACGCGTTACATTTAAGATCATAGATCATGTTAATGTTTTGCTTTTGTCAGTCTAGTCAGGAGTGTCTCTGCTGATGTTTGAGGGCAGGTGGGCGAGGAGGCGGAGGTGAGCCGTGTGGCTTCCTTAAGGTCATGCCGTGGGCTTTATTTATCAACACTGACACTTTCTCTGCTGCTGTGTGGGAGGCCTGCCATCATCGCTGCAGCACATGGGCCAATCAGAGCACAGCCGTGTGGGGTCAAATGCGTCAGGAGGGGGGAAGACTCTCAAGCCTTGTGTGAACAGAAACTTGCTTATAGGCGACAAAATAAAACAGCCCCCGCTTTACTGTTGGGAGACGTGTTAATTTGTTTAAAAAGAAACAACAACCACACATCACTTCTCTGCTCCAGTAGAGATCATCCTTTCACCTCACCTCGCTGATTCTTTAAGCACTCTTTTTTGGTCCTCCTCCCCCTTAAACACTTGGTGATCTGTGGAGCAGATCAGAGGGAACACCTGAAGAATTGCTCTGCATTTAGCAGCAAAACAAGCAATTTGCAATGATTAGAGCAAATTGCAGAAACCATTCTGTGGTGCGCGGTGGAGCATATTCTGTGTTTGTTTGTACAACACTGCTGTGACAATAGTTTCTGATAGTGGTGCTACAAAAACATCTCGTCTGCATAATGTGGATTTTGTGACCTTGTGGGTAATTACAATTAAGAAAACATTAAGTCTTATAAATTGGGGAAAACACATCACGTATGTATAGCAACCTTTAAAACCAGGAAAAGACAAACCTTGAATATTATGATATCCAAGACAATATCTACTTTCATATCACAATATTAATTAAATATCAAAATATTGCCCAGGCCTAAGTGTTTAAGTGACATTTCAAATGTTTGAATATTTGACCAAAAGTAAAAAATCGAATAATATTCAGTTCACAATGTTATAAATCTGAAAGACACAGCGCATCTTGAGAAACTAAGTGTTGGACTTAATTTGATTGATAAATGACGAGGAATGAGGAAAACAATTACGAATTGGTTTGATTGTAAATCAGATATTAGTTCGAGCAACACTTGAAATAAATAACAAACCACCTTTCTTTTTTTATTAAAGGTGCCCTATTAAGCAAATGTTCAGGTTCGTATTTGTATCATGTGCCTCTCCATGTTTTAATGTTAAAAAAGGTCTTTATTTTTCTCATACTGTGCTGCAACGCCTCTTTTCACCCTCTGTCTGAAACCAGAGCCCAGTCTGCTCTGATTGGTTAGCTCTGCGGCGCTGTTGTGATTGGTCAAATGCTTAGAGATGTTCCGCCCCTAAACCAATCACGTAAAATGTGTTGGAGTTCTAGCTATTTGAAGAAGAAGCGCAAGTGTTACATAATGATGTCACTATGTTACCGAAGAAAACGAAGGAGTCCTATGGAGGCGTTTCAGGCAGGGGGGGAATATGGGATTCAGCCTTTGCAGACCATTTACATGCACACAATCCTATACAACACACAACAGTAAAAGAACAAATCCTAATAAAGCCCCTTTAACACAAGCAGCTGTGCAAGAGCTTTGCCTTTTTATAAAATCCTACTACATTCATGTGAACGTTCACTCAGTCTCGGGCTAGCAGGCTTCAGTAGTCCGTCAGCAGAAAGCAGGACGCTGAATAATGGGGCTGGAAGCGATATAACTCACCACTGTGGGCGTTTTACAGGATTCAGCGGACCCTTCGCGTGTCAGCAAACAACTTTCCTCTGTAGGGCCTCTTTAAGAAAACCCCTCCTCCATATCATGAAGCCCGTTCATTCATAAGCTCTTTGTTGTGTTGCCTTGTCATCAGCAGGAAATGTGATCTTTCATCAGTGCGGTTTGTGTGTTGGTCAGGTATTGACTGCGCGAGGATGCGGAGGAGGAGTGGGAGGAAGTGAGTTGTGTATGCCCTGAAGAGTCTGTCAGTGTAAGGGGTGAGGAGTTTGTCCTTGGCTGCCCAGGACCCCTTGGACTCCAGCGGGTCGATGGTGAAAGATTGAAAGCCGACACCAAGTGTGAGTCATCAGGATGGTTGATTGGGGTCAGTGAGGTCAGGTCAATATTTAAAAGACACTACACACACACACACACACACACACATATTTAGAGCAAGGTCAGGAGCTTGACGGCCATCGTGAGGACAGTAGTGACAGTTGTGTGATGGATCATCCAGGAAACCCTGAACTCTTTCTCCCTGAAACTAGTTTGCAACAACAGATACTGTACACTTTGAAGGGAGACAACATTGTCAGCTTGCATATTGGTCAGGTCTCAGAAATGTTGATTCTAACAACTATAATGCGAATTTGGGAATCAAATATATCAGGTCTCTAAATGGAGCAAACAAATACCTGTTAAGCCAAAGTGTGTTGCTGTCATTCTGCATAGTATTTAGAAGGAAGAGTGTTTATTTTATGGAGCAATTGGCATTTGTTTACCAGGGTGTCCGCGGGGTCTTAAAAAGTATTAAAAGTTGATAAATCAATTTAGTGAAAATTAAGGCTATTAAAAAGTATTAAATGGCATTTTCCAAGGTATTACATTTTGTAGCTTGTTTTCAATAAGTATATAAATTGTCCAAAGAGGTTGTGTTCTACAGTCTGCCTGAATGTAATCATGGCGTAGGTGTGTAGTGTGATTCTGTGGAGTTTATTGATGGCATCCCGTTGGGTTTGACGTCATCTGAACAGGACATTGCACGCTCACTGCTTGATAGCGCGCAAAGCTCCGTTTACGCCGGTTGCTAACCAACATCGTTATGGGGAAATGCAAGTTTGCATCCAAATGGTGGGAAGAAAAGGAGGAAGGACAATCAATACATATATACATATATACTGTATATAGTAATAATAACAATACATTACATTTATAAACCGCTTTTCCTGGTGCTCAAAGCGCTTAGTAAATGTGAGGTAAAGTGTGTCGCCAATGTAACCGGTTAAAACTCAAAGTGGCGATGAGGTCTTAAAATGTATGGAAAGGGTCTTTAAAAAAAGGTCTTAAAAGGGATTACATTTGACTTCAGGATTCCTGCATATACCCTGTTTACAGGATATCGGGCTTTTGGTCCAATGGCAAAACATTTTTGGACTATTGGGCGTTCGTAACAATGGGAAGTCCTGTACACAGAATCAACTCGTACCGACAGTGTCCATTCTGTTGACAAAAAAATATTCCAAACTATTTTTCACTCCGATTCAATTAATACATATTTTTTAACCAGTAAAACAATCCTGCACTGACCAAAATATCTCATGTAACGTTGATGTTCTTGAAAGAAAAGATTCATTGATCCACAATTGTTTTCTTATGGATATCAAAAAACGGTATATATATATATATATATATATATATATATATATATATATATATATATATACATATACATTTTCATCAAAAGACCAAAACTAAATCAAAATCATGTGCCAGTTTCCACTGTTTGACAGTAGGAAGCTGAATGGCTGTCGAAAAACTTTAATTAACTTTCATCAATAATTTTTAATTGATTCATCTATCCTTTTTCTGCAGCCTATAGTTACAATAAATACATTTTATCATCATAAATGATTGTTATACACCGCTGGAAAATACTGAGATATGAGACATTTTCTTGTACTTCATACTTTGGCATTTTCGCTAAAATGATTGTGATAACATTTCAGTTTATGTGGCATTAAAATGATCTTAGAAGTCTTAAAAATGATGAAGCCTGCTAACATTTTTGACGGAGGCTTTCCAATGTCGAACCTGCGCTCTGCTTTCCTCAGCAGGGTCAAGCGGTCACATGGAGCGTCCATCCAGCCATTGGGTCAGTTGACTGTAGAAATAGCTCCTTTTGTTTTAAATGGAAATCCTCTCAGCCGTGCAGCAGAAGCAGCAGCAGCAGCAGCGATACGGTGCTTCTTCGGCCACAGACAAAGATAAATGCCTCCGAGAAAGACCGGTGGAGAGGGCGAAAAGGGAAAATGAAAAGGGGGGAAAAGTAGCAGATGAGGATGAGGGAAGATGGCAGAGCGCCAGAGTTAAGGGTGTGAAAGAGAAGGGGAATGATGTCAGGTTAGGAGAGCAATAGGGACAAATATAAGGAGGGTTAATAGGGAGGCTGTGAAAATATAGGGAGGAGGAGGAGGAGGAGGAGGAGGAGGAGGAGGAGGAGGAGGAGGAGGAGGAGGAGGAGGAGGAGCCCGTCTGCTGGCAAAGCTTCATCCTCTTGCGTAACACGGGCCGTCTCTTCCTTTAGCCGCTGTTGCCATGGGGAGAGATATTTGGGGGGGGGGGGTCTGCGCTCCCAATGCCTCACGTCGGGAGAGACTGGGGAATTCTGAGCCATTTCCCTCCTCAAGCAGAGCTGGAAGGTTTAAAAATCCTCTGGTTAAATGTTTTAACTTTCTTGGGGATTTCAATTCATAGCACTAAGCGAAGCTGCCCTCTTCTCCAAAACACATTAATATTAAAATAAATAAGGAAGCTACCGCCAGGAGAGACTGTAAGGGGGTGTGTGTGGGAGAACCTGCAGGGCGAGTGTGACTCTGGTTCAGGTGCGCCTTGTTAAATGGAATACAAACATTTCATTACAGCCACAATTCTTCATATTTCCTAGGTGAAAGGCATAACTAACAGTGAGTCTTAGCGTGTGTGCAGGTGTGTGTCTGACAGTTGTGTGTGTTATTATCAGCCTTGAGCAATAAAGACAAAGTGAACCCTCACCTGTTGTGGGGGAAACTTCTGAAGCAATTGGAGACAGAACTCAGAGAGATACAAGGAGAGCTGGAGCTTTGATGGCAAACACTGACGGTTTATTTGGAGTTTCAGCCGGAGAATTCACACGACATATCACAAGCCACGAGTTGACCACAGGGTTGAGATGCCATAATCAATTCTGAAGAACTCTTCTGTAGCTCGAGGTTTTAACTAGTTCAGAGTGTAATAATCAACATTCTTTATCAGCGAGACTAAACAAATATGGACCCTGAATCTAACTAGAGCTGTCGTCCATGGAAAATAATGTGTGCCAGGGAACCTACGCTCCAGATAAAAGAAGGGCCTCTAGATGTCCCTGAACAATAAACTATCTAATGTCAGCTTGTGCTCGGTCATAAGCTGGCAACAACAATGCGCCCAAGCTGCCCCTCCTCAAGAGAGATAGCAGCAATACCCAAGGCCGTAGACCTATGCCATGGGAAAAGAGACAGTGAAGGGAGAAAACGATGAACTGTGTCAAAGGTTGAATACCTAAGCAAATTATTCCCCAACACCTGTCGTGCTGATAGAGACAGAAAAGTAAAGCACAGCAGTTTTAAAAATTGTTTAAAGGACTTTCGTTCTGAGAGTACGATAATTAGAACACCTTACTCAGCTACAGCTACGAGGTGATTAGCTTAGCATTGAGCTAGCTGGAAACAGTTGCTAGTTTTGCTCGGTCCTACGTTTGAAAATCCAACTCCACCAGCTCCTCTAAAGCACACTCATTATTATATATATTTGATCAGTTAAATTACATCCAAACAAAAATATAAAATCTTTTAGAGGGAGTATTGTCAATAGCAGATTCGTATATGTTCTTCTTGGAAATAAATTAAACACATTACCCCCGATGTAACACTTTTCCTTTTCTTAATCAAACCATTTCATTATTTATAACTGACAAAATGTTAAATGTGAAGATCTCGCAACATTTTCACTATTTGATGTCATTTTAGATTTACTCATCTTTTGTTTCTTGTACAAAAACGACTACTTGGTTAAACAGGGACATTCTGTTTGTCGTTGTATTCACATTTTAGACAATACGTGTCAAAACACGGCATTATTTCTTTTTTTTTCAGCCCATACCAGTGACTACAATACCTGTTTTGAGGCGTTTTATACCAAGGTTATACCAATTTGAGTCACAGGAATTCTACTTCAACATTACAAACTAGATTGGACAGATGTACCTGATAAAATGGACAAATGAAGAGTTGAAATTATGAGTATACTAGCTATTCATCAATTATTAAAATAGCTGTGTTCATGTAATTGCCACAATTATTGTTTCTTACTGTTAGTCAAACAAAATAATACAAGGCTAGATTTGTAATTGATTTATGATTTAAAATAATCTGCAGATAAAGCAATAATCAAAGTAAACATCCCCAGCATAAACGTGTCTTGTACTTGTTCTGCTTCATCTCTTGTCTGTGTTATGATCTGGAAGTTGTGGTGCGTTCAGGTGCATGTTAACCCTCTGCGTCACACTTTCTTCCCATTAGCGCCTTCATTAGTTTCTCCGTCGCGGCTCTCCCCTTGCTCGTCTGCTTGCCTGATGGGATCAATGCACAGAAAGGATGGATGAGTATTTATAGGCTCTGCGGGGGGGTGGGAGGTTGTACGCCACAAGTAGGTTAGCTGCTAATCTGATGTTGACAGTGTGCCTGTGAGTTACAGAGGAATTACTGCTGTTTCCAAAGCCTCCATCCTGCTTTGTTTAGCTTCCTTACAGAAGGAGAGAGCACCGCTGCTCGGCTCGGGGAAGTCAGCGCTTACAGGGAGGGCTTTCCCTGATTTAGCGTAGGGATTTATTTTATATTTTTAAAGGAAGGCGAGGAGAGGAGAGAAAGGGAGGGAGGGAGGGAGAAGGAACACAAAGGCAGGCAGGGAGGAAGAATCGTTGCTACACTGACAGTGGAGAATACAGGCAGAAGTGAGAAGTGAAAGCACAGCGACACAGCTGTGTGTAAGTGTTTGAGGACAGACGGCGGCTAGACTCGGCTTTCCGCTCTGCAGTGGCATTTCTTTCTTTTTTGTCTTTTTTTCTGGGAGACAGAGAGGCACAGGAATGTCAGCGGTTATTGGTTGGGAAAGTCTGTGTCGGGAATGTCAGGTGTTCCCCCGTAAGCTCAACTGAGTCCGGGAGGGAAACGCAGGCGGCAGCAGCTACTCTCAAGAAAGTGTCGACTTTCTTTGGTTCACTCCTGCCTCTAACAGGTATTGTGCTGCGAGAGCTCGCCTTTGTTTTTTGTTATTCCTCGATGTATTCCTCAGTTTTTTGTCTGACGATCCTCCTCTCTTTCACTTGCCATGTCAGGACAACATTTATTTTCCTCTTAATTATGACAAAGTTTGTTATTGTTCCACTTCCTGCTTTTCTTGTTTTTTTTTGTGTTGGTTCATAGAGGGGTTGACCCTGCTGTGATGAGGCAAAATCCATTTTATGGATCGGGATGGACAATTTTCTGAATAATCTGCCAAAAGTGTCTTTTAAATTATTTAAAAAGTGCACCTTAAAATGACGCCCTCAAAAATCTTGAAAGAAGACCTAACATCAGAGAACTTGATGTATATGTAATGTAATAGAGAAAACGGCTGTAAATGATCATATTTGAAATATTAAAACCATGAATTGTTTGGCCATTTTGAAGTCAACAGAAAACCTTACCCCTCAAAGTCATAAAGTACAGGTTTCTATGGAGGTTTTCGTCATAAAGATGTTATTGTGACTGCGAAAAAGTTTCTGGCTGCCCATCCACTGCATTTCCTAGTTACATCACTTCTTCTAACATCAGTGGCAGTCAAGGCGTTCACGGCTCCGCGGCTCTCTAACCCCTCCGGCACTAACAAGCGCTCCTCTGCGGCGGCGTGTCCGTCCTCCTGGCTGCTGACGTACAACATGAGGACAGGATAAGCCTGTGGATGAGCTGCTTGTGTTATGCAACAGTTCCAGAGATAGAGCAGAGCTGAACTTAGACACTTCTGACATCTTCTCCAACACACCATGAGATCATCAGACTCCCTTAGCAACCCCCCCCCCCCAGCTATGTGCAGATGTAGCTATTACCGAGAAGAAACACAATGAGGTCAGCCGTGAATGAACTCATCGCTGTATTCATTTGTAAGCATTCTTTTCCTTAATTTGTTCCCCTTTGTCTTTTTCTTGCTCTAATTTCATTACGCCGTTTTTAAATGCGTCATCTTGTTAGCTTTCCTGGAAGGATCCACCACAGCATGGGGTTAATCTTCCGTTTCTGCAGGATTTCCCTTCCTTCTCATTTCCTGATTAAGTTTCCGTTCACCTGGTTTTTTGGACATTTCAATTTACATTTGAGTGTAAGCACCAGAAGAAAAAAAGAACGACAAACATGAAAGCCATACTAATAATGAATCATGTCATCTCATTACGTCCTTTTTTAAGCACCACAAACTGTTTATCTCGATGAACCAACCATCAATATATAACGATAGTTACGGCTGTAACTACGGTTCTATGAGTCCCGGATGACCGCCAGAGGCGGTGCTTTAGCACTGGATATGTCCATCGCGCGCGCATGCGCAGCTCGAGTACCAATAACAACAAAGTCACCTGTGACCCACGTGACACCGGCTATATCAGCCGGTATTGTCAGAGGATCTGTTCCCCGAATCTTCTCGCGAGCACACAAGAATTCTGAGTGACAGGGAACTCTGGCGGTCATCCGGGACTCATAGAACCGTAGTTACAGCCGTAACTATCGTTCTATTTCGTCCCTACTGACCGCCAGAGGCGGTGCTTTAGCACTGGATGACCTATACCAACAATGTCATGAAGAATCCAAGCCCTTGCTCACCACTGGAAGCAGCGGAGCTCGGCAAAAGGACCACGCCCAAAGAATGGGGAGTGGCGACATTGACCTGATGACAACTGGAGAATGTGCCAGAAGACGCCCACGACGCCGCGGCGCAGATGGTCTCCAGGGGCACCCCTCTCAGGGCAGCCCAATATGTTGAGATGCTCCTTGTAGAGTGGCATCTCAGCCTGGTGGCAGGGGGCGACCACTGGCCCCGTAAGCCTGTGAGATGGTATCGACAACCCAGTGGGGAAGCCACTGGTTAGAGGGCCTAACCTCCTTTAGTGCCGCCAGGGCAAACTCAAGAGTTGCTCCTCCTGCCGTATACAGGCAGTAGCCTTGATATACGCCCTTTGGGCACCCCCCGGGCACAGCAACTTCGATGTGCCGTACTCCTGAATGTCAAAGCGTGCCAGCTGGGCAGGCTGATTGAAGTGAGTTTGTGGAAGGACCCCGGGCGGGAATGCCACATTTGCCCAAAGGGCAACGCATGAGAGTCCCACCTCGGGCATGTATTGTTTATGGAGAGGACATGCAACTCCCCGACTCACTTCCCTGAGGCTATGGCAAGCAGAAATGCTGCCTTTGTGGGCAGCCACCTAAGCCCCACCTGGGCCAGGGGCTCGAAGGGAGGAGGTGATAGGGCATCCGGCAGCAAGGGCAGGTCCCAAGCCGGAGCCCTCGGGTTGCAAGGGGGACGCTGCCGTAAAGCCCCTCTCATAAAGAGGGACACCGACCTGTGGCACCCCGCCGTGGCGCCGTCGACCCGAACATGTCGGGCAGAATCGCAGCCACATAAATTCAGAGTGGAGTGAGAACGTCCACTATCTAGAAGGGACTGTTGTCTAAGCAACAATGTACATGCTGTCCCCAAGGAACACGCACATTCTTGCCCCCCAGTTGGGGTAGAAAGTGCGTGAGTGCAAGCTGCACGGCCCGAAGCTCTAGCACGTTGACCCGGCGCGCACTCTGCTGGGCAGACCACTGACCCTGAACGGTCCTGCCCTGCCGCACTGCACCCCACCCTGAGAGACATGCACCTATGGTGATGGTCTCCTGGCGGGATGGGATGGCGCCCATGGGCACGCCTACCAGAGATAGGCCCTGCCCCTCCAGCGTGACGGAGAGTGGAGCAATGCTGCGACACCCTGACTTCACTGTGCCTGTGCCACTTGGCGTCCAAGTGAAGGCTGTTCAGCCACATCTGCATGGGGCACAACGACAGCGGGCCTAAGGGCCCAGCGGCCGAGGCAGCTGCCAGTCTGCCCAAGGGCCAGAGGAACTGAATATAAGGCACCCTCTTGCCCGGCCCACGTGGAAGTAGGCATCCCTCGGTTGGGAACCACTCCACCTGTGCGTATGCAGTAGTCAGCATATAGAATGGCAGCACCTTCAGGAATCTGTTGATTCCTCTGAGGTCCAAGATCGGGCGAAATCCGCCGACTTTCTTGCTCACGAGAAAGTATGCCGAGTAGAACCCCCTGGCTAAGCAGAGGGTCTTACTGGGTTAATTGTGTCCTTGGACAAAAGGACGGACAACTCTTGGCCCAGAGGTAGGGCCCCTGCCGGATCGCTGACGACTGTCAATTAGACCCAGCCGAAGGCTAGGGGCCGGAGCTGCGGTCCGTACCCCTGGGTTAAGGTGAAAACCACCCAAGGGACGGAAGTACAGACTGCCCAGAAACTGAGCTGCTGCTGGGAAAGCAGCTGCCGACCACCCCCGGGATTTCAGAGCCCAGCCCCCCGGACCCTGGAGCCTCTTGGGGGGTTCCGGTCAGGCTCTGGGGCACGAGGCCGCCTGGAAGGCGGGCGACATGGGGCACGAAAGTCATTGGGAGGCGGTTGAGTGGGCCGCTAAGACCTCTGCAGACCACCCCTGTAATCCAGCGGCTGAGTGCGGCTGCTAGAGCGGCCCCTGGGCCTGCTGGGAGTGGGCACAGGTCTGCGAGGACCCGAGTGCTGCTGCCTGGTCTGCCTAGCTTGGGCGGCACACTCCAGTGCCTCCGAGGGCAGCTGATCTAAACAGCTCCCCTGGCTCGACTGGTCCGCGACGGAGGACTCTCCGTCAACCGGAGGAGGTGCGTCAGCCGAAGGAGGGGCGCCAACCGAAGGAGGGGCGCCCACCAAAGGAGGGGGGGGGGGGGGTTAGCAGCCCCTACACCGGGCCCAGGCTGAAGGGCCAAGAGGCGACTTCATCATGCCCCTATCGGCAGCTAGCCGATCCACTTTAGAGGACAGCCTATTTCTAGTCCTTCTATTGGGGGGAGCACACAAAGCCATCGCTCCCTCAAGTCGCCGGGAACGGCCGAATTGATCTGGAGGAGTACGTGACAAGGAGAGGTGTCTGTTGGCTGCTGCCAGACGTTCCACCTCAGTGATTCGAGCCACTCTGAGCACCCGAGGCATGCAGCTACAGCTCATGCAGGTGTTTACCGTGAGAACCTCCCTCAGATGCTCGAATTTCGTCCCCACTGACCGCCAGAAGCGGCCGAGGCAGGAGGGGCAGCGGTCGTGGCCGTCCTCGGGCTCAAGAGAAACCCTACAGGCGCTACATGAATGAACCATTCTGTGGGTAGCCAGATGCAGCGTAGCCGGGAGCGGGTGCGGGAACACGCCTTCACCAGCTACCTGCTTAATGGAAAGAGTAGAGCGTTGCTGCTACTCGCCGAACAGAAAGAGGGATGTAATTACACCCACGTTACAGCAGAGGGAGCGGGAGCGGGATCACTGCCTTCACCTAGCTGGATTAGTAAATAAGGCAGTTTACCAAGAGCGGGGGCGAAAACACTGCCTTCACTGGCTGAGCTAGAGGCGAGTGCCAGATGCAGCGTAACCGGGAGCGGGAACACAGCCTTCACCAGCTACCTGCTTAACGGAACCAGGCAGTTTAGCGTCTACCAGGAGCGGGGGCGAGAACACTGCCTTCACTGGTTAAATTAAGACGAATGCCAGATGCAGCGTAACCGGGAGCGGGTGCGGGAACGCAGCCTTCACCAGCTACCTGCTTAACAGAATAAACAAGGCAGTTTAGCGTCTACCAGGAGTGGGGGCGAGAACACTGCCTTCACTGGTTGAGTTAGAGACGAATGCCAGATGCAGCGTAACCGGGAGCGGGTGCGGGAACACAGCCTTCACCAGCTACCTGCTTAACAGAAAAACAAGGCAGTTTGGCGTCTACCAGGAGCGGGGGCAAGAACTGCCTTCACTGGTTGAGTTAGAGACGAATGCCAGATGCAGTGTAACCGGGATCGGGTGCGGGAACACAGCCTTCACCAGCTACCTGCTTAACAGAAAAACAAGGCAGTTTGGCGTCTACCAGGAGCGGGGGCGAGAACTGCCTTCACTGGTTGAGTTAGAGACGAATGCCAGATGCAGTGTAACCGGGAGCGGGTGCGGGAACACAGCCTTCACCGGCTACCTGCTTAACGGAGAAACAAGGCAGTTCCGCGTCTACCAGGAGCGGGGGCGAGAACACTGCCTTCACTGGTCGAGTTAGAGACGAATGCCAGATGCAGCGTAACCGGGAGCGGGTGCGGGAACACAGCCTTCACCAGCTACCTGCTTAACAGAAAAAACAAGGCGGTTTGGTGTCTACCAGGAGTGGGGGCGAGAACTGCCTTCACTGGTTGAGTTAGAGACGAATGCCAGATGCAGTGTAACCGGGAGCGGGTGCGGGAACACAGCCTTCACTGGCTACCTGCTTAACGGAAAAACGAGGCCGTTTAGCGTCTACCAGGAGTGGGGGCGAGAACTGTCTTCACTGGTTAAGTTAGAGTCGAACGCCAGATGCAGTGTAACTGGGAGCTGGAACACAGCCTTCACCGGCTACCTGCTGAACGGGAAGAGTAGAGCGGTGCTACTACTCGCCGAACAGAAAAAGGGATGTAGCTACATCCGCATTACCGGTAGAGGGAGCGGGAGCGAGCGCACTGCCTTCACCTAGCTGGGTAAAATAAAGAAGCTAACAGTATACGCAAGACGTTAGCCGAGCGGCTGCTGCTAACGATCAAGCGAGATCAAGTCAAATAACACACATGTTTAAGACCAGATAACTAGCTTCTAAAGAATAGAATAGCACAAAGCCGTAGTTACAGCAGTAACCATGGCCAGGGCTCACACGGCATCTAACCGTAGTTACAGTAGTAACTATGGCCAGTACTTACACGGCTTAGCACCGTCGTTACAGTCGTAACTCTGGCCAGTACTTGCACGGCTTGGATACTTACACAGCATAGAGCCGTAGTTACAGTAGTAACTCTGGCCAGTACTTGCACGGCTTGGAACCGTAGTTACAGTAGTAACTATGGCCAGTACTTACATGGTTTAGAACCGTAGTTACAGTAGTAACTATGGCCATTACACGGCATAGAGCCGTAGTTACGGTATTGCCTATGGCCAGTACGTGCACGGCTTGGAACCGTAGTTACAGTAGTAACTATGGCCAGTACTTACGGCTTAACCCCGTAGTTACAGTATTAACTATGGCCAGTACTTACACAGCTTGGAACCGTAGTTACAGTACTAATTATGCCGAATTGATCTGGAGGAGTACGTGACAAGGAGAGGTGTCTGTTGGCTGCTGCCAGACGTTCCACCTCAGTGATTCGAGCCACTCTGAGCACCCGAGGCATGCAGCTACAGCTCATGCAGGTGTTTACCGTGAGAACCTCCCTCAGATGCTCGAATTTCGTCCCCACTGACCGCCAGAAGCGGCCGAGGCAGGAGGGGCAGCGGTCGTGGCCGTCCTCGGGCTCAAGAGAAACCCTACAGGCGCTACATGAATGAACCATTCTGTGGGTAGCCAGATGCAGCGTAGCCGGGAGCGGGTGCGGGAACACGCCTTCACCAGCTACCTGCTTAATGGAAAGAGTAGAGCGTTGCTGCTACTCGCCGAACAGAAAGAGGGATGTAATTACACCCACGTTACAGCAGAGGGAGCGGGAGCGGGATCACTGCCTTCACCTAGCTGGATTAGTAAATAAGGCAGTTTACCAAGAGCGGGGGCGAAAACACTGCCTTCACTGGCTGAGCTAGAGGCGAGTGCCAGATGCAGCGTAACCGGGAGCGGGAACACAGCCTTCACCAGCTACCTGCTTAACGGAACCAGGCAGTTTAGCGTCTACCAGGAGCGGGGGCGAGAACACTGCCTTCACTGGTTAAATTAAGACGAATGCCAGATGCAGCGTAACCGGGAGCGGGTGCGGGAACGCAGCCTTCACCAGCTACCTGCTTAACAGAATAAACAAGGCAGTTTAGCGTCTACCAGGAGTGGGGGCGAGAACACTGCCTTCACTGGTTGAGTTAGAGACGAATGCCAGATGCAGCGTAACCGGGAGCGGGTGCGGGAACACAGCCTTCACCAGCTACCTGCTTAACAGAAAAACAAGGCAGTTTGGCGTCTACCAGGAGCGGGGGCAAGAACTGCCTTCACTGGTTGAGTTAGAGACGAATGCCAGATGCAGTGTAACCGGGATCGGGTGCGGGAACACAGCCTTCACCAGCTACCTGCTTAACAGAAAAACAAGGCAGTTTGGCGTCTACCAGGAGCGGGGGCGAGAACTGCCTTCACTGGTTGAGTTAGAGACGAATGCCAGATGCAGTGTAACCGGGAGCGGGTGCGGGAACACAGCCTTCACCGGCTACCTGCTTAACGGAGAAACAAGGCAGTTCCGCGTCTACCAGGAGCGGGGGCGAGAACACTGCCTTCACTGGTCGAGTTAGAGACGAATGCCAGATGCAGCGTAACCGGGAGCGGGTGCGGGAACACAGCCTTCACCAGCTACCTGCTTAACAGAAAAAACAAGGCGGTTTGGTGTCTACCAGGAGTGGGGGCGAGAACTGCCTTCACTGGTTGAGTTAGAGACGAATGCCAGATGCAGTGTAACCGGGAGCGGGTGCGGGAACACAGCCTTCACTGGCTACCTGCTTAACGGAAAAACGAGGCCGTTTAGCGTCTACCAGGAGTGGGGGCGAGAACTGTCTTCACTGGTTAAGTTAGAGTCGAACGCCAGATGCAGTGTAACTGGGAGCTGGAACACAGCCTTCACCGGCTACCTGCTGAACGGGAAGAGTAGAGCGGTGCTACTACTCGCCGAACAGAAAAAGGGATGTAGCTACATCCGCATTACCGGTAGAGGGAGCGGGAGCGAGCGCACTGCCTTCACCTAGCTGGGTAAAATAAAGAAGCTAACAGTATACGCAAGACGTTAGCCGAGCGGCTGCTGCTAACGATCAAGCGAGATCAAGTCAAATAACACACATGTTTAAGACCAGATAACTAGCTTCTAAAGAATAGAATAGCACAAAGCCGTAGTTACAGCAGTAACCATGGCCAGGGCTCACACGGCATCTAACCGTAGTTACAGTAGTAACTATGGCCAGTACTTACACGGCTTAGCACCGTCGTTACAGTCGTAACTCTGGCCAGTACTTGCACGGCTTGGATACTTACACAGCATAGAGCCGTAGTTACAGTAGTAACTCTGGCCAGTACTTGCACGGCTTGGAACCGTAGTTACAGTAGTAACTATGGCCAGTACTTACATGGTTTAGAACCGTAGTTACAGTAGTAACTATGGCCATTACACGGCATAGAGCCGTAGTTACGGTATTGCCTATGGCCAGTACGTGCACGGCTTGGAACCGTAGTTACAGTAGTAACTATGGCCAGTACTTACGGCTTAACCCCGTAGTTACAGTATTAACTATGGCCAGTACTTACACAGCTTGGAACCGTAGTTACAGTACTAATTATGGCCAGTACTTACGGCTTAGCACCTTAGTTACAATAGTAACTGTGGCCGGTGCCTAAAAGTGTCAGCCAACGGCTGCCCACTAGACAATATAATATTGGGAGGATGAAATCCTCCTTAATGGCCATACATGCAGAGCACACAGCACACACAGTGAAGATTGTTCTCTGCATATCGTCCTAGTGCTAGGAGTCTAGTACTAGGAGCAGTAAATACCACGATATAGCGCTACTGCAACCATACCATGCGTTTACCGGGAGCAGCAGCGAGAGCACTGCCCTCACCGGCTGAGTTAAATAATGAAGCTTAACCGTACATGCAAGGTGTTAGCCAAGCGGCTGCTGCTAACAATCAAGCAACCAAGTCAGAACACAATGTTAAGACCAGATAATTAGCTTCTAAGAAAGAGAACAGCCCGCATAGAACCGTGTCTGGTTACAGTAGTAACCGCACATGCCGAGCACACAGCACCCGTCGTGAAGATGTTCTCTGCATATCATCCTAGTGCTAGGAGTCTAGTACTAGGAGCAGTAATACAACGAACTAGCGCTACTGCAATCAAACCCTATGCTACAGGGAGCGGGAGCACTGCCCTGAGTTAATAGTTAAGCTCAACAGCAAGGTGTTAGCCAAGCGGCTGCTGCTAACAATCAAGCGACCAAGTCAGAACACAAATGTTAAGACCAGATAATAGCTTCTAGAAAATAGAAAGTACTTACCTTACTTTCTGCATCTAAACGAAAAACGGGTTTAAAGTATGACACTCTTGGCTTTCCATACTAAATCGAATGAGGGACGCAGCCAAAGCTGGGACTCAAATGCTAATGATAGCTCGGGCACAACGCCACAAGCAGAACTTTCAAAAGAGCATAAGGGCAACTTTATGGGAGAGGAAGCGGGAACACTGTCGTCACCAGAAAGTCTAAGCCACAAACAATAAGACGGTAATCAGGACAACTTGGCTGGGAGCGGGTGTGGAAACACAGCCATCACTAGCAACAAGCTGACACAAACCTGTCTGTCGAGGCTCTGCACAGCCGGCGCAGCTCCTGGAGGACGCGTCTAACGACCCGTAGCTCCGACTGTCAGTCGCGAAGCTTCACGCGGCCAGCTGTTTGCAGAGAAATCCCTCCGATCAAACGTTCAAGCCTGAACGCTGTAGGCTACGAAAACGTAGCCACGGTACCCTCGCGCAGCGAGAAGATGAAAAGGAACAGATCCTCTGACGACACCGGCTGATATAGCCGGTGTCACGTGGGTCACAGGTGACTTTGTTGTTATTGGTACTCGAGCTGCGCATGCGCGCGATGGACATATCCAGTGCTAAAGCACCGCCTCTGGCGGTCAGTAGGGACGAAATAGAACCAAGTAACAGCAGTAAATGAAACTGGTCTTACGTCCTTATTTAGTTTTGCCAATTTTCTGGTATTTGGTTAGAATTGTTGCTAAATTTGGATGGAAACTTGACTATAATCGTGCAAAAACAGATTTGTTGTTGGTTGCTTGACTGATTCTTTGAGTCATTTTTAAGCAAAAATACTCAAAATGTGATGGTCCTAAATGTCAAAATTAGCTGTGCATCAGCTGCTTCTGTTTGTCTTACATTATTATAAACTGAAAATCTTGTGTTTTGGGCTGCAGATCAATAAAACAAGATTCAATTATCTAGGGTTAGGAAGTTGTAATGGGTGTTTTGATGGCCAAATGATAAATAAATTAAGATAATGATCGCTAGTTGCAACCCTAATTGGGACTAGCATTAGTATTCTTGGGCTTCCATACAAAGTCAAAGTCAACTTTATTGTCAATCTCAAAATATGTTTGTACACACAGAAAGATCGAAATACTGTTTCCCACAGTCATGGTTGAACATGTAAATAGAGCATTTGTTTTTTATAAGACACAAACATGTTTTTGACTACCATTTCCTTACTGTTTTTAACTCTGATTTGATGAAAACAGAAGAGACGGGAGTGGGCGGTGGAAGCTGAAAAGATAGAGAAGGAGAAAATGTGAATAAAAAGAGGGTGATAATGATGGCAAGAGGCAGAAAGGGAGGAAAAGAAAGGGAAGACAAGGTAGGGTAATTGAGGATGCAGAGGAGGAGGAGAAACATAAAAAGGCAATGAGGGAACGACATGTCTCTTGTGCTCCGTGTGGTTATGTAACGCTACCTTCTGCTGATGGCAGAGGAAAGCGCAGAGTATCAGCAGTGAATGTCGTGGAGGTGGGTGGCAAAAATAACAGCACGGAGGAAGAGTATCCATGCGGCAGTATCCATCAGAACCCTAACAAAGGTCAAACGTTGCTATTACCTTTCTGTAATTCCCAGAATACAAACTGCTAAAGATTATCAGTCTTGTTCGCCAGACTTTGGGAACCTGTTTTTCTTCCACGTAAATGTGATAGTTAATCGATGAATTGAGGTTTCTGGTTGATCGATTGGACAACATAATTAATTTGGTGACATCAATTTGGGATTTAAAAAATGCCAACAGGTGTTCTTCATTATCCGACATTTTCAGACCAAACAATGGATGTACTAATTCTGCAGATTAATCGGTAATGAAAATAATAATTGGTTGCAGCTCCACAGGGAGAGAAACCAGAAAGAACCTCAGAGCAGCTGCAGGGAAGCCCTGTGGGAGTCTGCAGGGCTGGCCACGCCCTGCAGGAGAAACACTGCACACTGTAGCAACAAACTGTAGCAACACACTGTAGCAACACACTGTAGCAACACACAGCACACTGTAGCAACACACCGTAGCAACAAACTGTAGCAACACACAACACACTGTAGCAACAAAATGTAGCAACACACAGCACACTGTCACAACACACAGCACACTGTAGCAACACACAACACACTGTAGCAACACACAGCACACTGTAGCAACACATTGTAGCAACACACAGCACACTGTAGCAACACACTGTAGCAACAAACTGTAGCAACACACTGTAGCAACAAACTGTAGCAACACACTGTAGCAACACACTGTAGCAACACACTGCACACTGTAGCAACACACAGCACACTGTAGCAACACACTGTAGCAACACACAACACACTGTAGCAACAAACTGTAGCAACACACAACACACTGTAGCAACACACAGCACACTGTAGCAACAAACTGTAACAACACACAGCACACTGTAGCAACAAACATCACACTGTAGCAACAAACTGTAGCAACACACTGTAGCAACACACAACACACAGTAGCAACACACTGTAGCAACACACAGCACACTGTAGCAACACACAACACACTGTAGCAACACACAGCACACTGTAGCAACACACTGTAGCAACACACTGTAGCAACACACTGTAGCAACACACAGCACACTGTAGCAACACACTGTAGCAACACACAGCACAATGTAGCAACACACTGTAGCAACACACAGCACACTGTAGCAACACACAGCACACTGTAGCAACAAACTGTAGCAACACACTGTAGCAACACACAGCACAATGTAGCAACACACTGTAGCAACACACAGCACACTGTAGCAACACACTGTAGCAACACACAGCACACTGTAGCAACAAACTGTAGCAACACACTGTAGCAACACACAGCACACTGTAGCAACCCACTGTAGCAACACACAGCACACTGTAGCACCACACAACACAATGTAGCAACACACAGCACACTGTAGCAACACACAACACACTGTAGCAACACACAACACACTGTAGCAACAAACTGTAGCAACACACAACACACTGTAGCAACACACAGCACACTGTAGCAACAAACTGTAACAACACACAGCACACTGTAGCAACAAACATCACACTGTAGCAACAAACTGTAGCAACACACTGTAGTAACACACAACACACAGTAGCAACACACTGTAGCAACACACAGCACACTGTAGCAACACACAACACACTGTAGCAACACACAGCACACTGTAGCAACACACTGTAGCAACACACTGTAGCAACACACTGTAGCAACACACAGCACACTGTAGCAACACACTGTAGCAACACACAGCACAATGTAGCAACACACTGTAGCAACACACAGCACACTGTAGCAACACACTGTAGCAACACACAGCACACTGTAGCAACAAACTGTAGCAACACACTGTAGCAACACACAGCACAATGTAGCAACACACTGTAGCAACACACAGCACACTGTAGCAACACACTGTAGCAACACACAGCACACTGTAGCAACAAACTGTAGCAACACACTGTAGCAACACACAGCACACTGTAGCAACCCACTGTAGCAACACACAGCACACTGTAGCACCACACAACACACTGTAGCAACACACAGCACACTGTAGCAACACACAACACACTGTAGCAACACACAACACACTCTAGCAACACACTGTAGCAACACACTGTAGCAACACACAACACACTGTAGCAACACACTGTAGCAACACACAACACACTGTAGCAACACACTGTAGCAACACACAACACACTGTAGCAACACACTGTAGCAACACACAACACACTGTAGCAACACACAACACACGGTAGCAACACACTGTAGCAACACACAGCACACTGTAGCAACACACTGTAGCAACACACTGTAGCAACACACAGCACACTGTAGCAACACACTGTAGCAACACACAACACACTGTAGCAACACACTATAGCAACACACTGTAGCAACACACACCACACTGTAGCAACACACTGTAGCAACACACAACACACTGTAGCAACACACAGCCCACTGTAGCAACAAACTGTAGCAACACACTGTAGCAACACACAACACACTGTAGCAACACACTGTAGCAACACACTGTAGCAACACACAACACACTGTAGCAACACACTGTAGCAACACACAACACACTGTAGCAACACACAACACACTGTAGCAACACACAACACACTGTAGCAACACACAACACACTATAGCAACAAACTGTAGCAACACACAGCACACTGTAGCAACACACTGTAGCAACACACTGCACACTGTAGCAACACACAACACACTGTAGCAACACACTGTAGCAACACACAACACATTGTAGCAACACACAACACACTGTAGCAACACACTGTAGCAACACACTTTAGCAACACACTGTAGCAACACACAGCACACTGTAGCAACAAACTGTAGCAACACACAACACACTGTAGCAACAAAATGTAGCAACACACAGCACAATGTAGCAACACACAGCAAACTGTCGCAACACACAGCACACTGTAGCAACACACAACACACTGTAGCAACACACTGTAGCAACACACAGCACACTGTAGCAACACACTGTAGCAACACACTGTAGCAACAAACTGTAGCAACACACTGTAGCAACACACAGCACACTGTAGCAACACACTGTAGCAACACACTGCACACTGTAGCAACACACAGTACACTGTAGCAACACACTGTAGCAACACACTGTAGCAACACACTGTAGCAACACACTGTAGCAACACACAACACACTGTAGCAACAAACTGTAGCAACACACAACACACTGTAGCAACACACAGCACACTGTAGCAACAAACTGTAGCAACACACTGTAGCAACACACAACACACAGTAGCAACACACTGTAGCAACACACAGCACACTGTAGCAACACACAACACACTGTAGCAAAACACAGCACACTGTAGCAACACACTGTAGCAACACACTGTAGCAACACACAGCACACTGTAGCAACACACTGTAGCAACACACAGCACAATGTAGCAACACACTGTAGCAACACACAGCACACTGTAGCAACACACTGTAGCAACACACAGCACACTGTAGCAACAAACTGTAGCAACACACTGTAGCAACACACAGCACAATGTAGCAACACACTGTAGCAACACACAGCACACTGTAGCAACACACTGTAGCAACACACAGCACACTGTAGCAACAAACTGTAGCAACACACTGTAGCAACACACAGCATACTGTAGCAACCCACTGTAGCAACACACAGCACACTGTAGCACCACACAACACACTGTAGCAACACACAGCACACTGTAGCAACACACAACACACTGTAGCAACACACAACACACTCTAGCAACACACTGTAGCAACACACTGTAGCAACACACAACACACTGTAGCAACACACTGTAGCAACACACAACACACTGTATCAACACACTGTAGCAACACACAACACACTGTAGCAACACACTGTAGCAACACACAACACACTGTAGCAACACACAACACACTGTAGCAACACACTGTAGCAACACACAGCACACTGTAGCAACACACTGTAGCAACACACTGTAGCAACACACAGCACACTGTAGCAACACACTGTAGCAACACACAACACACTGTAGCAACACAGTGTAGCAACACACTGTAGCAACACACAACACACTGTAGCAACACACTGTAGCAACACACAACACACTGTAGCAACACACAGCCCACTGTAGCAACAAACTGTAGCAACACACTGTAGCAACACACAACACACTGTAGCAACACACTGTAGCAACACACTGTAGCAACACACAACACACTGTAGCAACACACTGTAGCAACACACAACACACTGTAGCAACACACAACACACTGTAGCAACACACTGTAGCAACACACAGCACACTGTAGCACCACACAACACAATGTAGCAACACACAGCACACTGTAGCAACACACAACACACTGTAGCAACACACAACACACTGTAGCAACAAACTGTAGCAACACACAAACACTGTAGCAACACCACAGCACACTGTAGCAACAAACTGTAACAACACACAGCACACTGTAACAAACATCACACTGTAGCAACAAACTGTAGCAACACACTGTAGCAACACACAACCACAGTAGCAACACACTGTAGAACACAACACACTGTAGCAACACACTGTAGCAACACACAACACACTGTAGCAACACACAACACACTGTAGCAACACACTGTAGCAACACACAACACACTGTAGCAACACACAGCACACTATAGCAACAAACTGTAGCAACACACAGCACACTGTAGCAACACACTGTAGCAACACACTGCACACTGTAGCAACACACTGTAGCAACACACAACACACTGTAGCAACACACTGTAGCAACACACAACACACTGTAGCAACACACAACACACTGTAGCAACACACAGCCCACTGTAGCAACAATCTGTAGCAACACACTGTAGCAACACACAACACACTGTAGCAACACACTGTAGCAACACACTGTAGCAACACACAACACACTATAGCAACAAACTGTAGCAACACACAGCACACTGTAGCAACACACTGTAGCAACACACTGTAGCAACAAACTGTAGCAACACACAACACACTGTAGCAACACACAGCACACTGTAGCAACAAACGGTAGCAACACACTGTAGCAACACACTGTAGCAACAAACTGTAGCAACACACAGCACACTGTAGCAACACACTGTAGCAACAAACTGTAGCAACACACTGTAGCAACACACTGTAACAACACACAGCACACTGTAGCAACAAACTGTAACAACAAACTGTAGCAACACACAGTAGCAACACACTGTAGCAACAAACGGTAGCAACACACAGCACACTGTAGCAACAAACTGTAGCAACACACTGTAGCAACACACAACACACAGTAGCAACACACTGTAGCAACAAACGGTAGCAACACACAGCACACTGTAGCAACAAACTTTAACAACACACTGTAGCAACACACTGTAGCAACACACAACACACAGTAGCAACACACTGTAGCAGCACACTGTAGCAACACAAAGCACACTGTAGCAACACACTGTAGCAACACACAGCACACTGTAGCACCACACAACACACTGTAGCAACACACAACACACTGTAGCAACACACAGCACACTGTAGCAACACACAGCACACTGTAGCAACACACTGTAGCAACAAACTGTTGCAACACACAGCACACTGTAGCAACACACTTTAACAACACACAGCACACTGTAGCAACAAACTGTAGCAACACACTGTAGCAACACACAACACACAGTAGCAACACACTGTAGCAGCACACTGTAGCAACACAAAGCACACTGTAGCAACACACTGTAGCAACACACATCACACTGTAGCACCACACAACACACTGTAGCAACACACAGCACACTGTAGCAACACACAACACACTGTAGCAACACACAGCACACTGTAGCAACACACAACACACTGTAGCAACAAACTGTTGCAACACACAGCACACTGTAGCAACACACTGTAGCAACACACAGCACACTGTAGCAACACACTGTAGCAACACACTGTAGCAACACACAGCACACTGTAGCAACACACAACACACTGTAGCAACACACTGTAGCAACACACAACACACTGTAGCAACACACTGTAGCAACACACTGTAGCAACACACAGCACACTGTAGCAACACACTGTAGCAACACACAGTAGCAACACACAACACACTGTAGCAACACACTGTAGCAACACACAACACACTGTAGCAACACACAACACACTGTAGCAACACACAGCACACTGTAGCAACACACTGTAGCAACACACTGTAGCAACACACTGTAGCAACACACAACACACTGTAGCAACACACCGTAGCAACACACAGCACACTGTAGCAACACACAACACACTGTAGCAACACACAACACACTCTAGCAACACACACCACACTGTAGCAACACACAACACACTGTAGCAACACACAGCACACTGTAGCAACACACTGTAGCAACACACAGCACACTGTAGCAACACACATCACACTGTAGAAACACACTGTAGCAACACACAGCACACTGTAGCAACACACAACACACACTGGAGCAACACACGGCACACTGTAGCAACACACTGTAGCAACACACTGTAGCAACACACTGTAGCAACACACAGCACACTGTAGCAACACACTGTGGCAACACACAGTAGCAACACACTGTAGCAACACACAGCACACTGTAGCAACACAATGTAACACAATATAAGAACATACTGTAACAACACACTGCAACAATACACTATAGGAGATAAACACACTGCAACAGCACACAGTGGCAACACACTGTAGCAACAAACTGTAGCAACACACAACACACTGTAGCAACACACACCACACTGTAGCAACACACAGCACACTGTAGCAACACACTGTAGCAACACACAACACACTGTAGCAACACACAACACACTGTAGCAACATACAGCACACTGTAGCAACAAACTGTAACAACACACAGCACACTGTAGCAACAAACTGTAGCAACACACAGCACACTGTAGCACCACACAACACACTGTAGCAACACACTGTAGCAACACACTGTAGCAACACACAGCACACTGTTGCACCACACAACACACTGTTGCACCACACAACACACTGTAGCAACACACAGAACACTGTAGCAACACACAGCACACTGTTGCACCACACAACACACTGTAGCAACACACTGTAGCAACACACAACACACTGTAGCAACACACAACACACTATAGCAACACACAGCACACTGTTGCACCACACAACACACTGTAGCAACACACAACACACTGTAGCAACACACAGCACACTGTAGCACCACACAACACACTGTAGCAACACACAACAGACTGTAGCAACACACAGCACACTGTAGCAACACACAACACACTGTAGCAACACACAACACACTGTAGCAACACACAGCACACTGTTGCACCACACAACACACTGTAGCAACACACTGTAGCAACACACTGTAGCAACACACAGCACACTGTTGCACCACACAACACACTGTTGCACCACACAACACACTGTAGCAACACACAGCACACTGTAGCAACACACAGCACACTGTTGCACCACACAACACACTGTAGCAACACACTGTAGCAACACACAACACACTGTAGCAACACACAACACACTATAGCAACACACAGCACACTGTTGCACCACACAACACACTGTAGCAACACACAACACACTGTAGCAACACACAGCACACTGTAGCACCACACAACACACTGTAGCAACACACAACAGACTGTAGCAACACACAGCACACTGAAGCAACACACAACACACTGTAGCAACACACAACACACTGTAGCAACACACAACACACTGTAGCAACACACAGCACACTGTAGCAACACACAACACACTGTAGCAACACACAACACACTGTAGCAACACACAGCACACTGTAGCAACACACTGTAGCAACAAACTGTTGCAACACACAACACACTGTAGCAACACACAACACACTGTAGCAACACACAGCACACTGTAGCAACACACAGCACACTGTAGCAACACACTATAGCAACAAACTGTAGCAACACACTGTAGCAACACACTGTAGCAACACACTATAGCAACAAACTGTAGCAACACACTGTAGCAACGCACAACACACTGTAGCAACACACAGCACACTGTAGCAACACACTGTAGCAACACACAGTACACTGTAGCAACACACTGTAGCAACACACAGTACACTGTAGCAACACACTGTAGCAACACACAACACACTGTAGCAACACACAACACACTGTAGCAACACACTGTAGCAACACACAGCACACTGTAGCAACACACAACACACTGTAGCAACACACAACACACTGTAGCAACACACAACACACTGTAGCAACACACAGCACACTGTAGCAACACACTGTAGCAACACACAGCACACTGTAGCAACACACAACACACTGTAGCAACACACAACACACTGTAGCAACACACAACACACTGTAGCAACACACAGCACACTGTAGCAACACACTGGAGCAACACACAGCACACTGTAGCAACACACTGTAGCAACACACTGTAGCAACACACAGCACACTGTAGCAACACACTGTGGCAACACACAGTAGCAACACACTGTAGCAACACACAGCACACTGTAGCAACACAATGTAACACAATATAAGAACATACTGTAACAACACACTGCAACAATACACTATAGGAGATAAACACACTGCAACAGCACACAGTGGCAACACACTGCAACAATGTACTGAATAACAGAAACATAATGCAACAACACACCGATAGCATACGCTGCATCACATCACAGCAACAACACACAGCAACAACACAATGCAACAACACACTGCATCAGCACACAGCAACACCACAATGCAACAACACACTGCATCAGCACACAGCAACAACACAATGCAACAACACAATGCAACAACACACTCAAACAACACTGTTGGACAGTAACTAGTTAGATATAGCTGTGTTAACAAATTCAACTAGAAAATAAACATGTTACAGAAACCCTCTGTAAAAACACGCTGTAATACTATCTACAGTATGACAATAAGCTGAATATTAAAATAGCTGCCGCTTGTCTAATCATTAAAAAAGATTCGGACATTAACGAGGTACAGCCCGACGTTGTGTCATTATTCTACAATCTAGGCAAAAAGGACATTTGTTTAAATGAAATCATAATGGGTTTCATGCTGTTAACACGTCTCACATGTTTCCTTTCACAACACTTCACATACACTTACAGCCATCACAACAGCCCTCATTAACATCTCAGCTCCTCCCCCTGAGGCTCAAGCAGTGGGAGGCAGCGGATGGAGGAGAGGCTGACGGCTGTTTGGCAATGGAAGCAGCAGAAAGGCGAAGGGAGACGGTGGAGAAGAGAGGCAGCCAAGACCCAGAAGCTGATCCTGAGCAGGATCCTGCTGCTTTCTTTATGTGATCAATGACCTCACATGCCTCTTAGATCCTTATTTCCTGTATGGGCTCTCTGCCTTTTGTTACACCCGCTGCCTCTCGCTGCACTCATCTAAGATCTAATCAAGAGTTGTCTCTTTTCTTTGAAGGCTCAGCGGCTGTAATAGTCTCTCCTCCATAGCGAGGATGGCACTGTGATTAGATCCGGAGATATGAGAGCAACATCTGTCAACCGGATTAAACTTGTTGGCCAGCATTGTGTTAGATTCCTCTGATTGGACTCACAGTTGCGTCAATGCCTCAGAGTTATAAATGTGTCTCCGATGGTAAGTGGCCGTGTGCTGGCTTCTCTGGAATTGTAGCAGCAGTGTAAGTATTTGGATGTATTCATTAACCAAGGACCAACATTTAATGCACCATACTCCTGCAATAACTCTAGTAGTAAAGACATATCATAAGTGAAATATACTTAACCTGTTAAGCCCCATAGCCCCCGCCCGTAATACTGTGTCTCAGGGCTTCTTAACATTTAACAACCTATTAATGTGTCATACCCACTTAACGGGAAGAAACTCAGCTAACTGACGATATGAACCATTTTTACCGAAACAAAACACAACTCTAACGCCCAGCGTCTGAATTAGCACTAAGCAAAAGAGTGCTAACGCACTTAACACATAACTTACGGTAGCGATCTTCTATACTTCATCTGCACAAACAAGATAACATATGAAAGCTGAGATTCCACAGATTCCAATGGTATAATATCCTCACTGTGGGACCAAAAGAGGCCAGGAAAGACAACTTACTACTTCACTTTGCAGGGCCAAAGCGGCAAATACGTCTTACGCTTACGCTGCTGAAGGTTAATCCAATGTCTCTGTGTCACTTTGAAATGATTACTGATAATCCATCATACATCTTTTTTCAATAAGAGTAGTTTTCATATAGAGTGTATGAGAGCTGTAACCCAACTTCCGGTTTTGGGCATGCTGGCTGCGCATCACTCTCATTCACCAATGGTAATGTTTAGATGGATTTAGGAACTCCCCCTTGATTCTAATGGCTCTAACGGTTCAAAAGTGGTTTCAAACACCAACATTGACCGATCCGTTCCAGAGATATGGCAAATACACCCAAATGACCCCAGAAGTGTTTTTTTTTTTTTAAAGTTCAAATTTCAATTGTTTTGCATCAATCTTGATACAGGGAACTTATTATATGTTATAGTTTGGATTCCTAAAGATTTTTGTCTACTATCCCATCATTCAAGGGTGGTTTTCACTATAAGTAATGTTTTTTCTTTGGACGGACACCATAATTAAAAAATGTTTACTATGTGCAATCTGAATTTACATCTATATTGATTCTGACTTTTCTACATCAAATTCACAGGTGTATCATTGCTTTGAGAAAATAAATTATTAATTTACCCCTTTTTAGAAGTGAAGATATAGTCATTTGTTCTGGGCATGTCATTTTCGAGCCTGAAACCTGAAAAACAGGCATGGGGCTTAACGGGTTAATAGTTCATAAAGCAAAAAAATATTCCACCCATGGGACTGATATATTATTATATAATATACATATTGTAGTACATGAAGGAAAGAAAACAAAGGATAATAAATAAAGTGTCTCAAATGTAACACCAGTACCTTAAGAACAAAGGTGAAGATGAATCAGTTAAAATAAAAACGTAATATTGCACATGATATTGAAAATCCGTATAGCACATGATGTGTAAAGGTAACATTTCACATGTTAGTAAAAGGTAATATTGCTCATGATTATTAATGGTTATTGCATTTGATAGTAAAAACTAATATTGCACATACAATAATGTTATTTTTCCAAAGTGTCCAGAGTTTGAACTCTCTAGTACATGTATCTCAGACTTGAACTTGAACATGCTGTTTTCAGACATCAGTTTGACATTTTGATAAAAGTTAAGTTAGTTACTTTTCGGCCAAAAACTCCCAACAAGAGAGCATCTGAATGTGGCCTTTGTGTTTGCCTGAAAGCGGTTCTAATCGCGACTCTACGCCAAGTGAGAGAAGGTTATGGAGCAACTTTCTGAATAGAGTCTAACGCTGAGTTTGTTTTTCATGGTTCCTCCCCACGTGGTTTTGGATCGGTTTCAGTTTGGTATTCAGAGTAGGAAGGGGTCAGTGTGGGCGTCTGGTTGTATGCAAAGGATAACAAAAACAATTCAATTCTTAGCTATTTTCAAGCAGACTGAGGATGTGCATGTATTGAGACTTCTTTAACACACAGAGGGCAGAGTATTAGAGGATACTAGCTGGATTACTTCATTCAGGCCCTGGAGCATTATCCCCAGCTCAGCTGTGATTATCTCACATGTTCCCACAGGGATGAGGCGTCGTGTCCTCCACTGCTCTCCACACCAACACTTATGGGCCAGTGTTTGCACAGTGATCCCTCCTTAGGTCATTTTTAAAAACAGTAAAGGCCGACTCAGTGACTCGGTGCTTATTTTTTCCCCAACTCTATGCTGTTGCTTTAGCCGGCCTAATTACAGAGTACGATGTTGATTTTGGAGGTCTTTGCCCGTGAACTATTTGTCTTCCGTACATCAGCGATGACACTGCACAAACTGCTGGGTCACGCTTGTTTATTGTTGGACCTGGGTAAACATTAATCAGATTTTCTGAACCTCTTTTGCGGCCAAACCCTCAGAAATCCCAGTAATGACAAGACAAAAGTAAAGCAGAGGCTGCTTTCTCTTTTTTTCCAGTACAGTGAGGTTAAACAAACAGACAAGGGAGATGCTTCTGTCATTTAACAGCCGGCTAGTCGTGTTTGCCTAACTCTTGTCGGCTGTCAGGCTGTCTGCCCTGAGCAGGGTGAATCCTTTTAAACACGGATTTCCTCCTCTCCCTTTGTTTGGGTTTTTTAAGGCATGGCATGGGAAACTCTACTTCTTCTCATGAAATCAAATTTGGATCAAATTAACCACTTAATTATTAATCAAAGATGGACATTTTAAAAACTAAAGATAGGTAAGTAAAAGCATGTTCATTTTTCCAGTTGAAATGCTTATTGTGACTTATTGTTACTTGGCTATTTACACTAATGCAGTCCAGTTATATTTATATGTATTCCATGAGGAAAGTTATCGAAGACATCAAAAAGTAGCAACCAAGTGCCATAAATGATGTCAGAAAAAGTGAAATATGATGATCTTAAATGTCCTGCTTATTATTTAGTTTAAAGTTACATAAAATAGAAAAAAGACATCAAAATAGTTGCCTTTAAATGTTCTGTTGATTACCGCAGCTTTAACACAACTATACAACTCTAAAATGTAACCTCATTATTTAGAGGGAACAGAAAGAGAGTGATAGGATGAAGAGAAGGAAGTCCTCCTCACCCGTGAGTAAGCTGTTGGGCAACCAGCAGTTGGCAGGGCACACTAAATTCCTCCCCCTCTGACACACACGGAAAGAGGGAGGGAGAGCGAAGGGAAGGATCCCCTGGAGCGAGCCAGAGCCGGTTTAAGTGACGTCACCCAGACTGCTCTGTTTGGGCAGGCCCTCCCCTCCTCACCCCTCCCCCCTCTCTCTTCCTGGGTCTTACAGGAATTCCCCTCCTCGTCACTTTATTCAGAGGAAAACGCCCCGCGCAGCCACAGCTGATAGGGCGGAAACACACACACACACACACGCACACACACACACACACACACACACACACACACACACACACACACACACACACTTGTGTTTACACTGGAGTGTGTGTGCACTTGTTGCCTTCGAACAAAAGGAGCTCCTCAGTGTTTGTTCCATGAAACATCAGCAGGGTAAGAAATAAACATTTTGTCCTATAGACATGTTAAAACACCCTGCATTAGTTACTATTTTTAAGTTTGTTCTGTGCTGAACAATATGTCAGTGTCAGGTGCAGAAATGTTCTTCATTCGACGTGTTTTTTGACTCGTACTATAAGTCCACAGCAAAAACAACTCCGCTCTTGTGAGACTGAGTGGGATGTCAAGGTGAACGACACAACACAGGAAGCAGTCAGCATGCCGTCAGTCAACCGTAGCGCCACGGTAAACGACAAAAAGCAGGCCGTGGGTCTTTCGGGACCCGAGCGTGTTTTTAGACTTCAGTTCCTTAAACTAAAGATAGCGCTGCTTTTAGTTTTGATTTGACAATCCATGTGGGGCACAGGCTGCCCTAGGTTTATGTTATCTCCGCAAAGGAGGTTCTGTTTTTATTGTGGTTTGTTTGTAGTCCATCTTATTGTTGATCACAAGTAGGTTTCTGGAATGTCTTTTCAAGTTAAATTCCTACTAATAAATACGGAGTGTTTATCAGTGAGCTTTAGAGGTGCTGATAGGCTGGTTTTGTACCTTTGACCAGAGACAGGCTAAGTGATTCCACCTGTTTGCTGTCTTAATGCTAAGCTAACTGATGCTAGCTCCATTTTTGGGAACATGTAGTATTGATCTTCTCATCTATATCTCTAAATAAATTGAGTAAATGTTTTTCCTAAAAACTCAAACAATGACTTCAAATTTGCCAATTAAACAAGATTGTATATATATATATATATATATATATATATATATATATATACAATTTCACCCAAGTTCCATTTAGTATCTGTTCGGAGCTTTTCATCGTTTCACACAATCTTACTGAACAAACGGAATCACAAAGTTGTTTCAAAATTGAAAAAATTATATTAGATTTTCTCAAATATGCTACCTTTTACATTTAAGTGGTATTGAAGAAGTGCTAGGGTATCCGGGTGTCACAAAGAAACAGAAACACAAAGATATAAACCAATGACAAATATTCATTTCGCACCTAATCACCATGATTATTAAATACAGTCGTAGCTGCATGTGACCTCCTTTCTCCCTCCGCCTCCTCCTTAATCATTGACATACTGTACAGAGCTTACTGTATGTTTGCAAAACTTGTTTTTCGAACGGAGACGACTGAAACATGCTTCCTGTCCCACGAGGCCCGTCAACACTGGCCGTCAGTAGTGTTAATTTTTCAAGCAAGAAGGGAACTCGAGATGCTGACTGGATAAAGTTTGACGTGCAGCTTGTTTTACTTCCACTTTTTGTTGCCTCTGCTAAGAAAGAAAGAAGTGGGTGTTTGTGTACAGTCGAGGACTTGCTGGTGAATTTCAGCGACTGTGTTTATGTCTTATCTGAAACAGTTAGGCTCAAAAAGACAGGAATATGAGGTGATAAGTTGCTCCCAGTCCATTTAGGACCTTTTATAGTGCAGTAGTGTAGGAGAGTTGTAAAGATGATTTCATCGCTAATTTTCATAGGAAAATGTTCTAACAAATAGTTCTTTATATTTCAGTTTTTCCAATTTTCTCCACATTTTCTTCTTCTTCTTCACTACATTTCATATGTGACTACTTAGAACTGCTTCCCAAATGTTTAAATGTGTTGTTTTTCTTTGTTCTCACTTGCGAATTGAATTATTTGGGGCAGTAGGCCGTAACTGATGAGCATTTCTCACACATTTCTGATGTTGTTTCACAATCCAAACAAATGACTGTGCTGTCAAACAGTCATTTTCGAAGGGCACTGGAAGAAGTTATCTGGGTTCACTTTGAAGACTCCATTGACAAAAACAGGCTGTACTAGACCAGGGACTTCTGTGTGTCAAAACGCAGCTTTTGTCAATGGAGTCTGGTGGTTCATAGAAAACATAGATAACCAGAATCAGAATTGCTTTATTCGTGCAGCAGCAGGGAACTTGACAGCGATACAGCAGCAAAGGTAAAAGGAATAAGAGTAGGCCTATATATATATATATATATATTTATTTATGTTTAAAAAAGGCAAGCACAAGTTATTTGAAATGTTGGCTTCAGTCCCCACTCTGATGGCAAGGTAAAGGTGTGAAAACAAACTAAATTGTACAATTGAACAGATTTTTTTGGTAGATAAAATACGTAAAATATACAGGTGAACATTTCTATCTCTCGATTATGTCTCCAAGCCTTGGACTGATCACTTGTGTCTTGCTGAAACTGTTGCTATGAAACTATTTGGATCAGCAGTTGTGCAGAAAACAGTGAAACCCCGTTCCGCCTGTAAATGCATGCAAAGACTGACTTAAAAAAACAAGCACATCCCAAACGGGCACTGCCCTGGTGAAGATAATTGTTAGCTGCAGAATCCAGATTCTCCTAGGCAGCTTGTGATTTACTTTACTACATCCTAAATAAAACAAGCTTTACAGGCTTCACACCTTTCATGATTTCTTACTGCCAAAGGAAGGACATAATTAGTTTGTGCTTCTTGGCTGTAGCTTCTCTCTGTGTTGTGTTCAGAGTCTGGCTCCTGCTCTTCTATTTTGGTGCAGGCAGATTTTTGGGGGGAATGTGTGTCTGTGTGTGTTTGTTGTGAAAAAGATCGAAGAGGTAATATTCATGTTCATCCCCGCCTGCACCATTAAACCCCCCCCCCCCCCCCACACACACACACACACACACACACACACACACACACACACACACACACACACACACACACACACACACACACACACACACACACACACACACACACACACACACACACACACACACACACACACCCACCCAGTAGTGTTCTTTTTATAACAATGTTTCGCAAGGGTGCCCACGCAGTCCCAATGATCAGTGGCCTTCAGACTGCTGCTTCTTCCACCTACAGTTTCACGTGGGGGCAGCAGTACTGTACAGATACCAAACCACTGTCTTTGTCTGCGTCTGATCAATATTTCAGTTGTCGACTTGGTGTTTGCAGCTTTGTCACAAATTATTACAAGGGAAGGGTCCAGGCCTTTCCTCCAAACATGTCCTCTATTATTATTATTATTATTATTATGGAAAATGGATCTCAAGCAAGTAAATCCACATTTGTTCTTGTTCTTGTGTACACGATCGGCATCTCAGCCCGTTTATAGGCATACATTATTAAAAGGTTGCCTCGCCTCGAAGCTCTAGTTAAGGCAGAATGTGTTTTTTTAACTCGTACCTGCCCATACTCCATTCATCATGCTGCATGTAAACAAGCTCAGCTGCAGCCTCCCTTCGCCTTCATGCTCAGCAGTCAGCAGCTGATCTGCAGGCTGGAGAGAGAGAGAGCAAGATTTCTTTGAACGCTTTGTTTAAGTCCTAAGGTACACCGAACCCTCCTCTTCCTCTTCCTCTTTCTCCATTCAGTTCAAAGGCTTTATTTTTAAATGCTATATAGATGCAGCATCGTTTTTAGTAATGGTTGCCTCATCAATAAACATACTTAGTTTGATATATTCATGTTACTATTACGTTCTTTTTCATATTGACATGTTGTCATAACACTCCGAAAGAACTTGTCAACCAAATACTTTTTTTTAAATTTGCAACACTATTAATGAGAAACAATAACAATTAATGACATAAGGAGACGTTCAATGCTAGCTTCTTTTGTCATTGTGTCTTTCAATTAGATACATAACAAAATGCAACAAAACGGTAAATAAAAAAAAACTGAAGAAAACAAATTAAGTTTTATTGAAATCACAAAAAAGGAAGAATATAAAGCCTTATTTAAATCCTTAACTAAGTTGGAAATTAAATTGTTTAAGTTATTTATCAATATGCCAAACATGCCTAACGTTTCTAAAGTGGAATATCTAGTTTGGACTGTTGGTTGGACAAACACGCACGTTACCTGCCCTGAAGAAAAGTGGAGACAGACTTCATTATTTGGAAAATGCTGTCTCAATTTTGACAGGGTTTTATTTGACCAAAAACTAAACTACTAACTAAAGATATTAAACGTACAGCAACATGTAACATAGAAAAGCCAAAACACATTCACAACCCTAACCCTTAAGAAACTTTAACTAGCTTATGACGTTTTTTTCCAGATAAAATACATTATTAATAGGTTACTCAGATTGAAGTCGCACCATTTAAACACCCTAAATTAGCTACGTTTGTTCGGTAATGTCTCTGGGACCTTTTTTTTAAGCTACAACCACACTTTAGAGTTCAAACTAGGCTGTTGTGATGCATGAATGATGTAACCTTAACACAAAGTCTATTACCGAAATGCTCTTGTTCGCTATCGGCCCATTTCTTCACCTCTACACCCTCTTTATCCTTCATCCTCTCCTCCGTCCTTTTGTGTCAATTACATTTGATAGAGCGATTCACTCAGTCCGGCTAATGTGAGGAAGGAGAGGGAAGGAAGTCACTTTGCTCTCCCCTCTCAGCCAGCTGATGATGATAGACTGCAGGGTAATGGGACACTCTCACGGTATGGTGGGGGGGGGGGGATTCCTCTGCTCTGCATCATCGTCTGTCCGCGGGATTTCCTGTAGCACTTGTGGGTGTCTGCTCTCAGACCGGTTCTTCTCCCTGAAGGCCGTCTCTCTGTACGGGCGTGTCCGTGAGGATGAAGAATGTGTCAGATGCTGACGGTCACCCTTATGGCCAATTATTGCATGGGTCGGCTGCTGAGGGCTGCAGAAATGCTGCGTGTCCTCCACAGGCCGCAGGAAGAAAAAGCTAAAATAAGATAAACACACTTTCCTCTCAAAGGTGACAGGGTATTATGCAAAGTTCACACACCTCCCAGCTGTTATTGTGACTATTAAAGGAGGAGACGTCTTCCTTTTAATAATAGTAATCTCGTCATACAAGACTGATTGCATTTTTTCGGTGAGTGACACTGATGATGAATCACTCTCAAAGAAAGGGAAGCTTGTTGCTTTTACATGTTATATAAAACTGTAATTATATGAAGGAACAAAGAAGTTAAAACAGCTCTGGATTAATCTGGATACTACCTATTATCATAGATTGTTGGCGTATTTAAAAGTCCCATCAAAAGTTCCAAGCTCAGCATAATAGATTGCTTGTTCTTCATTTCAAGCCAATAAAGATTACATTTACTGTCAAAAAAGAGTAAATAATTAAGCAATTAATCAACATCAAAACAGTTGCAGATTAATACTACTTCTTGTGATGTATTGTTTAAACTCCATCTGTGTTCAGTTATAGCAAACACATTTAAACGTCTTTGGCTGAAAAATAAGCTCCCAGAACCTGATATGGCTTTAAATGTCCTGTTTTATCTGAGAAGCATCATATGCAAAACCAAAGCGTTACACTTTTGATTGAAAATGACCTAAATTATTTTTGCAGATGATTAAAATGTCAAATAACTAACTGTTTATCCAACTAGTTGCTTAAGCTCTGATGAACAGTGCAAGTAGATTTTCTTTGAATATTGAGTAATCTGCCAGGCTCTACAAGTTGAAAATACCCTCAAGGTCATTTTTATCCACCAAACCCTAAAACATTTCCGTTGACTATCGCTTAGGGCGAAAAGTGGTCAATCCTCCAAAATCTGGAATATGGAACCAGGCAATGTCTGCACATGTTTCCCAAAGAATGACAAACAATTAGCAACATTTAACTTATCATGTCCTGTGTAGACGTAGGTTTCCATCTGGCTTTGTTAACTGGAAAAACTCCTTGTTAGTGATCGTTCTAAGAATGCATCAGCCACTGCGAGGGTGTGTTTGATGTTGGTGCGTGTGCAGCAGGCTGGTTGAGGTGCTTGAGTTACATAATATCCATCTCCCCCCCACACAGTGACAGGGAAGAAGGGGGCAACTGCCAGCTCCCATCTCGTCATGTTCAGCCTGCTGATGCATCTCCTCCTCCTCTCCCTCTCCAAACACTGCCTTTGTTTAGTTTGCTATACTGTGCAGTCCAGACATCAACTTCGGTACGTTGGTTTGTTATATCCACTACTGGCTCCACGCAAAGAGACTCACAAAATGTGTTTTCATCCACTGGTCAATTGTATATGTTATGCTTAGGGCTGTCAAGTTAACGAGTTAATGACGCATTAATAAAGCTTTAACGCTAGGGCTGCACGATTTTGGGAAAAAATTGAATTGCGATTTTTAAGCGATTTATTTTTAAGCGACCCAACGTAAGTTTATTGTAAAATGCGGCCATAACTCCGGCAAGGAAGGTCGTATGAACGTACTCCCGTCTCTAGCACCTTCGCAGCTACGAGTGAAAGAACTAAACTTACATGAAACTTCCGTTGGGTTGCTTTAAAGTCAAGCTTCAGTTTAAGATTCACTGTAATGGAAACATGTGATGGAGCATTACTAACCTGACTCAGATGGTTTGTTTCACCAAACCATCTAGGAGAGCTCCATTGGAAGCCATTTGGAAAGGGCAGGTACTTTCAAATTCACTTGGCAGGTGATTGGATCAATCTGTCTATCACCTTCTATCATGGGCCGCTTCTGATTGATTACAAATGGCTAGTACATGTGGAGCACAGCACTTCTGATTGGTGTGGATGACTGACACACAAGAAAGAAAAAAAAAATTGTAAAAAAAAAAAAAAGATTGTAAAAAAAAAAACATGTTAAAAAAAATCGCAGGCTTCGCGATTTGCTAATCGCATCATTTAAAATCGCGATTTCGATTTAAAATCGATTAATCGTTCAGCCCTAGTTAACGCAATTTTTTTTTAACACCACTAATTATTTTAACGTGTGATTAACGCATGTGTATTTGTCCTCGGCCCACCCGTAGTTTTAGCCCAAAGGCTTGACGTTGTTGTTAGTTGGATGGTGGGAGATAATTCGGATCGCATCCAACGTGTCGACTGCACATCACAGCGCATGATTGAAGCACCCCCCAGGATTGCCAAAGCACCCCCTAAGCACCCCCAAGAAATATGTGTTTTTTTCCCCCCGAAAATTATTATTATTTTTATTAAATTAGAAAAATTATTGATTACATCAATGAAAATCAGTGAAACAGACACATTTGTTTACCAAAAACATAAAGCCAACACAGGTGATATGATTAGGCCAATGGCCAGCACCCATTCGATGTTTGACCTACCCATAGGCTAAATTACTTTGTGACACTTGATTGACTTCCTGTTAGCTAGAGCGCCAAATTATTTTCTAACAGCGAAGTGAAAAATGTATCGTTTTTTAGTCGTGGACACTCAATCAAAACCACTTGAAAGCGAGAGGGATTCTGCACATAATAGCATAGCCTCGTGAGTACAAGTAGCTTACTTCTGGGTCTCTGTGTTTCATTCAAGCTCTGCTCTGTGTGTGTGTGGCACGAGCCATTTTGTGTGCGTGCGCGAACGAGAGAGAGAGCTCGCGCACCGGTGGGTATCTACTGGAGATCGTTGTGGTTAGCATCTGGTGCTAGCTAGCCAAGCTAATGGATATAAGGCAGGGCTGCCAACACTCACGCATTGAGGGTGAAAGTCACGCAATTAACCCATATCTCACGCACTCACGCCAGACTTGCCTTTCCTCACGCTAAGTTTTCGTCCAAAATAAATGTATATAAATATACAAATAAAGTGAAGGAACAGCAAACCGAGCGGTCTACGAAATGGGACGTTCTTGTGGCTTAGTTCAGTAAAGTTAGAACGATATTGGGAGATTCTGATTTCATGGATCAATAACTCATGAACAAAACGTTATTCAGACACAATGACGTCTCCTAAGTACCGTGGTAAGGTTGACAACGAACTACAATCACATTTTGATCAAAAAAAGCCAATACGCGCCGTCCTCCGAGCTGGACACATTACATTGGTCTCTATCTGCAGCCGGAGAAGAAATGAATGCTCAGGGACAGTCTGCAAAGTGCAACTCCGAAAAAAGAGAATACAATAATATTCAATCACTATTATACAGCGTATTACTACCAAACTCACTACACACATCAATAGTCTCCTGTGTGTCATACTACATTACATTACTTTGCATTTAGCTGACGCTTTTATCCAAAGCGACTTACAATAAGTACATTTGACCAGGAAGACACAACCTTGAGGAAAACAGAATCATATAAGTACATCAGGTTTCATAGAGCCAATCATTTCAAGTGCTACTCAACTGGCTTTAGATAAGCCAGTCCTTTATTAGTATATAAGTGCTCTGTTAGCAGTTCTTTGTTAGTCATTCTATCGCTCGAAGTGGAGTCGAAAGAGATGAGTACAGCAAGGAGTTTGGAAGAATATGCTTTTGAATACTTTTGGGGAATATTTATAATGTAAAATCTTCAATAATGGCTTCATCTTAAATAACTTTACTATTATACAGTATATTTCTACCAAACTCACTATTTGTATTGTTGTTGTTAGCATCTGGTTAGCTAGCTGCGCTAACGGATATTATGAGCTGTTTCTAAAACAATGAGAGGGAGAGCTCTCTCCTGTCAGACTGAGAGAGATAACTACAGCTCAGTGAGGTAAGGGACTCTCTGAGTGTTTAAGTCTAGTTATCTCAGTGGGTCTCAAACGTTTTGGTCACCATTTATGAGAATAAATGAAAAACAGTTATGAAATACTATATAACAATAAAACAAGAATACAGTTTAAAAGGTGAGTGATTTGTAAAATATCCATAAAGAAAAAGAAAATCTGTTTACCATAAATTAATTTTGCTCTCAAAGTGCAGGTTGATGCATTTAACTTCAATATTTAAAAAAAAAATCTTCCCGAGAGCATGCCCCCGGACCCCCCTAGAGGAGGTGAGGACCCCCCCCCCCACTTATAAAATAGCACTTTACCTCTGCTTACACCTATATGCTATTTGATATGCTGTGAGCTGATTAACGAGCATTCATTGTAAGAGTCGCGGGTACACTGTGTATGTGCGTATTCCACTGTAGCGCCTGGTACATGAATGGGAAACCCTAGTTTGTACATGTTCAATACATTTGTAACACTGTACACATGAACGTTTCTTTTTTCAGTTCACCAAAAAAAAAATCTCACTCCAAGCTGAACTCAAATGTTGGCAGCCCTGGATAAGGAGCTTTTTCAACAACAAGCAGGAGGGAGAACTATCTCCTGTCAGACTGAGAGTCTCAGATAACCTCAGCTCAGGTGAAGTAAAGGACTCTCAGTGTTTAGATAGTTAACTTTAGTCTAGTTATCTCAGTGGGTCTCAAACGGTTTGTTTTAAAAGGGGAGTGATTTGTAAAATATCTGTAAAGAACTAGAAAATCTGTTTACAGTTCTATTTCATATGGGTGTTGAGAGATGTATCCATAGATCTCTTAATCTTGCTCTCAAAGTGCACCAGATTGATGCTTTTAACTTCAATATTTAAAAAAAATCTTCCCGGGAAAACATGCCCCCGGACCCCACTAGAGGAGGTAAGGACCCTCCTAGAGGAGGTGAGGTCCACCCCCCACTTGTAAAAATATCACTTTACCCCTGCTTACACCTATATGCCGTGAGCTGATTATCGAGCCTTCATTGTAACAGTCGCGGGTGCACTGTGTGTGCGTGTGGGGAGTGTTGCAGTAGAAAATTCAACTGTAGCGCTGGTGCATTAATGGGAAACCCTTAATGTTTGAGCACCCTCTATGAAACATCAAGCTACCCCACAGCACCCCCTAGAGAAAATCTCTGGCGCCGCCACTGGCTCAGTGCAAAGAAGTAGACGGGGTTGGGAGAGAGTGAAGAGAGAGAGAGGTTCCAGGTTGTTGTATTGAAAATATTCAGGAGAATAGTTGTCATTGTTCCAATGATAATAAACAAACATTTGCATTAAGCATATTTGTCCACTCATATGTTGATAAGAGTGTTAAAAACTTAAAAAATATTGCTCTAAGGTACATTTAGAACAGATACAAAATGTGCGATTAATTTGCAATTAATGGTGATTAACCATGGACATCATGCGATTACATATTTTAATCGACTGACAGCCCTAGTTGTGCTATTTTGCTTCCTTAAAAGGACTTGTTGTGGTGTCCCTTTCCTGTAGTGTGTTATACTGTAGGTGTTTGTGCATGTAAATGGTCTGCAAAGGCTAAAATCCCAGAATTCCCTCCTGAAGGATTTTCTCTCCCACACACTCCCCCCATGCCTGAAACGCTTCCATTGTCCTTTATTTACTTCCGTTACATAGTGGCATCACTATATAACACTCACGCTTCTATTGACTAGCGCTCCAACGATTCGTAAGTGATAGGCTAAGGGGAGGGACATCTTTAATGGGTTGACTAATCACAACTGAGCAGGTCAGCTAACCAATCAGAGCAGACTGGGCTCTGGTTTTAGACAGAGGGTGAAAAGAGGTGCTGCAGCACAGGCAGTATGAGGAAAATAAATAAATGTCACAGTAGAGACAAAAAATACAAATATGAACCAGAAAATGTGCATAATATGAACCTTTTATCACGTTTTCTTTCAGACTAGTGGAAAGTATAGAAAATACGCAGTTAGTTGTTTATTTGACTTACTTTGTCTATTTGTGATTCTTCCTAAATGCACTGGTCAGCTTTAGAATATGCCTCATTAATACAAGTAATCAGGGGAGAATTTACAAGCTGATATCTTTAGAAAAGATGTCCCCCCTTTCTTTGTCCTGCAAAATGTATGGAGTTTGACAATACATATCTAACAGTCTGTTGTCTCAAAGGAGTCTCTTTCTCATGCTCTGAGCCTGAAATCTCATCTTTAGTAGCAACAAACTTTCCAGTTTCATACCTTTCTCTTTTCCTTTTTTTTAAGATTCTTTTTTTGGCTTATTTTGCCTAGAGATAGATGGATAGGAAATAGGGAGAGAGGAAATGACGAGCAGTAAAGGACAGGGGGTCTGATTCAAACCCGGCCCGCTGTGCTAACTAGCACATGGCCGCGACCATATGATCTTTAGAAGATATTGAAGGTAATGGGAACCGTGCCCGTTACCTTCAATATCTTCTGATTGTCTTCACAAAGGCCTTCATTTATTATTTATAGCCTGATTTATAAAACATATTTTCCCTCAAAATAAGGGAACATTGATTAGAGTTGTTATGGCTTTTGATAGTATTTTTTGAGTATTTTTTGAGTGATACAAAGAGGTGTACAAAACTCTTTATCTAAAATCCTTCATCCAATGTTTAGATGTATGTTCTGAAGACGTTTGCAAATTAGCACTTATTTTTTGAGAAGGGGACTATTTTCCATATTTAAACATATAATTAAAAACACTTGGAACTTGGGGATGCCATGTTGATATTAATTACATTTTCAACCCATTCACCTTTTGTGTTTCCACTTAGCACCTGCTGTTCATCCTTAGACGGTAAATATGTTCTTCCAAAATATGATTTGCATCATGATCCCCGGTGGAGGCCGTCTGCCCGCGCTGTGGTCCACCAGCATTGTTCAGTAAACTGGCGTAGTGTCGCGCATACTGATGACACCTCAACCCTCACAGATGCTGTTTTTGCAAAACAACTTGTCCTTCCCCCCTCCTCAAACATACATCTTCGCTTCTAGCAGGCAAAGCTGGAGCCCTGCCGACAGGGGGGGGGGGGGGGGCTGCCATCTGAAACACGTGAACGCTGTGCATATGGACGGAAAGCTGCTGTTGATTGCCACCATTTGGCATGTTGAGGCCCAGCAGGGCAGGCTGTCGAGGAAAAATATGAATGTGTTAAAGGCTGGCAGCGAGGGGAGGAGAGTGTGTGGAGCCTGGTGGTTGTCGGCCAACTGGCAGAAGGGGGCTCGGGGGGAATGCCAGGGAAATGCAGTTGTGCTGTTTCTGTACGTAAAGTTGCCCCCTCTGTAATGTTGTAAAGTAGTTTGGTTTAACAGCTCCATCTTAGAGGCAGGTTGGCGCTCCAGCATGTGTTTGAACCTGCTGCTACGTCTTCACTGATAATTGTCTGTCAGAAACCTTAATGGAGTTGAGATGGGATTCCCTCCCACTGTGCGACCCCGAGCGTCAGCATTTAAAAGCGTGCACGTTTTCCTGTGCCGTGACTTTGGCCCTCAGGGCGCAAATAATCACATTCCATCCTCTGCAGTGCAGAGAGGAGTGGGCTGGAAGATGCAGGGAGGGAGGTGGAGGGGGGGTTGCATTAAAGATGTGCGGTTGTCATGACAGCGACCAGCGAGGAGACTGACTCCCTTGCCCACAAACTCTGCCTTAATGGACGTGTACCAACCCACTCCGGCCCCTCCCAGCTTCATCCTCTCTCATCCCAGGATGTCACGTTGCACATATCACGAGTTGGCCACCTTGAGATGAACCTCTATCTGCAATTTAGATTTTTGTTCGGCTCTCACGTTTGTAGGACGAGCAGCGACACATTATGAGAGTTATTGGGATCTCCAGGTAGATAAAGGACGTAAGAAGGAGGGTCAGAATCTCTTTCCTGAATAAAGTAAGACGCACATGGTTCAGTAACACTAGTGACTCTTTTTCTACTGAATTATGAACGACAGTGAGACGCTTCCTTTGCGTTTTGCTTACAGCTGTCTCAAACCCCTCTGGCAATGTTCATGTTTTTATTTGTGTGTCATTTGCATTGGAATTTGTCTGCGGTACACAATTAAGTCCTCCTCTTTTGTTCAAGACCACACTTGTAAACAGTTTAGCATTAAGCTCTGATCTTTCTTGTGTTTAGTATCCCTCTACTGTGTTTTCCCTCAAATGTCATGCTCATGTTTTTTATCCATGTGCTCATGTTTTCAAAAGCGGCGACATGTGCTTACACTACAATTACACAGATTTCATGAGTCTAACCGCCTCCATAGTAAAATATGTAGTGTAATATCACCATGAGAAACCCCAACAGCTATAATGAGGGAATATGACCGACCCTATAATCATTCCCTGCTGTCTTAATAACTGCGGCACTGTGCATGGAATATATATTTTTTTCCTTTTCTGTGGCGGCCTTGTCCCTTTCCACTGATTTAGGTTGTTCTTGTTATTTTCCATGCCATGTCATTCAGCATGAGGGGTCTTCTTTGTGGCTTGTTACGTAAGAAAAGCAATCCGATCTATGATAGCTTACACTCGAGTCTCCTACCGCACACAACCGCTAATAGGAATTGTGTTTGTCCGTAATCGACCGCGGCTGTGGGTCTAATACAAGCCATGTGTGTCAATCTGTGCAACTAATGTAGCATTAGCTCGTAGAAAATCCACCTCCAAATCTTGTAACCACTAAAATAACCATGTATTATCTCAAATCGGTTTTGCAATAACGGATATTTTCTTGAGGAAGCTGTGAGGTTGAGCCGTGGAAACTACGAGGGGAGCTTCGGGATCCTCTGTGTTTCGCTGCCAGGACAACACAACCTACCTGATTCCTTCTGTTGAAGGGCTTTCACATGAACATGTATATGTAAATAGATCCCGATAAACAAACGTTCTCCGTCAAAAACATAAACAAACACTCTGCCCTCTCCTCACGAGCCTCGGTTGCTGTGTTTCTGCTGGCAGGTGCCTTTGTTTTGCTCCACGGCAGCACAGGGAGGGGTGGGGACGCATTATGCAATCTGTGGTGTGTGCCTGGGATACAGAGAGAGATGGGGAAGGGTGTGACTATAGTAACACATACACACACATATGATGACATAATCTACTGACCTCTTCCTTGGCCCGCTCGGGTCCACCCCCTCCTCCGAGTATTCCCGGCATCGCTCTGTGATTTTTGGGAACCACAGAAGAACATCCTCTTTCACCCTCCATTAACGTTTGTGCAATCTTCGACTAAATTGTTACCGTTGGTCCTCGAGGACTCGTCATGCACTGTAATGTCATGTGCAGGGCAGAGAAGCCACAGAGGGTTTATTTGTCCTTTGAGTTTCCATGGTTGGAGGAGGCAGAGACATGCAGGGCTTCTTTAGTAAGCACCCTTTTTCCTCTGAGTGTGATGAAGACGTACTGTATCGCGTGCAGTGTGTTTGTTTTTACGGATTCATACAAAAAGATTGGCTAGATTTTGTGGATTTCTTTGCACATCAACCTGAATATTTAATGCAGTTAACAGGAAACAAAGCTTGTGGTGAGCTGAATATGTTTCACATACTAGACGATGAATAAGTAATTGTGAGGAAAACGTTTTTCTTTATTGTAACAACAAACTAATAACAGTTTGCACCTGGTATGGCTGCAGAATTTGAGAAAAAATGTAAGTGTGCTGAGTTCTGCTATTTATGCTCCTTCCAGAGTACTACTAAAACACAACAAATGGCATGTTTCATTATTTAAATGAAAAAATTAAATAAGTTTTAGTATTATTTTCAAGTTTAAAAAAAGAAATAAATGTGAACATTGAACTGAATAAAAAATATTGATTGCAGTAACACACACTGAATACTGCGTCACCTCCCACACGTCCGTATGGTTTGTACAGAAACAAGTTCTTCACCTGCTGGATTGTGGGTGATGATTGTGAAGTATGGAAGAATTTCCCCCGAGGGAAGTAAATGGCATTTAAATATGCAAATTAATCTGTGGGTTAGCGCTCAAACGAACCCTCCATAGTGACTAGTTTGCTAACTTTAACCTGCATTTCATACTTACTCACACTGTTACTTCTGTACGTGGGTGTGCGTGCATGCTTGTGTTATTGTGTGTGCACACAGGGCTTGCCCCCCCCCTCATAATTACAGAACTTTCCATAATGGAATCTCTCTCTCAGCTATGGAAGAATATCTGTTTTTCATTTGAGAGACCTTCACCCTGCTACAGCCTTGTGGAAAGCATCCCCAGTATCATTGGTTACATTCTGCGCTGCCTTCGCTGTTCAGCAAGAGTCTGTGTGCATCTGTGCTGAAAATGGTTTCTCTTCTTGTTTTACAGATAAAATTGAAGAGGCACAGAAAGAACTTAAAGACCCCAAAGGCTCACAGAAAGGTAAGATATGCTCTATTTCATGACTAAACAATTTAAAGTACTGCATTTCCAAACATTTGGACTACCTATGTTGCAAATGTATTATCTTTTCAATTTACACACGGCATCTATTGCACGTCTGTCCGTCCTGGGAGAGGGATCCCTCCTCTGCTGCTCTCCCTGAGGTTTCTCCCATTTTACCCTTTAAACTGGGTTTTCTTTGGAAGTTTTTCCTTGTACGATGTGAGGGTCTAAGGACAGAGGGTGTCGTATTGTCATACTGATATTCTGTACACACTGTGAAGACCACTGAGACAAATGTAACATTTGTGATATTGGGCTATATAAATAAACATTGATTGATTGATTGATTGATTGATTGATTGATTGATTGATTGATTGATTGATTGATTGATTGATTGATTGATTGATTGATTGATTGATTGATTGATTGATAAAGTAAATGTAAGTAAAAGTAGTTTTTTTCATACAAAAGATGTTTTTGTTTTGTTTTTCATCACCTGGTTGTTTAAAAGGAATACAAATAGGCTTTTCAGTAAAAGCACAAAATAAATAAATGTAATTCCCTAGCCAAAACGTTTTTTTGTTAGTTGTGCAAGACACAAGTATTGTATTGTAGTATTGGTTAATCAAAAAGGTCCTGGACTCTATATTGATTTTTGTATTTCACCCTTTAAAGAATGCTAAATTGACACATTAGTAAAGTTAATAATAACAGTTAGTTGCTGTGTAGCATCTGGATCTTTGCAGTAGCCATCTCCCTTGATTTTGTTCTGTTTCAGTAAAACTATGTGCAAGATCAAAGTTGAATTTCACTAATATTTAATATAGCAACGTTTTTAGACTTGTTGTGGCAGACCTTTTAAAATATATTTGTGTTTATTTTTTGGCATTGATTTTGTGCAGAAAGTTAAATGATAACACTGCAGATAATATTTGCTTCACAGATATTGCATTGCTTTATAGATGTTTTTATGTTGTCAAGTTGGTTGTTATGTAACTAAATTAACAGCCAGTTTTTTCAAACCCAAGCAGCTTCATGATGTCTGTACAAGCTTAGTGAAACATATCACTGCAACATCTTACTCAAAGAAAAACAGGCTATACGAAGGACGTGCAAGCTTTGGTTATATCACCCACTGTAATTGAGATTGGGTGGAGACTCCAAATAGAAAGTAGCACAAATAAGAATATCTCAATCCTCTCTCAAGGCCTGCCAGTAAAAGGTTAATCCCTTTGAAAACCGCTTTTAAAAAAGAGGTTAATTCTTTCAGTAGCCCTTTCTCGCTTAATCTTTCAGGCACGGTTTTGATTTTACATTAAATTTCCCGAACTTCATATTGTTATTCACTAATTAGAGAATGGAGTTACACTTATATCAGAGAAGAGGGAATTTGTTGATTTTATGTTTTTTTTGTTTATCTGACGATAGAAGTTAAAGCAACACATGTAGTTTGTTTATGAAGTACAGTGTTTCCAAGAGAATTTGATTCTATTTGTGGGGGCACCGCACCCCGTCAGAAAAGCCAAAGGCCCCTTAACCTATTCGGGTGGCCCACGCATCCACCCCCCGCCCCCTCTCAAATAACAACATAAATGCGAGGTTTGAACTCGCAACCTTCCGATCATCAGCCCACCTCACCATCCATTAGACCACCAAAAAAAAAAACATTTTCATTTATTTTTTATTTTATGAGATCTATTTGTGGTGGACCATATTTAATTGTGGCGGCCCGCCACAAATGAATCAATGTATGGGAAGCACTGAAGTACTTTTTATGATTGAAGATTCATGGGGAATTCCTGGCATCTTCTTTTTCAGACTTGCTTAGCTCTGATAGGAAAATAAATCCTTCTCCCACGTTTTTCAGAATGAATTAATACAAATGTTTTTCTTTTTAAAACGAGTTATCAAAGATCACAGGGTTTGCTTTAAATGTGTGTTATATTGGTTGTTTGCTGCTTTAAAACAGTTGCATGTTTGTGTAGAGAATGGATTAATTTATGTAAAGACGAGGCGTTCCTCAATCTAATTATACTGGAGACCTTGGAAGAACCCTGACCGCATCTTGGGAAATACCTACACAAGCCAGGAAACTGTGACAGGGCACTGTTAAAACCTTATGCAACATGTCCTTAAAAACACATGTCTGAATCATTATGCTGGGCCAACCCGACGAATGGGGCAGCATGGTATGGGTGCGCCATTTTAAAAAAACATACTACTTTATAATTGGAATGCAGTTTTGAAAGGACTTCTGATCAGAGGAGCCTCCGTACGTCAACAATGTCATGTAATGAAGCGAGGGCCTCTGTGCTGTTAGTCAAACGGAAAATAAATAAAAAGTAAGGATGATGTGTCTTAATTATTAAATACATTTTGATCCAATTTTAACAATAGAAGTTCAAGTGGACCTATCATGCAAAATGCACTTTTGTATGTCTTTTATACATGAATATGTGTCCCCGGTGTTCCAGGGAACTCACCAAGTGTCAGAAAATACAACCCTCTCTCTTTTCCTCCGTACCCAAATCTTTTAAAAATGGGGCTGCAACGCGCGGATACAGATTCCATCCGAGCTGACATCACATCAGCCCGGAATAGTGTTGTTCACACGAGACCGCTCGAAAGAGCTGGAGACGCTGTAGTACATATGCCAGGCCTGTAAGTGGCACTGTAGTCCTGCCACAAAAGCAGCAAAGAAGACTTCCCGCGCATGGTTGCCCTTCTGTTTATTCTCCGCTGTGGACGCTCTGGCTCTTTTTCTCCCTCCCCGAGGCAAACGTTTGCTCCTGCTGCTCTCCGGTAGTCCACCAGCAGATGACAAACGCCCACCTCTCCGCCTCTTCCAAGGGACGAGGGGACCGTGCGGCAGAGTTTCAGTTAGATTTTTTCTCACTGGTCAACATGTCCGTTAAAGTTTAAATCTTCCGGACAAAATTAGAAAAGTGCCGGTCTTCTTCGTTATTTATTGAGCTTTAAAACAAATGAATAAAGACTCTATATAATCATATAAGAACAATACACGGAGGACGGAGAATAAGAAGATCAAGATCCCTCCGCTTCGTGTCGGACTCCTGATCAGCCTGTCGGTGTTCTTTTCCCCATAATGACCGCGTCGCTGCACATTATCCCTTACTTAAAACAAATGAATAACGACTCTATATAATCATATAAGAATAGTACACGGAGGACGGAGCCTCTCTTTTCCTCCCCCTCTTCTGAGAGCCCAGCCGCTGATCAGAGCACGCTCCCCTCTCCTGCAGGGGGGGCGTGGTCAGCTGCAGCTAATTTGCATTAAAGCTACGTCACAGAATCAGCCCTTGCAAAAACAGGGCTGGAAAAGAGCAAATAGAGCGAAATGAGGCATGGCTAAAATGCAGGATCTGTTTGGTATTTTGAAAAAAAACCTTCACAGACATGTTTTATATACTGAAGGTATGGCCCTACAATATATTTTTCAAATATAGCATGATAGGTCCACTTTAAGTATAACGATAAAAATAAGGATTAAAGGTGTTCAACTTTACAAAAAAAATTCAGAAATTCAATGAGAAGGTTATGCTTTTTATCTTTAAGTTTGTCTTTACATAGTAAAAAATCATGTTTAAAAAAAGTATTATAAAGATATAATTCAATATGAGAGATGAACAATATATGCCATACCTTTGTTAAAGGAATGCTCCACTCATTAGATAATTAATCAAAACTTCAGTATTTAGTGAAACATTATGTTTAAACCATACCCTGCAGAAATCTGCGATATTCCCCGGTAAATAATGATTTTATAGCTCTTTTTTATTCAAACCTGTATATTCCGTCAGGCAGCTGCCATTTTGGCCATTTTCAATAGTCACGTGATGGTCGTGACGTCATCCATGCGTTCACTTTGTAAACACACGAAAACATGGCGGAGTATTTGAGTTCGGACTCGTCTAAATGATGGCAATACTGACATTCCTGTCTGCTAATGTATTGTCAGGTCCCCAGCAAACATTTTAGAACATTTACTGATTTAAGCTAGAGAATTAAAGCAGTCTGGACAGTCTGAGAAACGTCGCCGGACAATTACAAAGACTAGATCATTCCAAAAGATCCCTATCTACAAAACTTCAAATTCAAATATTTTATTAATTAAAAGGCCAACTACAGGCAAACAATACAATTGTGTATATAATGTACTGCCCAAATAATATAAAATAAAGTTTTCTAAAAAGGCAAACAATACAACCCCAATGTAGGCCTACTTAGTAGATACAATGATTTTGATTACTAGATATGTATGCATGTAGTACCACCCTTGCTAGCGATTCTCTCTCTAGTTTAGCATACTCAGACTCGTTGTCCCTGGCCCTAGAACTACGATTTTATGGGGCCGGAAAAACTGGGGAAAAGTACCCGCTAGCCGGTACTACGCTATATGGAAAGGCCACCAAAAACTGGCCTGGCCTGGACGCTAAAGGACGTTTAAACGGGGCTACCCGCGGCAATGGAAATGCGCCATAACATACCTTATTCTTACTCCTAGCACTACTTCTGGTCCTCCGTCGCTTCACACTTGCAGAGGGCGATTTCTCAACTGGCCGAACTGGTGTCCTGGTCGGTGATGACACCAGAAAGACCGATGGCACTGCATCTCGTTTAATAAATCCCATTTTATGTTTCATCATACTCTCAGAGTAGTAGTCCGGAAACTTGAAATGTTCGCTGCATACATGCGCCTGTGGATCTTTCGGTTCGGGCCGAGCACATTTCGCTAGCCACTGCCTCCGAACGTACTTCCTACGCTTACCCGTTGGCAATAGATGGAACCGAGCATTCCGTGGATTGTTCCAATCCGAATTGTGGCAATGTTTTGCGATACAATGAGGCATATTTCTATAGAATTGAGAGAGTAACTAGAGTAAATAACATGAACATCAATTTGTCCTCGACACCAAACGCATAGTTTACGTCACTTCCGGTAAAATGGCGCCGCCCACAGGGTTGATTGTCCACCGCTTGAATTAATCAGTTTAAAATCACTGATAACGTCATCGGATAAAAAATGTTTAAAAAAAAGACTGGCAGAGACTGGTCTGTTTTATCGGATGATAATTATTTAAAAATGCGTGTCATGAGCATTCCTTCCCTTTAAGTGCTGGGCGGTCTTTTGGAAAAAGGCACTATTTTTAAATTCAATTTAAAAAAAATGTTGATCCCCATATAAAAAACATTATGTTAGATTTATACTCACTCTCTAGTTTTTAATTAAATGTTATTGGTTTCAGAAGATAATAAGGACATTTCAACAACTCAGCACAGGAATTATTATTCATTATCTCTTTGGGAGTTTTGAGCTTAGTCTGCCTATATCGTATTTGTTGGAAAAAGTTTGTAGAAAGATGATGTTGAACCAACTTTGTCTTTTTCTTCCACAGGGATATCTGAAAGCAGTCGGAGAAATGCAGATAATATAAAAGGCCTGAAGAGGAAAAAGGTTGTTGCAGAGAATCGGCTAGAGAAAATTCCAAAATCTCCCGTGAAGAAGCCACTGCAGTTGAAAACACCTGAAACATCGTCAAAGGAAACTACGCCTTCTTCTTGTTGCTCTTCCTCGAACAGTCCTTCCCACGATCCTTCAGCATCGCCAGGTGGGAACAAAGAACCACAATATGCCCAACCTGTTGCAGCATCCCTTCACAAGGGGTCATCTTCCACTGACACTGAAAAGCTAAAACAGGAAGAAACATCATCTAGGCCTTCATCGCTTGAGCCTGTTGATGGTGTAGGGAGCTCGTTGATTAAAGTGTCTCAATCCAAAGACAGCACCAGCAGAGACCCCAGCTTTGAAGGAGATCCTTACCACAGCAGTGCTTCGCTTGATGTTCTACTTCAGGCCATGGAGCCTGACTTTAGTACACTGGCTGAGAGGAAAAGCTCCTTGCAAGTCACAGCCATTGAAAAACCTTCCATCCTTAATGCCCAATATAGTGGTGATTTAACAACAATGCCAGCAGTTAATATTGCTGTCCAGAGCCAACCTTCCCATATGCAGACTTATTATATTGATAAGCAAGGGAACTTTATTGGCATTGCAGCACCAATACAGGGAAATGTGCAGACATCTACACAGGGTACTCCAATGCAGTCCTCTCCACTTGCTACACCGCATTTTATGCCTGTTGCTTCAAATCCGGAAAAGCCCAGCTTGCACTTGAGCTTTAATACTGGACCCTCCACTATTACCCATGCACCTGTTCCCTCAGGCTCTAATGCGTTGCCACAAAGCCAACCACCAGTTGTTCACACATGCCAGTCCCTTTCAGCAACAGTTCCCAGCACCATTCAGGTCCCAGTCACGCCTGGCAGCAACCAATTCCAGATGACCACTGTGATGAACTTTGGTGCTGACCAGGTTTCCAAGGACCAGAAGCTTAAGAAGCCCGGAAAGTATGTGTGTGAATACTGTAGTCGGGCATGTGCAAAACCCAGCGTGCTGCTCAAACACATCAGGTCTCACACAGGAGAAAGGCCATACCCCTGTGTTACTTGTGGCTTTTCTTTCAAAACTAAGAGCAACCTGTACAAGCACAAGAAATCACACGCTCATGCTATAAAACTGGGTCTCATTGCACGCTCTGAATCTGGAGGTGGCTCGCTCTCTCAAGAATCTGACAAAGCCCTAGGGACACATTCGGAGGCGGAAGACAGTGGGGACAGTGATGAGGATGGTAGCACTGCAGACTTGGACCCTGACTCGTCACAGAGCAGTGTGGCAGCTTTGTCCGAAAATAGTTTACAGAGTGCAGGTACAACCCAAGCAAGCCACGGGGAGGAGGACTCGGCTTTGTTCGAGTCATTTCAACAGACTTCCAGTGAGAGGGCACATGAGCCCAAAGTAACAGCTTCACTTCCAAAAGTTGTTGTATACCCAGTTAATGTCTCCCCTCTGAGGGCAGATAGCCCAAGAGTCACATGTGCAGCACCTGAGCAAGCAGCCTTACAACGGCAACGAGAGTTCCAGATAGCCAACATGAGATCAAGCATCACAGTCCTGTCATCGCTCAAAGAGGTGGACGGTACAAATCTTTCACTGGATACTGTGAGTGAAGATGAAGACCACCAGTGCAAGTCTCCCCTGTTAGGTGGACACGCTCAGCTTCAGAGGCAACAAGCAACAGACTTTTCACAACAGCAGCAGATCAAATGTCTACTAAGCCCTCGCAGTTTGGGAAGTACCGATTCTGGCTACTTCTCACGTTCTGAAAGTGCTGACCAGGCAATGAGTCCACCCAGCCCATTTGTTAAGATAACTCCACCGGTGGACATCGACATTGGGAAGAATACTCTTCCCAATGTCCCTCCTGTGGTTGCAACAGTAATGCATGTAGCAAATGAGCAAAAGCCACGTGCAACGGAAGGACAGATGCGTCCACCATTAGAAGTCAGGGCACTCTCTCTTGAAGAACGCATTTCAAAGTTAATATCTGATAATGAGGCAGTGGTTGACAACAAGCAACTGGACAGTGTAAAGCCAAGGAGGACATCTCTGTCAAGGAGAGGTAGCATAGACTCTCCTAAATCTTACATATTTAAAGACTCTTTTCAGTTTGATCTCAAACCAATGGGAAGAAGGTCAAGTTCAAGCTCAGATATTCCCAAGTCTCCCTTCACTCCCACAGATAAATCAAAGCCAGTATTTCTCCTCTCTGTACCTTCCCAATACCCGCCAATGGATTGTTTGCCAATAACAAGAAGTAACTCAATGCCTACTACACCAGGGCACTCGGCTCTTCCCCTTAACGTTGCCCCCCTCCCCCACCCTCTGCGAATTTGTCAGTCAGTTGACGACAAAATTAGTTCTTATAGTGATGATGTATTTTCATCAGCCCCATCAACCCCAAATCAAGCAATACATTCTCGTACCTTAGTCAGACAAGTAGCAGTTGAGGACTTTTCCACAAGTGAGGGGCATGCCCTCCCTACTGTTCGCTCCATGGATGAGGGCTATCATGGTCAAAGCAGTTCCATAGAGCTGATACAAAGAAGCAGATCTTTCGAGCACAGTCAAGACAGAAACAGAAAGCCTCAACAAAATAAAGGCACAATGTATGAATGTGAAACATGTCGTAATCGGTACAGAAAGTTAGAGAATTTTGAAACTCACAAGAAATTCTACTGCTCTGAGCTTCATGGTCCAAAAAACAAGCCAATCCCAGTTAAAGAAGCTGATCAAGATGTTTTTCATGGTAACATAATGCAGCCTATAGTCCCCAGATCAACTAGCGGCTCAGGAATACTTGATCATCAGACATCTATTAGGAAGAGAAGGAAAATGAAAAGTGTTGGAGATGAGGATGATCAATCTCCTACTGACACCAATCCACCTTGTTCAGTTAGTTTTGAGCTACCAACAGCTCTGGCAAGTCAGACTTTTTCTCAGCATGCTGTAATAGTAGACATACAGCCCAAAAATAACCAGTCAAAGCTACCTCAGATTCAGCTCATAGCAAGAGGTATTAACACTTTAGATTCCAGACTGTCACCAATTCGAGAAACCCAAATCATCACTTCTACTAAAGGAGACTTGCAAAGGCAGGGCAGTGGTACTTCTGTCATTAGACACACAAACTCTCTAAGCCGACCAAATTCATTTGAGACTGAATCTATTGACAGGGCCTCTCCTGTTGATATTGAGAAGGATCCCCTCAACAAGCACAAAACAGATCCAATAACAAATGTTTCATCTGATGGCTACCATGACCAAATGTCTAATTCCAAGAGTGTTGACTATGGAAAACAAATGAAGGAACAATGCACTGTTGGTGCAGTAGTAGCAGTTGTTGAAAACTCTACTCCTGTCCATCAGTCTCGTCTGGTTCGGCAAAATAACATTCAAGTTCCTGAGATTCTGGTCACAGAGGAACCCGACAGAGATCATGACACGCAGACTACTGAGCCAGCAGAAAAGCCTCATGATCAGTTCAATTGGCCTCAGAGAAGTGAGAGCTTGTCCAAAGTACCAGCAGAGAAACTCCCGCCAAAAAAGAAAAGGATTCGTCTAGCTCAAATGGAACACTCCTCAGGTGAATCCAGTTTTGAGTCCAGCCTATCGCGAAGCCTCAGCAGGGACAGTAGTCTTTCTCGTTGTTCCAGCATATCTGCCTCTTTTGAAAGAGATGAGCCATCTAGGTCAGAGAGCCCTTCTAGAGGGGAGTGTGTCAGCAAAATCACAGAGCCTTCTCAAGGTTTGCCAACAGCCTTCAACACCCTTGGTGTGCCTGGAATGATGAGGCGTGCCGTATCTGAACAAATTACTTGTACTCAACCCTCTGTGGAGATTTCCTCTGAATACCGTAGCAAGTCGTTTGACTGTGGCAATGTATCTCCTAGGAGATCTCTTTCACCTGCTGGCCAGCATAAAATTGGACAAATCTCCCATGTTACCCAGGTGCCACTTATTGAAAGAAGACGGGGGCCATTAGTTCGCCAAATGTCTTTAAAGATTAGCCCTGAAAGTCAGCAACCTGTTCGAAAAGCTGTCTTACCTCTAGATAAACCTCCCATTACAAATGCTAGCTCTTTAACTCAGAATAGACCCCAGCAGATTCACATTGCCAATAGGCGCATCATGGCTCAGCCTTTTGTCTTGCATCCTGGAGAAGCACCTTTGCAAAATAATGAGCAAGTGGTGCAAAGTATTCATTTGGGTAGCCCAACTCAGCAGCCTCAAGTCCACGGCCTTCCACACCCTTGGCACCAAACATCAAGGGTTCAAATATGCCATAAATTACAACAGCCGTTGAGCCAGATCTTAGTCTGTCGGGAAAATATCCCAAACAAACCAGCCGACTCTGAAGAAAATAAAAGTTTTGTGCCCAAATACCAATTGCAGTGTCCCTCTCTGAGAGCAAGCCAAACATTTCCATTCTCCAGCACACAGGGAACTCAGACAGCCATGCCACTTTTAGCAATACCCATTGCCAATCCAATTATGAGCATTACAAAGTCGACAGATGTACTCCAAAATGTATACATTGGTCAACCCAAGCAACAAGCCTCTGAGATTAAGACACAGGCTGTTGTTTTGTCAGTTGAACAGCACAGGGCCACATTTGATCAGACCCATGCTGGTGCTATACCGTTGCCACAGATCCTTATAACTCATGAGCAGATTCATCATCCGCCCCCTTTGTCCAATAAGAGTTGCCTCTCATCCACTCACAGTGTAGAGAGTGATACTCATGCTGTAACAACTGCAAAGAAGGATGCCTCTAAAACTCAAATAGTTAGCACACATAAAAATGCTGGAGAACGAGCACCTTCTCTTGGGTCCTTGCATTGCACACAGAAACTGGCATCAGTGACTCTATGCCCGCAGCAGGAACCCACTGCCTCCAGTAAACGAATGCTGTCACCGGCCAACAGCTTGGACATCTACATGGAAAAGCACCAAAAGCGGGCTAAGGATGAGCATGGTGTGGCCTGCCTAACCGATGGTAGGTCAGTCAATTATCTTAATTCCAAGATGTCAGAGGTTACCCGGCAACGGAAGCTAACACTTGTTAGGCAGGTTTGCACAACTGAACCGGTGGACAGTCCCATTGAAACGGAGGCCCCACCTCTGCTGCAGGACAAAACAAATGGGGAGAAAGACTCACAGGCTACTGATGATGTTAAGCCTATGTCACCTGACAGTGTTGGACTGAATAAAGACAAAACCACTGTTATTCATGAGGAGGCTGGTCCTGCCCTGAATACTACGACTGGTGGCCAGCGAACCTCCATCCCAGCGAATATCACTCTGAAGCCTCAAGAGAAAGCTGAGGAACAAAGATGGACTCCTGCTAAATGCCTGATAAGGCCCTCCAGCTTCCACGGTGGTCAGGTGAAACTGACCACATCTGTGTCTGTGGTTAACACAAAAGACAGTCATCGCCTGTCTTTTCCCAGCCTGAAAACTGCTACCACTTTCACATGGTGTTTCTTGATGAAGAGGAAACCTCTTCATGTTCCACAGACTGACCTGAAGACTTCAGCATATGCTGTCTGGACTGTCAGCCCCAACAACCATAACCCACTTGGGTTGCCCACCAAGGTGCTCATGTCTCTGTTTGACTCCAAGCAGACATCCAAGAAAATACACTACACCTCGGCCATAAAAACTAGCGGGAAATCTGACATCTTGTCTTACTCAACCAAGCTGAAGGATGTCATGCCCAGGGTAAGAACTATTCCAAGTTTTATTATTTTAGATTCTCTTATTTTGCTACCGTGTTTCTTAAATAAAAGAAATCAATGACTTTTCTCTTTCTGCAGGTACCAATAATCCAGAAGTCTTTATCAGTTGAAACCAGAAGTAAAGTGCTACCAGAATCTCAGGCCAGCAACGACTCAGAAAAAGAAGCAACATCTAAAACAGAACCAAGACGGGTCAAAATATTCGATGGCGGGTATGATTGAATAACAAAACATTGTTTTTCAAATTATTTGACAATTAACTTTATATTATACAGCAATAAGAAATGTTAGTTGCTTGGTTTTATGTGTAATCCTTGGTACTTTTGCAACCCCCAGATACAAATCTAATGAAGAATATATTTACGTACGTGGGCGTGGACGCGGTAAATACATTTGTGAGGAATGTGGGATCCGCTGCAAGAAGCCAAGCATGCTACGCAAACACATCCGCACCCACTCTGATGTCCGGCCATACCACTGTGTCCACTGCAATTTCTCCTTCAAGACAAAAGGTGAGACGTCAGCAGATATTCAGTTTAAAGCCACTGCTCCTTTACTTGTGTATATATATGTAATAATATGATAAAGATGCTTTTATCGATTAACCCATCAACCTAAAAGTTTGATCTCCTTTATTAATTGTCTTTCTTAAATGCAACGAAGAGGTATGAAAGTCTCAGAACCTATATCAGTATCGAAATTCTGGAAAATCAAACAAATACATAATACAATATAATAATTCTGAATGTATTCTCAATTCATGTGAATAAAGTACAATACATGTAATAGTCAGATGTTTACCATCTATGGGATTTTTCTAAACCTACTTTTATTGAATTTTAATATAGTGCACTTGATGTGGTTCTACATTACTGAGTGAGTACATATATAACCTCATGAACATGCTAACATGAATACAAAAAATGTATATCTAAACATACAATTAGTCTCCTCACAATTCCCATTTGAGACGGTATATTGTTATTTCCCTAAACTGTTATTTTAACTTTCCCTTTTATACATTTAACGATAGTGTTTTACCATCTCTCAAACCAAGACACTATGATTCACCGTTTGCTATCGAACTTGCCTACCCACGCCACACTGCAGAACAGTACTCGATGTCAGAGCAACCCACGTTCATTTCAAAATGTCTTTATCAGCTACTCACCCTGTACTGTATGTACAGCTTGCCCAAAGACCGCATTCTCTTACATAAACTCCTTCTGTGCTATTGTTCGAGCTCTACCCAGCTGTAAGATCTTCCTGTCTCTCCTCTTGCAGGAAATCTGACCAAGCACATGAAATCCAAGGCCCACAGTAAGAAATGCATGGAGATGGGGGTTCCTGCAGGTCTCATTGATGATCAGGATGCAGAGGACTCAGGTACTGTACAGTGCTTATCTGTAAAGGAGATACATACCGATTGTTGTATGCTCAAAAGCTCACTGAACCAAATGAAATAATTTCTGTGATATTTTACGGTTATAAACTTGCCTTAATACACTTGTTTACCCCATTTGCTTTAGTGTCAAACAACAGGATTGCCCTTCTTTAAATAGTTCCCCTGTCCGTGGTATGAGATATAAAACACAGTTTGTGTCTCTCGCTTGTGTTGTTTTGCCATGCCCATGTCGATCGATAGCTTCACCATGGTCTAATTAGAAATTCTAAATGCAGCTTCTTCCTCTGTTAACTAAAAGCGCATGTGGGCGGCATGCACAGCGTTTAGAAAGAGGAAATTGCTGCGTCTAATTTTAGAAAAAAGAGAAAGAGGAGCTGCCGGAAAGCATTCTATGGTCTCAGTCTCTTAAGAGCATATTTGTTTTTCCTCCTCTGCCTGCGATGTAGCTCAGGGGCGTGTGGTGGTGTCGGGTGTGCAGCACTGCAGCAGCAGCTCGAAACATCGCTGAATTGCGGTGGATTTTTCTAACTGTGTGAAAAAAACCTCCATGATAAAGAAAAAATAAAGGGATAATTTACCTCCAAAATAACTAAATATGCGAATAAATTACTCACACTTGTGTAACCTTGAATTAAAAATGCTAACTTTTGTTTTGTCTGCCTATATACTGAATAAAGAATCCAATAAGGGGTGCATTTACATACAAATGTGACATTTTCCCCACAATTTCAAGGTACCACAGGAAGTAATTGATATTCCAAGGGAGATTTTGGGGAGAAATACCAAATAGCTTCTTTTCTTTCAGAACAACTCAAATGATGACTCATATGTGCTGTAAATCCACCCAAGAATAGTCTTCCACCTTACATATTCTCTCATCTGCAGGAGACCGGAGTCAAGTGAGCAGTGCCGACCGACAGGATTCCGATGGTGACGACTCCGACGGTGCTGATGATGATGACAATGATGACAACGAGGAGGAAGAGGAGGACAGCCAGGCAGAGTCTGGCCTTTCTACCAACCCATCCGTCTCTGCCAGCCCTCAGCACATCCCATCCAAGGAGGCCGAGGTCCCTCCTAGCAACCTCCTAGCCCAGATGTCAATCAGCTCAATCTCCCTATCTCTCTCCCGGCCTCCCGCTCCTGAATCCCACACCACATCAGACTCTGTCCCCATGATGAGCCCTGTGTCCCTGAGCAAGCATATATCCATCTCCGGGTCCTGCTGCAGCTCAGTGCCACTCCCTTACTCTCCTCCGCCTGTTGCCATCACATCAGACTCCTACACCTCAGACACAGACTCAGTGCACATGATGAGCCCGATGTCGCCATGCAGGCAGATGTCCATCGACTACCCTGACTTTGATGTCCCCCCTAGTCCCCCAGTGCCAAGCAAGGGCTCCAAGATAGGCCAGGTGAGACCCATGTATTTTCATCGTGTCTCTCGTCACCGCTCTCCACCCACCTCCTTTCTTTCCTATCCATACCCTTACGTTTAGTCCTGCATGAGCGGCACTTCTACAAAGCTTCTGTGAATGCCTTGAAAAAAGGTGAATATTTGTATGCATTCTGATAAGGTTTGGTGGGAATGCAATTTCATAAAAAAGGGCTGTTTTTTATTTATAAAGTGGGGTTTAATGAGGTCCAAGGGCAGTGTATAAGCGACAGTAGGTCCTGAGAGGAGTTGGGGGGAAAAGGACTACCAGCAGGGTAAACATGTTCATTAGCCCTAATATCAGGATACCGTTCATTTCTGTTCAGACATCTGAATTAAATGATCATTTTAGGTTGAAAAGAATACAAAAAGCATAATCCAATAGAACAATTGACAAGTGTCAGGAAGAAGAAAACACTGAATTTGGCAAAGAAAGAAACCTAGTAAAAAGAAATACCGAAAATGTCTTTGATCTTGTTACCTTGTTCCGCGAGGTAACATTCATGTTATTTAAATGGGGTTTGGTGGCTTTGAATAGAGCGCTGTAGCGACTTTTGCTCCCCGTCGGAAAGGGTGGTCTGACAGCAAGGTCAATCGGTGAGGATTTTCAGAATTTAGCAAAGCTACACTTACGTTTGTTTCTCCAAACTCGGGGTTCTCAACCACAATTTACTGTAGGCCATACACTGAATATGGATTAGAACCTCAAACAACCACATTTAGAAAAAATCCAAACAAATTCTTTAATCACTTATACCTCAATTAAGCCACAATTAAGCCAAATATTAAACTTTCTCTCTTTTGAACAGGACGCCTCCTCTGCTCCTCCTGCTGTTGCCAGTGAATCGGGCTTTCCTGTGGACCGGGGCACTCAGACTTCCTCTTATGGCTCTCAAGGTCTCATGCACTTTCGCCCACAGAGTCTATCCCAAACATACGGAACACAGACCCAGACGCACCTGTTCAGCCACCTGCCCCTGCACTCCCAACAGCCCTCCTACTCCTCTTACAGCATGGTCCCAGTTGGGGGGATCCAGCTGGTGCCCGCTGGCCTGGCAGCTTACTCCACCTTTGTACCAATCCAGGCCGGCCCCGTCCAGCTCACCATCCCCGCAGTGAGCGTCATTCACAGAAACACAAGCCCGTTACCAGCTCCCATCACTCCTCACCATCCAGAGGGCCAGTCAACCCAGCCAATCAGCAGTGTGTTGCCCTGCTTCCCCTTGGGGCAGGTCACCGGCCTGCAGGCTCAAACCATACAGCCCTTAGGTCTGGAGACACTAAACCTCATGGGGCTGACCAACACAGGCCTGGCATCCACCCAGCTAATGTCCCAGCAAGGGCTCACCCTCAATGCCACCCTGGGGCTGCAGGTTTTAACTGCCAACCCCACTTCCCACAGCAGCACCGGCCCCCAGACACACGTCCCAGGTCTGCAGTTCGTTAACATCGCCCTGCCTGCCCTCATTCCTTCTCTCAGCCCTCTCTCCAGCCTCAGTCCTCTCCCTGGGCTCTCAGACTGGCAGGGCAGCCCCGGAGCTCCGGGAGAACACCCATCTCGAGGTGAGCGGGGCTGCATGCATGCGTCACAACCCGCCCCTCTTAAGGGCAGCAGCTGTCCAGGGGCGACCCCCGGCAGCAGAGCAGAGCTCACACAGACTGACGAGAGGCAAGAAAGGGTTAAGTCCCCACGGCAGCAGCGCTCACCAGCTCCTCAGACCAGAGGTGGTAAGGAGTCGCCCGTAGAGGGAGCTAGTGATCTTGCACCTCCACGACCTCCGCCAGTGACCAGCTGGCAGAAGGTCATCGATGACTATAATGAGGTGTCCAGTGATGATGAAGACAGACTGGTCATTGCCACCTGAAACCCCAACGTGGAAAGCTCTTCTTGTTCTCTTTTTGTAATTCTTGTCACTTTGTAAGACTGAAAACACTTTCAGGGGTTTGTTTTGTTGCAAATCACCTTTCAAAGCACAGATGCTGACATTCATATTGTATGTGCAATCATATAATTATAATAATGACCAATCATTTTTTTGTTGTAAATGTTGTATAGACAATTGTGCCTTTTATGGAGTTTCTTGTTTAGGAACCTGTACATAATTCCTTATAAATTCAGTAGTTGCTTGTGTTTATTTGAACAAATAGAAGTAAGGAGAGGCAAAAAATGGAGGATATCAATTTTGTTTGTCATTCGTAAATGTATGGAATTATAAATGTTGTACTGGTATATGTACATTTCTATGGATTATGGGGCAATGTTTCTGTGTACAGATGTTGTGTTCAACTATTTATTAAAATCCATCTAGTGCCCATTGTGATTCATAAGTCCATAGGTATGTGCATTATGGTAGCTTTACATTGCTGTATCAATATTCTTAACTGTATCAGTAAAAATTTGTTTACAACATTAAAGTTTCTTCACTGTACTTTTGACATATCATCTCGCCATATTTGTTTTTATATAAAGTGTTTTTTATCAATTTTGCTGTTTATTACATTTCACATTTAATATTGTGGGGGCCACATTTCTCATTTCAGATTGATCAGAAATGGATCTGCAACAATGAAATATCTACAGAAAATGTATCGGCAACCATTTTAAATAATTTACCAATATTTTAAACAAAATCAGCACAAAATAAATCACCGGCTTCAGCTTCTTAAATGTAAATATTGTTCTTACTGCTTTTATAATTATGAGTACACGCATTTGAAAATATCTCTGTTCATAACTATTGCTGATATTTTCCAGAATAAAAAAATAGGATGAAAGGAGAAGTATTAAAGTATTTTATATTTTGTGTTTTAATTAAATAAATACATACAGTAGAAATGTTTTTGACTAAAAGATCTGCAACCAAGCAGCCATAATTTGGGTCGATTTATGATTATAGATTTTTGGATAGATTTTTAAGATTTGTTTTTGTTAAAAGACGGATAACTCTACACTTAATCAGATATATTAATATAGCTAAAATGTGTTCACCTGCAGCGGCTGTGTACAATCTGAAAACCCCAAACTTCTGCATATTCATCATCATCATCATGATTATAAAGGGTAGCAGCAAAGAGATATTGATAAGTTGTCTATGTTTAGACTAAAAGCCAGCTCGTTGGATAATCAATGTATAGGTTTGAATGAAATTAAATAAACAACAATATCAAAATGACCATATTACAGCGTCATAAATGTGAATATTTCAGTTTCATAAACGGAATACCTTTTGTGTTGTGGACAAAGCTACACATTAAGATTAAGAACATCATCTCAGGGTTTGGGTAACAATTTATAGATCTATTATAGATAAATCTATAATATTAATTGCAGCCGGAATAAAGTGTGACTAGCGAAGATCATTCACTCTAAATCCTTCAGGGAACAACCTCGGGATCCTCTCATCCTCACAATAATACCGCTTCATTAAAAATCACTATCTGCCATTCAAACAAGAGGCACAGATTAATGAATGATTCTATTTGGGGGTTTTATTTTATTTTTGAAGAAGGGAGAATGCGCCTCTGAGGAGCAGAACCAAACATAGCAACCTGGCCTTAATGAGGGAAAGTTCCCTCTAATCACAAGAGGCTTTACCGTGATATCCTCCTGTGTTCAGAGCTTTCAGAGGGTGACTCATCCCTCTCGATACAGTAGGCCCCCTCCCCCGCAGGGCTGGCAGTGGGTGTAAGGCTTAAGCTATTGCAAAGCCCACAGAGACCCCTAGAGGACAACAGCTGCTAGTGCTGACAGAACAAACTGCAGGCCGCTGAAGTGAAGAGCAAACCAAGAGTCTCCAGTCACACATCACAGCTGCATGGTTCAACCAGCTGAGGGTAAATGTCCACAATAATGAGATAATCATATTATACTGTTTTCTGACAAATTATTCTTTCAAAATTCTATACACTATGACTTTTGTTCATGATCATTTTGACTTACTTCACAATGACATTGTTTGTAATATCTTCACCATACTACACTATGTTGTTTATTCTGATATTCAAGACATAGTGTGACTTTTTTACATACTATCACATTTTTTAAACCTTTTTTCTGCAAATGTACGACTAACTATACTATGCAGTTTTTTCTAAAACGTTTGACATTATATACCATGTATACTTTTTTTCTAATTGTATTAAACCTTTATTTAACCAGGTGGTCCCATTGAGATTATCGATCTCTTTTTCAAGGGAGACCTGTAATAATAAATGTTCGACATACTCAACATATATTTTTTAGATACTATTCTGTTTCGTCTTTGCAACGTTTTTGACATGCATTTTTTCTTTTTTATATCTATTTATTTTTGCTGTCGACTATATATATATGTTGCATCTTTTCAACATGTATGTAGTTTTCTCTGAAATGTCAAACGTACTATGTCTTATTTTCTGACACATTAAAACTAAAAAAAAATTCTGCAAATGTACAGATTACTATACTTTTTCTAAAACTGTTTACATTTATGACATAACCTTTTTTATGATATTTTCGACAAACTGAACAATGTTGTTTTTAAGCTTATTTTTGAAATGCTATACTATGTCGTTTTTTGCATATTTTTCGTCTGATATTTTCGGTAAACTAATTATACTCTGTGATTGACTTCCGATTATGTTTTTTAAAAATATTTTTGACATACTATAGTATAATTTTCACATTTATCCAAACACTTTGTAGACTTTTATATTAATGTTTTGACGAACTATAATTGGATTTCTTTTGAAATGTGACTTTTCATTTCATACAATAACAATGTTTTTTAATGGAATACAATATTTGTACTTGTTATGACATATGACATTTGTCATGGAATTGTCCTTATACTTATATAAATCATATCAATTACATTTAGAACGTACTTTAATGACTTTACAATATTTTCAACATACTATACTATGACTGTTTTACTAACCAGAAGAGGGCGCCAGATAGCATGTTGTTTTGCAAAAGAGAATAACATTTTATAACCAATATATTGATGTAGTTGTTTAGCTTAGCTCGGTGAAAATAGCCTCAAACGGTGGATAAATGGCAACAGATGATGTGATTCAAAAGTGGATTAATAAAACCACGAGTAAGATCCTACATTTGTTAAAAGCTTGTATTTCTAACATGTGGGATAAAGCAAAGGTTTCTATAAAAAAAGTCCATTGATTATTTTACATTTAATTTGCTTTATTTTTTTAATGGCATACACATAATTACAATAATGACAATTGAAGTATTGCAATCATTGAATTTGATTAAAATTGATCATGAATGATGAAGAGAGAGAGCCAGGGCCAGAGAGCAGACTGAGAGCAGTGTGAGAGAGGAAGCAGAGTCCCAGTGAGTCAGATCAGGACTGGGAACACTGGTCTCTCCTCAGTGTCTCTGAGAGCGGAGTCTGGGAGCCCTGGGTGGCCTCACAGGTCACAGAGCGCGCCTTCCTCCACTGGTCTGCAGGGAGCCTCAGGGTGCTGCTCCAGCTGTAGTGGGCGTCCTTCTCCAGCACCCCGGGGCTCCTGCTCTCCTCCCAGCTGCTGCTGCTGCTGCTGCTGCTGCTGCTGCTGCCGTCCACCTTCCAGGCCAGACTCCAGTCTGAGGGGAAGCCCTTGTTGGCCAGGCACATGAGCGTGGCCTTCCCCTGCTGCAGCTCTTCTGCGGAGGGGGGCAGCACCGTCAGGGTGGGACGGACATCACCTAGGAGACACCAATCAGATTAGAGGACAGGGAGCACACAGCTGTCAATCAACCAGCAGACACTGGGACACCTTTACTGTGAGAGCGTTTCTCCTTTAAGGACTTTCTGTCAGATGTTGGTTCTGCTCCATCAGTCTCTCACTCACACATTGTTTCACTTCCCTTTAAGAAGCCTCTCATGCAAATCAGCACAGAGACACTTCACACAGAATCACCTGAAATATGTCAGACTACACTGGAAATAAAGGACAACATTAGGACACATTGTAAGTAGTTGTTGTTCAAATCATCCAAAACCTGAACTCTACAAACCATTATTCAATTATTTAGTGGATAAATGAACAAATACAGGAAATGGAGCAATCAATTGTGCTCAATGTGAATCTCAATCACAGTTTTACAGACTTTAGAATAATGTCTGAAATAATTCAACACATTTTTTTATATCCATCGTTATCTTTACTCTGTTCAACTGTTTATAAAAAACTGTATTCGTAATTTATTTGAGAACAGAAGGGAGAACCGAGATGGAAAAATAAGAATAAGTTAAGGAAAAATCAGCAGTTTCATATTTTCACATTCCAAGCTGTTTAAATGACATTATGTTTGGAATGTGTAAAGACATTTCAAGAAAAGCTTCTCCGACTTAAGCTCAAAGATGAAGAGAAATACTAAAGTGAATACTAATATACTTAAAAGTTACAATTAAAATAATATAAATCTATCTCTGAAACACTCTATCACAGAATTGAAACGTCTCTTAACATCATATTTAGTTTTTGTGCAGAAACTTACTTCCAACATCCAGTCTGGTTCCTCCTCCAAAAGTCAACCACAGTGATACAAAGTCATTGAGCCGCCGTACAAAAACCTCTCGCTGTAGAGACACGGCTCTCTGACTTTGACACACTGAACTAAACCTACCAGCCCTCAAGATGCTACTTCACCACTAAAGGAGGAAATAAGGATGTATTTTTTGTTTAACTCTCATGAAAACATTTAAACGTCTTTTGCTGGAGTAAAGTTAGCCTCTCAGTGCAAAATATTTGAGAAGAATTTATAAAAAGACACGGAGAGCCAACTATTTCTCTTAGTTTGCTAAATAAAAAGTACAACAAAAGAGACATTTCTCTTATAAATTAACATTTGACTTACTTCCAAACTCCAGTCTGGTTCCTCCACCGAACGTGTACCACAGTGATACAAAGTCATTGAGCCGCCGTACAAAAACCTCTCACTGTAGAGACACGGCTCTCTGACTTTGACACAAACAAACTCACCAAACACATCCACAGTTTACCCAGTTTATATAATAACTGCTTACATTTTTTAAAACAAATTCACAAAAAAAGTATTGAATCTTTTTTTGTGAGCTGTTATACATTTAAAAAGCAAAATACAAATATTTAATTAAGTACATATAATTACGCAATTTCTTTAAGAAAAACTCTCTAATCAATCGGGCAAAATGTAAATCATTGTCATTTTATAAAGCTTTATTTTAGATTGTTGTGGAGGAAGAGAGCTTTGATTTGAGTGGGAGTGAATTATATGAAATAGAAAAATACTCTTTGGAAAGAACAAGTTAGCCCTGACCCATTCCGGGCGGCAGTGCCCTTGAGCAGGGCACCAAACCCCCATGTGCTCCCTGGCACATGTTCCTGTATGTCACTATGTACTTGTAATGTGTGTGTGTGTGTGTGTGTGTGTGTGTGTGTGTGTGTGTGTGTGTGTGTGTGTGTGTGTGTGTGTGTGTGTGTGTGTGTGCGTGCGTGTGTGTGTGTGTGTGTGTGTGTGTGTGTGTGTGTGTGTGTGTGTGTGTGTGTGTGTGTGTGTGTGTGTGTGTGTGTGTGTGTGTGTGTGTGTGTACGGAAAACAGAGAGGAAACAGAATTGTTCTCCAGGGGAGGATCCATCTTCTTTCTCTTCTTCCTCGTGATCAGTAATCCAGGTCCCTGTTGGAGTCAGTCAGAGCTTTTCCATAGAGAGACACTTTGCATCAGCAGCACCATGCTCCAGTGCTCTGGGAGCTTCTTTTTGAACAGTGTTCACTTCTGTCTAACTGGAGTGACTCCCAAAGATCAAAAGTACCAGACTTCAAATCAAAGGTTCCTTCACTTTAAAGTCTGTAGTGAGGTAAATCCAGCAAGCCCTGATCATGAGACGTTCCTGACCTCCTAGTGATACAGCCCTGTAGGAGGTCAGAGATAAAGGAGGCTGTCTGACCATGCAGAGCTCTAAAAGGGATCCCAAGTATCTTAAACTGGATTCTTTATTTAATGTGGAGCCATGAATACAAACCAAGCTGTTACATGAGAGCTTTTCAAAGAGCCGGTCAAAGTTCCTGTAACAGTCCTTTGGACATTTCAGTGAGTGATGGCTGTGAAAGTAAAGAAGAAATGGAGAGACACAGTTTAAATGGACGAATCAATCTGTAAATGATCCTCTCCAGCTTAGCTTGAAGCACATTGGGATTCAACTTAACAAATAATGTAAACGGTAAACAACAGATGTGAATCCAACACTTCATGCTGCTCAACAGTCTGATCTAAAGTGTTCGCCCTATTTCAGACAGTACATTTGAACAGATGAGGAAAAAGGAGCTTCTGAGAATTTTAATAATACAACTTTATGGAGATGAAAGAAAAGCATCAGCATCTCAGGTATCTTCTCTGAGTATATTCATCATACAATTATATTCCCCACCAATGATATTCATCTTCACATCATATAAAACTGCCTTGTTTCATCTTAATGACCATAATGTGATCAGCCGTTAAAGAAAGTATTCTGTCTGATGCCACTCTCCTTTTAGATTTACAAAAAGGACGAATTGCCGACATCAGACTTTACATTTTTGTCAAAATGAATCATGTAAATTAAAGTAGCTACTGTATAAGAAAACTTGCAACGCTGGATTTGTATTCTGGTGTGAAACCTTTTAACAATCTGTATCAATAACCTTTGTTTCTTTCACGTGTGCTAAACAACATATATTTCTACACTTTAAAATATTCTCACCAACAGGCTCAACTTGCTGCTTTGTGTGAACCAAATGAACTTGTATTCGACATAGTCATCTTTGAGAGCCCATTATGGAGTGAAACAGGAAACAGTGAATGCTGTCAGCACTGAGGGGGAACACCATGCTGTTTGAGGACAGCTACACTTCACTGACTCTGTGTGTTTGCATATGGGTCCTGCCTCTCTGCTCCCAGACGTTAAGAGGCCAGAGGTGATCAGCGGCTGTCCAGACCTTTCAGAGCCACTGACACGCCGGCAGCACAATGATGATGTCACTGACTCTACTGCTGGCCACCCTGGGGCTCCTTGTTCAGGGTGAGACTCTCTTCTGAAAACTTTGCTTCAGGATGCAACCAGGTTCCCCAACATGATGATCTGCTGTGATGGAGAAGCACTGAGACAAGCAGCATGCACCTTCTTCCATCTGGTCTCCATGTTAAAGAGAGGATGCTCTTCTGTTTGGGTGTTGATCATCTTTCTCCACGCTGTTTGTCTCAATAACCCTTCTGCTGTTTTCATGTTTTCCAGATTCATCAGGAGAAGTCCTCCTGACTCAGTCTCCTGGATCTCTGTCTGTTGTTCCAGGACAGACTCTTTCTATCAAATGCACAGCCAGTACAAGTGTTAGTACTTACCTTAACTGGTACCTTCAGAAACCTGGAGAAGCTCCTAAACTCTTGGTTTATTCTGCTACAAATCTTCAGTCTGGAGTTTCAAATCGTTTCAGTGGAAGTGGATCTGGGACTGTCTTCACTCTCACCGTCACTGGAGTTCAGACTGTAGATGCAGGAGATTATTATTGTCAGCAGGGTAGCAGCTTCCCGTTCACACAGTGATACAACGTCGTACAAAAACCTCCTCAAATAAAGAGGAAGTGATCTGAATGAACAGCTGCATAGAAATAAAAAAATATATATATGTTTGATTAATATACAATTTTAAACTAATAACAAAATAACACTTTCAGCCTGCAAACAATTGCTATTATTAAGGTAATTTGTTGTTGTTTGTTGTTTGTGAGTAATTATAAGTTTGCTAAAAGCTTTAATTACCACTCTTTAATGCCGTCCCATTCAAATGTATATTCTAATTAACATTTGGACCGATAATCAATACATTAATATAGATTCATTTAGAAATATTTAGTGAATGCTTCATTTGTAATTTTTCATGTTTGCTTGAAATCTAATCGATAGATTTATGATTAGAAAATTATAAATGTATGTAGACATGTGGATATTATCCGGCTGTCTGATCTGTCTCTTAAATCTGTGTCAACCACAGAACTTATTTCGAGCTATTTTCCAAAATCCTATGGAGAAATTGCATTGCTTTTTGTCGAAGGAACCGGAAGGAGTTTACTTCCGGGTTTTAGGACGCGTCACTGTATAGTCAATCCTTCTAATCAGATCCTTGACAGAGGTAAATAGTGGTAAGTTGTTTTACAGTTCAGTGTACATTAATTTAACAACATAAGGCTTTAGCTTTAGGAAACATTCCTTTGATTAGGAAACACTCCTTTAGGAAAGGAAAGCAGAAAAGGTTGTCCCACAATACCTTGCGGCCGCGACATTAACCTGGACACAACATTCGGCCGTTCACGGAAACAACCGACAGTGACCGAGAACTAAATATCATGAAAGTTACGGTGCTTATTAAACATTTTACAAGTTATATTGTAACTTGCCCAAGGGATTGCTTTTGAACGTTCAACACTATAATAATCAAAAGACAAAATATGAATGTCACTTTATAACTGTAAAATTATCAAATAAAGTCAACATTTCTCAGTCTTTACGGAGTTGAGGGTTCTTAAACGTTATCAAACACGTTTGATTGGTGATATACACAGTGGTAGATTGTGGCCTAACAAGTTTATAATAAATACAATTGTATTTACTTAAAAATATATTCATACAATCATCCAACCCAGTCTCACGGCATTTCGTGTTCACCAACACGATTTGTAATCTATTGATTCGTGTTCACCAACACGATTTGCCCCTTTTTTTCGTGTTGCACAGCACGATTTTAAAAGCAATGTATTTCTACTGGTAACGTGTTTCGTGCCTGCAGGCTGCAGCACGTCTTTTTCTCCGGTCGGGTCGAGGAAGACCGGAAGCTGTGTGGTTCATAAAAACATGTTCTTACTCAATATCAAGCCACAGTTATTGCTTTTATTTGAAATCGTATAATTTCAGACTTTTGTTGCCGTCTGTGAGGAAAATAAATGGGGCTCAGAGCCTCAGGATACTGAAATCTGTATTTTTTCAATCTTTTTTTCCTTCTAATTTGTTATGCTTTTCAAAATAACACACTGTTATTTACTCACCAATAACACTCAATTATCCTTGCTTTTATTTATTGGTTTAATTCCATAATCTCTGGCTTTTTTGGCGTCCGTCAGGAACTGAATTTCAAAATAAAAAAAAACGGAAACAGACGTAGGCATTTCGAACGATTACCCAAGATCCTCAGCTATGGCTTTAAGCCCGCTTATTGGATGTTTTAGCCGCAATGCATGCTGGGATTTGGTGTTTATATGATATAAAATCCGGAAAACATTTTAAAAGAATAAAATAATACTTAATTCCGAGTGTTCTTGCTTTTCTCTTTGAAAGTCATCACATAACGGCATTGTAATACACGGTTCGGCTGCATTGTATATTACAGATCTGCCGTAGTTCTTTATTTATAGAGCCCTGATGAGAAGACCTTTGGAAAAACTGGAAGAAATGGCGCCGAAACTGAATACTTGACGTGGATCATAAATATATCAACAATTAAACAACATCTTCAATTTCTCTTCACACAATACGTCTCCTTGCAGTATCAACACTAATTCGGCTGACTTTTACATTTGATCTAATTCACAGATAGGTTAAATTTACACCATAACGGTGCACAGCTGATATAAAAGGACTGTAGTTTTTAAAGATATTACTGATTTTCTTTGAATGTAAGAATGTAAATACTGAGTCTGAAATAGTATAGCAATATGCTGTAAAATTATGTGAAAGCATGAATAAAACGTGTCCTACACTAATAATACAAAGTTATTATGGCTGTGTGTACCTTGTGTGCACCGCCTAGTGGTTAAAGCACGTTATTGAATTATTGTTTTTATGTGTTATAATTAGTGCTGTCAAAATTATCGCGTTAACGGCGGTAATTAATTTTTTGAATTAATTGCGTTAAAATATTTAACGCATTTAACGCATGTGCAGAATGGCCCGCCCCATACGTGCCACCAGTGGCAGCGCCAGGGTATGGCTGGGGTAGGCTACACCCATACCAAGAAATGGCTTAGCCCCACCATGAAAAATGATGTTAAAGAAAGCAAAATAAAGTCTGCCAACTCGCGCGGAGTAAATTGCACAGACAGCAGTTAGTAAGATTGATTTCAGTAGCCACGGTTTTGAAAACTTTTGTCACATAGTGATCGTCTTCTCAATAGAACATCTTTGATAACGGCGTGGTGTTGTTGCAGGAAGTCCCGACGGAGAATACTCTTGCTGTAGTACAGGGCAGAGCCATATAATAGTAATAATATGGCTCTGGTACAGGGGTACACATAACTGGTACGCAGGTTATGTGCGTAATCTGAAATGCGTACCGTCACTTGTGTCACAAAGCGCATTTGCGTACCGACGTACTTGTGAAGCTTTTCCAGAAGGCGGTTAGATCACCGGACGACAGAGTCGGTCTCCGTGTGCACAGACAGGGCTGCTGTTAACGTCGGTCTGTACAACGGAACTGTGCCAAAACTACGCCAACCGGCTGCGGAGGGAGACTCCCCCCCATCACTGGAGAACTGCGCTAAAACAGCTGAGCACAACGTTCACACTCTGTGGTCACGAAGTACTCCACTAGCGCGCCCCCCCCCCCCCCCCCCTCTGTCGACTTTCCTGAAGTACTCCCCCGTTGATAGAAATCAACACGTAATGAATTAAGACCCCACGGTTTGATGATTGATAGGTGTGTGGGTTGTCTTTCATTTTGACATGCAGAAAAATGTTATAATAAACATACATACTGTATGTTAAATGGATATATCCGCCTGCTTTCATTTATCTTTCCATTCCCACAACAATATACATAAATAAATGGCATATTTTGGACATAGTTCGAATGGTGATTAATCATGATTAATTAATTTTAAACTGTGATTAATCTGATTAAAAATGTTAATCGTTTGACAGCCCTAGTTATAATATAACACATAAAAACAATAATGTACTTGTTAATATTTTTTTCATCAAATATTATTTGAATACAAATATGAAGAGTACATACTTTCATAGGGGGAAAGTAGAAGGTCTGTGATAGAAATATAGAATATAAAAAATCAAGAAGATACTATAAGTGATCTCTACAATAAAACAGTTTAGTGCAGGATGTACACAGATATTAATAGGAGGAGGTGCAAAACAGAAAAACGAATTAACCTTTATTTAAACATTAAATAACAGATTAAGGTCTTCTTTTAAATAAGAAAAAAACGTTGGGGGTATCTATCTACAGATAAATATTAAGCCTGACAAAGTACTTAACGTCTAATATATTGCTTTCCTGCAATGTCAACTATGTTGAAGCACTTATTTTAACTGATATTATGTGAATTATACTCTTATGTATGTAGATAGCATAAGAAATGTGCAGAATATGAATATGTTTAATGGTGGAGGTACACACATATTGATAGATGTCTTGTAATGCACTGTTGAGGAACCTGTGACCCAAGTGTTTCATTCATTGCATAACTACACCGTAGTTGTGTGTATGATATGTCAATAAACCTTTGAAAATCTTGAAATATTGAAAGGGATGTGCAAAATAGCCATAATATACAGTCTTTAATTAACTATTAGTAGAGAATAACGAGTAATGAATATACTTTATTACTCGTTTCCATTCATGTCAATTGCAGATACATGTTTAGTCTTCTCAAGCACCAACAATCAAATATCTCTCCTGGTTGTTGGCACTTGACAATCACCTTCCCTGAATTTTACTCAGGTGTAACTAAAGTCTGATTTAAGGGTTGTTTATATTTCACATAATTAATCAGAATCTGCAAAGTAACTCAAATAAATGCAGTGGAGTAAAAATACCAGGTTAACCTCTGAATTGTAGTGGAGTAGAATTACAAAGTAACAATGAGCTGTCATGTGGGTATATATTAATGCTGCGCATTATGGACACAAGCGATTTTCACCCATTTATTAATTATATGTTTTACATTTGATAACACCAATGTGTTTAATACTGGCAACTTCTAATTGTGGGAAAAACGAATACGTTCAGTAGAGACGTCCCATAGAACATTTTGCGAAACACAATAGCCAGCATGTGTAGTTCTGGGGGGGTGTTCGATTCCAGTTTTGGATAGTCTGGCGTGGTTTCGTTCCATTCCATTCCACAGCTGTTTGACGCTCTGCTTAACCTTACGGGGACTGTAGTCCTAAACGATAGCTGGGGATTATGGGTAGTGTAGTGTCTTCGGCCATCCTAAACTCAGAAATGTTGACAATCGCAATGATGCTCGAAATGTCCCTTATAGGCCTACGTCTGTTTCCGGTTATTTTTATTTTGAAATTCAGTTACTGACGGACGCCAAAAAAGCCCGAGATTATGGAATTAAACCAATAAATAAAAGCAAGGATAATTGTGTGTTATTGGTGAGTAAATAACAGTGTGTTATTTTGAAAAGAATAACGAATTAGAAGGAAAAAAATATTTAAAAATACAGATATCCGTATTCTGAGGCTCTGAGCCCCATTTATTGTCTGAGCCCCATTTATTTTCCTCACAGACGGCAACAAAAGTCCGAAATTATACGATTTAAAATAAAAGCAATAATTGTGGCTTGATATTGAGTAAGAACATGTGTTTATGAACCACACAGCTTCCGGTCTCCCACGACCCGACCGGAGAAAAAGACGTGCTGCAGGCAGTAGAAATACATTGCTTTTAAAATCGTGCTGTGCAACACTAAAAAAAAGGGGCAAATCGTGTTGGTGAACACGAATCAATAGATTAAAAATCGTGTTGGTGAACACGAAATGCCGTGAGACTGGGTTGAATCATCCGTATTAGGATTCATCTGGATTAATACATGTGAGCAACAACAAGTTTCAATTTACGTTTATACTTAAATTACAACCTAATGAATAATATATTTTTCACTGTTGTCCAGGTTCATAAATCATAAAACAGCACCATAAAAACCACTATTCATTAACTCGCTGACGTTTCCCTCAGACGTCATGGAGTAGTGGTTAGGAAAAGACGATAGGAGCTTTGTTTTAGTATAATATTAGTTTCAATTCGAGTACCGAAAAAATCAACGTTTTAATTCTGCTAAAAGACAGAGACTGTAGTACTGTATGTAATGTTTCATCTAGATAGGTAAAATATCAATTTAGATTCATGTTATTTAACTTTATGCAGATCATTTACTGCTTTTTATTTATAACCCTGGAAATATTTTTGATTTAGATTTTGAGAATATATTCAAGGTAAAGTTTAACAACACATGAACATCACACATGGATTTACTCTAACATTAGTGATGAGAGAGAGCTTTGTGGTTTACCATTAAAATGTTCATGCTATGGTTATTGGTACCAATCTTGATTAACAAATATAAAACTAGGATGAATCTTTTGTGAATTAAAGTGAATGAGGTTCCTTTTATATAATATTTTAGAGAAAGGGAATCAGAAGACATACCACTTTTAAAATACACACATTTATCTTTATTATTTTAAAATGTTGAAACCATCGACAAAGCAAAAACAGGTAGATGTTGAAACATGTCCTGAGAGCCAGAGAGCAGACTGAGAGCAGTGAGAGAGAGGAAGCAGAGTCCCAGTGAGTCAGCTCAGGACTGGGAACACTGGTCTCTCCTCAGTGTCTCTGAGAGCGGAGTCTGGGAGCCCTGGGTGGCCTCACAGGTCACAGAGCGCGCCTTCCTCCACTGGTCTGCAGGGAGCCTCAGGGTGCTGCTCCAGCTGTAGTGGGCGTCCTTCTCCAGCACCCCGGGGCTCCTGCTCTCCTCCCAGCTGCTGCTGCTGCTGCTGCCGTCCACCTTCCAGGCCAGACTCCAGTCTGAGGGGAAGCCCTTGTTGGCCAGGCACATGAGCGTGGCCTTCCCCTGCTGCAGCTCTTCTGTGGAGGGGGGCAGCACCGTCAGGGTGGGACGGACATCACCTAGGATACACCAATCAGATTTGAGGACAGGGAGCACACAGCTGTCAATCAACCAGCAGACACTGGGACACCTTTACTGTGAGAGCGTTTCTCCTTTAAGGACTTTCTGTCAGATGTTGGTTCTGCTCCATCAGTCTCTCACTCACACATTGTTTCACTTCCCTTCAAGAAGCCTCTCATGCAAATCAGCACAGAGACACTTCACACAGAATCACCTGAAATATGTCAGACTACACTGGGAATAAAGTACAACATTAGGACACATTTTAAGTAGTTGTTGTTCAAATCATCCAAAACCTGAACTCTACAAACCATTATTCAATTATTTAGTAGATAAATGAACAAATACAGGAAATGGAGCAATCAATTGTGCTCAATGTGAATCTCAATCACAGTTTTACAAACTTTAGAATAATGTCTGAAATAATTCAACACGTTTTTTAATATCCATCGTTATCTTTACTCTGTTCAACTGTTTATAAAAAACTGTATTCGTAATTTATTTGAGAACAGAAGGGAGAACCGAGATGGAAAAATAAGAATAAGTTAAGGAAAAATGAGCAGTTTCATATTTTCACATTCCAAGCTGTTTAAATGACATTATGTTTGGAATGTGTAAAGACATTTCAAGAAAAGCTTCTCCGACTTAAGCTCAAAGATGAAGAGAAATACAAAAGTGAATACTAATATACTTAAAAGTTACAATTAAAAAAAATCTATCTCTCAAATATTCCAACACAGAATTAAAACGTCTCTTAACATCATATTTAGTTTTTGTGCAGAAACTTACTTCCAACATCCAGTCTGGTTCCTCCTCCAAAAGTCAACCACAGTGATACAAAGTCATTGAGCCGCCGTACAAAAAGCTCTCGCTGTAGAGACACGGCTCTCTGACTTTGACTCACTGAACTAAACCTACCAGCCCTCAAGATGCTACTTCACCATTAAAGGAGGAAATAAGGATGTATTTTCTGTTCAATGTTTAACTCTCATGAAAACATTTAAAAGTGTTTTGCTGGAGTAAAGTTAGCCTCTCAGTGCAAAATATTTGAGAAGAATGTATACAATGACATGGAGAGGCAACTATTTATCTTTGCTAAATAAAAAGTACAACAAAAGAGAAATTTCTCTTATAAATGAACATTTGACTTACTTCCAACATCCAGTCTGGTTCCTCCACCGAACGTGTACCACAGTGATACAAAGTCATTGAGCCGCCGTACAAAAACCTCTCACTGTAGAGACACGGCTCTCTGACTTTGACACAAACAAACTCACCAAACACATCCACAGTTTACCCAGTTTATATAATAACTGCTTACATTTTTTAAAACAAATTCACAAAAAAAGTATTGAATCTTTTTGTGTGAGCTGTTATACATTTAAAAAGCAAAATACAAATATTGAATGAAGTACATATAATCACGCAATTTCTAAAGAAAAACTCTCTAATCAAACGGGCAAAATGTAAATCAATGTCATTTTATAAAGCTTTATTTTAGATTGTGGTGGAGGAAGAGAGTTTTGATTTGAGTGAGAGTGAATTATATGAAATTGAAAAATACTTTTTGGAAAGAACAAGTGAGCCCTGACCCCTGACCCATTCCGGACGGCAGTGCCCTTGAGCAGGGCACCGAACCCCCATGTGATCCCTGGCACATGTTCCTGTATGTTCCTATGTACTTGTAGTCATTTCATTTAATTTCAAACCTTTATTTATACAGATAAATTCCATTGAGATCATTGATCTCTTTTTCAAGGGAGACCTGCTCAAGTAGTTCCACATGAAACATAAAAACATAAACAGAACAACAAAAGGACATCAGACAGCATCATTTACATAACTATCCACATAAACAGGTACCAATAGCTTCCGATTGATTAGTATCCAACCGAGCTTTAAAAACATTTAGTGGCACCAGATTGTTCAGTTTCCATTTAATTTGCAGACTATTCCAAGACAGAGGAGCTGCGCATCTAATAGCTGTCTTCCCTAAGTCCTAGCAGTTGGCACATTTAATAAAACCACAGCATTCGATCTCAGGCAGTAGACACTTACAATTTTCTGTAAGATGGAAGTTTCCCTAACATGGCTTTGTATATAAAAATGTACCAGTGACTGAGCCTCCGTACAGTTAGTGAAAGCAAACCAGCCCTTGCATACAGGGTACAGTGATGGGTTAATGCTTTACAGTTTGTCACAAATCTCAGTGCGCTGTGATACGCAGCATCTAACTTGACCAGGCAATGGGCAGGTGCATTCATATACATCAGATCCCCATAGTCCAGCACAGGTCAAAAGGTCACAGAGCCTTTTCCTGGCCTCAAGCGAGAAACAGGACTTGTTTCTGATAAAGAACCCTAGCCTAACCCTCAGCCTTTTAAGCAGGTTATTGACATGAAGTTTAAAAGAGAGACAATCATCAAGCCAGATACCAAGGTATTTGTAACAGGCAACAACTTCAAGTTTTGTTCCTTGCGTAGTTACAATATCTAAAACAGGCTCTGGTCTCTTTTTTGCTTTTGAAAAGAGCATTACCTTGGTTTTATCCACATTTAAAAGAAGCTTTAATTCAGAGAGCTGAGTCTGAATAGTGTTAAAAACAGCCTGTAATTTAACAACAGCCTCTTTAATGGAGGGACCTGCACAATACATCACAGTATCATCCGCATAAAAATGTAAAGTAGCTTCATCCACATTATCACCTACGCTGTTAATATATATGGAGAATAAAAGTGGTCCTAAAACAGAACCTTGTGGTACACCATTAGACATGTTTAACCACTCAGAAGACAGTCCATCTAAATGAACACATTGGGACCTTTCAGAGAGGTAGTTCACAAACCACCCCACTGCAAGGCTGGATAGGCCAATACTGAGTAGCCTCTGCTTTAAGATGCAATGATCGACGGTATCAAACGCTTTGGAAAGGTCAATAAACAGAGCTGCACAACTCTGCTTATTATCTAAAATAGTAGTAATGTCATTCACCACTTTCATTGTGGCAGTGATGGTGCTGTGTTTCTTTCTGAAGCCTGACTGATGTTTAGACAGGATGTCATTTGTACATAAAAACTCCTTTACCTGTTCACTCAAAGGAGTAGTAGTGTGTGTGTGTGTGTGTGTGTGTGTGTGTGTGTGTGTGTGTGTGTGTGTGTGTGTGCGCGTGTGCGTGTGTGTGTGTGTGTGTGTGTGTGTGTGTGTGTGTGTGTGTGTGTGTGTGTGTGTGTGTGTGTGTGTGTGTGTGTGTGTGTGTGTGTGAAAACAGAAAACAGAGAGGAAACAGAATTTTCCCCAGGGGAGGTCCATCTTCCTTATCTTCTTCCTCGTGATCAATAATCCAGGTATAATCTTTTCCATAGAGAGACACTTTGCATCAGCAGCACCATGCTCCAGTGCTCTGGGAGCTTCTTTTTTGAACAGTGTTCACTTCTGTCTAACTGGAGTGACTCCCAAAGATCAAAAGACCAGACTTCAAATCAAAGGTTCCTTCACTTTAAAGTCTGTAGTGAGGTAAATCCAGCAAGCCCTGATCATGAGACGTTCCTGACCTCCTAGTGATACAGCCCTGTAGGAGGTCAGAGATAAAGGAGGCTGTCTGACCATGCAGAGCTCTAAAAGGGATCCCAAGTATCTTAAACTGGATTCTCTATTTAATGTGGAGCCATGAATACAAACCAAGCTGTTACATGAGAGCTTTTCAAAGAGCCGGTCAAAGTTGATGTAACAGTCCTTTGGACATTTCAGTGAGTGATGGCTGTGAAAGTAAAGAAGAAATGGAGAGACACAGTTTAAATGGACGAATCAATCTGTAAATGATCATCTCCAGCTTAGCTTGAAGCACATTGGGATTCAACTTAACAAATAATGTAAACGGTAAACAACAGATGTGAATCCAACACTTCATGCTGCTCAACAGTCTGATCTAAAGTGTTCGCCCTATTTCAGACAGTACATTTGAACAGATGAGGAAAAAGGAGCTTCTGAGAATTTTAATAATACAACTTTATGGAGATGAAAGAAAAGCATCAGCATCTCAGCTATCTTCTCTGAGTATATTCATCATACAATTATATTCCCCACCAATGATATTCATCTTCACATCATATAAAACTGCCTTGTTTCATCTTAATGACCATAATGTGATCAGCCGTTAAAGACATCATTCTGTCTGATGCCACTCTCCTTTTAGATTTACAAAAAGGACGAATTGCCGACATCAGACTTTACATTTTTGTCAAAATGAATCATGTAAATTAAAGTAGCTACTGTATAAGAAAACTTGCAACGCTGGATTTGTATTCTGGTGTGAAACCTTTTAACAATCTGTATCAATAACCTTTGTTTCTTTCACGTGTGCTAAACAACATATATTTCTACACTTTAAAATATTCTCACCAACAGGCTCAACTTGCTGCTTTGTGTGAACCAAATGAACTTGTGTTGGACATAGTAATCTTTGAGAGCCCATTATGGAGTGAAACAGGAAACAGTGAATGCCGTCAGCACTGAGGGGGAACACCATGCTGTTTGAGGACAGCTACACTTCACTGACTCTGTGTGTTTGCATATGGGTCCTGCCTCTCTGCTCCCAGACGTTAAGAGGCCAGAGGTGATCAGCGGCTGTCCAGACCTTTCAGAGCCACTGACACGCCGGCAGCACAATGATGATGTCACTGACTCTACTGCTGGCCACCCTGGGGCTCCTTGTTCAGGGTGAGACTCTCTTCTGAAAACTTTGCTTCAGGATGCAACCAGGTTCCCCAACATGATGATCTGCTGTGATGGAGAAGCACTGAGACAAGCAGCATGCACCTTCTTCCATCTGGTCTCCATGTTAAAGAGAGGATGCTCTTCTGTTTGGGTGTTGATCATCTTTCTCCACGCTGTTTGTCTCAATAACCCTTCTGCTGTTTTCATGTTTTCCAGGTTCATCAGGAGAAATCCTCCTGACTCAGTCTCCTGGATCTCTGTCTGTTGTTCCAGGACAGACTCTTTCTATCAAATGCACAGCCAGTACAAGTGTTAGTAATTACCTTCACTGGTACCTTCAGAAACCTGGAGAAGCTCCTAAACTCTTGGTTTATTATGCTACAACTCTTCAGTCTGGAGTTTCAAATCGTTTCAGTGGAAGTGGATCTGGGACTGTCTTCACTCTGACCGTCACTGGAGTTCAGACTGAAGATGCAGGAGATTATTATTGTCAGCAGGGTAGCAGCTTCCCGTTCACACAGTGATACAACGTCGTACAAAAACCTCCTCAAATAAAGAGGAAGTGATCTGAATGAACAGCTGCATAGAAATAAAAAAATATATATATGTTTGATTAATATACAATTTTAAACTAATAACAAAATAACACTTTCAGCCTGCAAACAATTGCTATTATTAAGGTAATTTGTTGTTGTTTGTTGTTTGTGAGTAATTATAAGTTTGCTAAAAGCTTTAATTACCACTCTTTAATGCCGTCCCATTCAAATGTATATTCTAATTAACATTTGGACCGATAATCAATACATTAATATAGATTCATTTAGAAATATTTAGTGAATGCTTCATTTGTAATTTTTCATGTTTGCTTGAAATCTAATCGATAGATTTATGATTAGAAAATTATAAATGTATGTAGACATGTGGATATTATCCGGCTGTCTGATCTGTCTCTTAAATCTGTGTCAACCACAGAACTTATTTCGAGCTATTTTCCAAAATCCTATGGAGAAATTGCATTGCTTTTTGTCGAAGGAACCGGAAGGAGTTTACTTCCGGGTTTTAGGACGCGTCACTGTATAGTCAATCCTTCTAATCAGATCCTTGACAGAGGTAAATAGTGGTAAGTTGTTTTACAGTTCAGTGTACATTAATTTAACAACATAAGGCTTTAGCTTTAGGAAACATTCCTTTGATTAGGAAACACTCCTTTAGGAAAGGAAAGCAGAAAAGGTTGTCCCACAATACCTTGCGGCCGCGACATTAACCTGGACACAACATTCGGCCGTTCACGGAAACAACCGACAGTGACCGAGAACTAAATATCATGAAAGTTACGGTGCTTATTAAACATTTTACAAGTTATATTGTAACTTGCCCAAGGGATTGCTTTTGAACGTTCAACACTATAATAATCAAAAGACAAAATATGAATGTCACTTTATAACTGTAAAATTATCAAATAAAGTCAACATTTCTCAGTCTTTACGGAGTTGAGGGTTCTTAAACGTTATCAAACACGTTTGATTGGTGATATACACAGTGGTAGATTGTGGCCTAACAAGTTTATAATAAATACAATTGTATTTACTTAAAAATATATTCATACAATCATCCAACCCAGTCTCACGGCATTTCGTGTTCACCAACACGATTTGTAATCTATTGATTCGTGTTCACCAACACGATTTGCCCCTTTTTTTCGTGTTGCACAGCACGATTTTAAAAGCAATGTATTTCTACTGGTAACGTGTTTCGTGCCTGCAGGCTGCAGCACGTCTTTTTCTCCGGTCGGGTCGAGGAAGACCGGAAGCTGTGTGGTTCATAAAAACATGTTCTTACTCAATATCAAGCCACAGTTATTGCTTTTATTTGAAATCGTATAATTTCAGACTTTTGTTGCCGTCTGTGAGGGAAATAAACGGGGCTCAGAGCCTCAGGATACTGAAATCTGTATTTTTTAAATCTTTTTTTTCCTTCTAATTTGTTATGCTTTTCAAAATAACACACTGTTATTTACTCACCAATAACACTCAATTATCCTTGCTTTTATTTATTGGTTTAATTCCATAATCTCTGGCTTTTTTGGCGTCCGTCAGGAACTGAATTTCAAAATAAAAAAAAACGGAAACAGACGTAGGCATTTCGAACGATTACCCAAGATCCTCAGCTATGGCTTTAAGCCCGCTTATTGGATGTTTTAGCCGCAATGCATGCTGGGATTTGGTGTTTATATGATATAAAATCCGGAAAACATTTTAAAAGAATAAAATAATACTTAATTCCGAGTGTTCTTGCTTTTCTCTTTGAAAGTCATCACATAACGGCATTGTAATACACGGTTCGGCTGCATTGTATATTACAGATCTGCCGTAGTTCTTTATTTATAGAGCCCTGATGAGAAGACCTTTGGAAAAACTGGAAGAAATGGCGCCGAAACTGAATACTTGACGTGGATCATAAATATATCAACAATTAAACAACATCTTCAATTTCTCTTCACACAATACGTCTCCTTGCAGTATCAACACTAATTCGGCTGACTTTTACATTTGATCTAATTCACAGATAGGTTAAATTTACACCATAACGGTGCACAGCTGATATAAAAGGACTGTAGTTTTTAAAGATATTACTGATTTTCTTTGAATGTAAGAATGTAAATACTGAGTCTGAAATAGTATAGCAATATGCTGTAAAATTATGTGAAAGCATGAATAAAACGTGTCCTACACTAATAATACAAAGTTATTATGGCTGTGTGTACCTTGTGTGCACCGCCTAGTGGTTAAAGCACGTTATTGAATTATTGTTTTTATGTGTTATAATTAGTGCTGTCAAAATTATCGCGTTAACGGCGGTAATTAATTTTTTGAATTAATTGCGTTAAAATATTTAACGCATTTAACGCATGTGCAGAATGGCCCGCCCCATACGTGCCACCAGTGGCAGCGCCAGGGTATGGCTGGGGTAGGCTACACCCATACCAAGAAATGGCTTAGCCCCACCATGAAAAATGATGTTAAAGAAAGCAAAATAAAGTCTGCCAACTCGCGCGGAGTAAATTGCACAGACAGCAGTTAGTAAGATTGATTTCAGTAGCCACGGTTTTGAAAACTTTTGTCACATAGTGATCGTCTTCTCAATAGAACATCTTTGATAACGGCGTGGTGTTGTTGCAGGAAGTCCCGACGGAGAATACTCTTGCTGTAGTACAGGGCAGAGCCATATGATAGTAATAATATGGCTCTGGTACAGGGGTACACATAACTGGTACGCAGGTTATGTGCGTAATCTGAAATGCGTACCGTCACTTGTGTCACAAAGCGCATTTGCGTACCGACGTACTTGTGAAGCTTTTCCAGAAGGCGGTTAGATCACCGGACGACAGAGTCGGTCTCCGTGTGCACAGACAGGGCTGCTGTTAACGTCGGTCTGTACAACGGAACTGTGCCAAAACTACGCCAACCGGCTGCGGAGGGAGACTCCCCCCATCACTGGAGAACTGCGCTAAAACAGCTGAGCACAACGTTCACACTCTGTGGTCACGAAGTACTCCACTAGCGCGCCCCCCCCCCCCCCCCCTCTGTCGACTTTCCTGAAGTACTCCCCCGTTGATAGAAATCAACACGTAATGAATTAAGACCCCACGGTTTGATGATTGATAGGTGTGTGGGTTGTCTTTCATTTTGACATGCAGAAAAATGTTATAATAAACATACATACTGTATGTTAAATGGATATATCCGCCTGCTTTCATTTATCTTTCCATTCCCACAACAATATACATAAATAAATGGCATATTTTGGACATAGTTCGAATGGTGATTAATCATGATTAATTAATTTTTAAACTGTGATTAATCTGATTAAAATTTGTAATCGTTTGACAGCCCTAGTTATAATATAACACATAAAAACAATAATGTACTTGTTAATATTTTTTTCATCAAATATTATTTGAATACAAATATGAAGAGTACATACTTTCATAGGGGGAAAGTAGAAGGTCTGTGATAGAAATATAGAATATAAAAAATCAAGAAGATACTATAAGTGATCTCTACAATAAAACAGTTTAGTGCAGGATGTACACAGATATTAATAGGAGGAGGTGCAAAACAGAAAAACGAATTAACCTTTATTTAAACATTAAATAACAGATTAAGGTCTTCTTTTAAATAAGAAAAAAACGTTGGGGGTATCTATCTACAGATAAATATTAAGCCTGACAAAGTACTTAACGTCTAATATATTGCTTTCCTGCAATGTCAACTATGTTGAAGCACTTATTTTAACTGATATTATGTGAATTATACTCTTATGTATGTAGATAGCATAAGAAATGTGCAGAATATGAATATGTTTAATGGTGGAGGTACACACATATTGATAGATGTCTTGTAATGCACTGTTGAGGAACCTGTGACCCAAGTGTTTCATTCATTGCATAACTACACCGTAGTTGTGTGTATGATATGTCAATAAACCTTTGAAAATCTTGAAATATTGAAAGGGATGTGCAAAATAGCCATAATATACAGTCTTTAATTAACTATTAGTAGAGAATAACGAGTAATGAATATACTTTATTACTCGTTTCCATTCATGTCAATTGCAGATACATGTTTAGTCTTCTCAAGCACCAACAATCAAATATCTCTCCTGGTTGTTGGCACTTGACAATCACCTTCCCTGAATTTTACTCAGGTGTAACTAAAGTCTGATTTAAGGGTTGTTTATATTTCACATAATTAATCAGAATCTGCAAAGTAACTCAAATAAATGCAGTGGAGTAAAAATACCAGGTTAACCTCTGAATTGTAGTGGAGTAGAATTACAAAGTAACAATGAGCTGTCATGTGGGTATATATTAATGCTGCGCATTATGGACACAAGCGATTTTCACCCATTTATTAATTATATGTTTTACATTTGATAACACCAATGTGTTTAATACTGGCAACTTCTAATTGTGGGAAAAACGAATACGTTCAGTAGAGACGTCCCATAGAACATTTTGCGAAACACAATAGCCAGCATGTGTAGTTCTGGGGGGGTGTTCGATTCCAGTTTTGGATAGTCTGGCGTGGTTTCGTTCCATTCCATTCCACAGCTGTTTGACGCTCTGCTTAACCTTACGGGGACTGTAGTCCTAAACGATAGCTGGGGATTATGGGTAGTGTAGTGTCTTCGGCCATCCTAAACTCAGAAATGTTGACAATCGCAATGATGCTCGAAATGTCCCTTATAGGC